>NW_008335601.1:381190-396166 GCF_000622305.1 Nannospalax galili | reverse complement strand
CAGGGTTTATACTGAGTTCAATATTGTATAACTGTATTAATTAACTGTGAAATCTAAAAATTTACAGCCACTTTTGAAAGAGATGTACCCTTGCTCTGGAGTGTGTTACTGAATATGTTAAAGTTGTAATGAAATGCTTCTTCTGATCGTGGTTATTAAATTAAAAATTAAAAAATAATAATTCTTCAGAGCATAAAAATTTGCTTCTTAATAATTAGTAGGTGTGAAAAACATTACCATTGTAATCTACCTGATGACTTTATATCCATGCTCAGATGCCAAGGAGCTCAGAAAGTAACTGATTGTGACTAGTAATAATCAGATACATACAGATTAGAGATGCATGTGCCAACATCTCAGTGTTAGTAGCAAAAACAATGAGTCTTTCTGTAAGAAACAGTATATTTTAAAATGAAATGGAGATCTTCTTTAAACAGTAAAAACTCATTCAATTTTATATCTTACAGGGTTTATACTGAGTTCAATATTGTATAACTGTATTAATTCAACTGTGAACCTAAAAATTTATAGCTACTTTTGAAAGAGATGTATCCTTGCTCTGGAGTGTGTTACTGAATATGTTAAAGTTGTAATGAAATGCTTCTTCTAATTATGTGGTTATTAAATAAATAAAACATATTTTGAAAAATAAAATAAAAAAATTAAAAATAATTTAAAAATAAATTAATAATAAAAAAGGGGTTGGGGAGGGGGCTGGAGAGATGGCTCAGTGGTTGAGAGCACTGACTGCTCTTGCAAGGGACCCGGGTTTGGTTCCCAGAACCACACGGCAGCTATGAACCATCCTAACTCCATTTCCAGGGGAATCCGAAGCCCTTTTCTGAGCTCCGAGGCATTGCACAACATGGGTGCACTCATTTACACGCAGGCAATACACTCATACACATAAAAAATAATAAATAATAAAAAGGGGTCTGGGTTTATAGCTCAGTGGTAGAGAAAACACTCTTTTCTTCATATCATGCACTAATATTAGTGCATCATCAAATATAAAATGCTGTATCATTTTAATTTTTTAAGTGGTTCTGTAGATCAAAACCTAAGAATGAAATTGGTGAGTTACATACATAAAAAGTACAAATATCTTCAATGACATGGTATCAAATTTTTTCCCATCATAACAGCATTGTCTTATTGACACTGATGTCAGACTCTTCAGCTATGTTCCAATGGAAATAAAGTGGTCTCTTACTCTTTTTCAATTTATTTTTATTTTTTTAATTTTACGTGTATGAGTGTATTGCCTGCATGTGTGTAAGTGCACTATGTGTGTGAAATGCCCACAGAAGCCAGAAGAGGGTGTCAGATCCCCTGTAACTGGAGCTATGGACAGTTGTTAGCTGCCATGTGGGTACTGGGAACTGAACCCAATTCTCTGCAAGAGCAGCCAGTGCCCTTAACTACTGAGTCATCTCTCTGGCTTTGTGATCTTTTACTTTTATAATTTGCACTTTACTGATGACTAACAAGGATTACTGAATGACTTATGATTTCTGTTTTATCTTATTGGCTGCATCCCCAGGTGTATTTGTTCATGTATTGTGCCTTTATTATGCTGTTGGCTGGCCTTCCGGACATACACGAGGATGCTGTGTTTTCAGGAAAGCACACTTTGCTGGCTATTTTATTTGTGAATGCTCATTCCTAGTTTATGGATTGTCTTTTCACTTTTCTACAGTGTTATTTGATGAAGATAATCTTGTGCTTTTAACAGTCCAGCTTACCAATAAATCCCATCTTGTACAGTTCATGCTTCCTATGCTTGGTTTAAGAAGTCTTCCCCCAGTCCATCAGATCATAAAGACATTCTCCTTTATTTCTTTCTAAAAGTGTGACTGTTTTGCCCTATACATTTTAATTTCTAATTTATTTTATATCTATGTGATATGTGTGCACCTGAATGAGTTTGCACACTAGATGCATGCAGGTTCTTAAGGAAGACAGAAAAGGGTGTCAGCCCCTTTGCAGCTGGAGTTACAGGTAGTTATGAGCCACCTGTTGTGGGTGCTGAGAACCAAACTGTGGTCCTCTGAAAAGCAAGAAGCACTCTTAACTGTGGGGCCATCTCTTCAGTCATTTAAACTCTTGATCCCTTAAGAATTTATTATGTATGTTGTAAGGTAGGTATTCAATTTCAAGTCTCACCTGTTGACAGCCAAGTGCCTCAGCACCATATGTTCAGCTGTCTTTCTAATGCTACGAAGTGACACCTTTCTTATATATCAAGTGTCTTTATGGGAAGGCCTGGAGTGAGGCCATCTGTTGGTTCTCTTGACCTACCTCTCCATCCTTGCATCAATACATGTTTTCCTCTAGGACCTGTTGTAGCACAGGCTGTGGTGTGAATGGTCAGTGCTACACCTGTGCAGGCTCTTTTTATGGCCATCATATACCCCAAAGTGCCTCTCTGACCCAATTTGTATGTTTTTGTGTGCTCTGTATGTGTGGGTACATATGTGTACACATGCGTGGGGGGCCAGGAGACAACCTCAGGTATAATTCTTCATGTACCCCTGACCTTGGCTTTTGAGACAGGGTCTCTCACTGGCTTGAGGCTCACCAATTCAGTTAGGCTGACTGGCCAGCGAGGCTCAGGTATCTGCCTATCTTCTCCAGCTCTACCACATGCTATCACAGAAGATTTGTTTTCATGGGTTCTAGGGATCGAACTGAGGTCCTCGTGTTTGCATGGCAAGTATTTCACTGATTGAGACGCCTCCCAGCCTTCTGCTCTGACAGAGGTCTTAGGAACTTCTCAAGTGACAACACTGTCAGTCTCTGTCTTGTTTATTCATATCAGAACAAAGGCATTATTGTTATTATCCTTTAGTTTTAATCACTTGTGATTGAATTTAGTGAACCTGAGTTTGAGAATCTGGGTGATCTGGGGAAAGTTATGTATGCCTTCTTATTGTTTTTCAAAAAATATTAAACCTGGCAAATGAAAACTGGACAGGATAGAAAAACAGGAAAAATAATGGGGATATGAGGAGTGAAGGAGCCTCATCTGGGAGTCTAATTAAACCTCTCACCAACTGAGAAGCAAGAATTCCAGAACAATCTATGTTTCCTCTAAAGGCTACATTGAGTTAACAGTTCTTTCCTGTTCTTTCCTTTTATGTTAAAGTAGCAATGGCCTAGACTTAACACCTGCATATATGTGACCTTGGATAGGGCTTCATTCTTTTCCCGAGACACTGCCTGAGAATTTCCAACAAGACTGTTAACTTTATCTGCAATAAAAATATAAACTTTCCTGCATCCTGGGCTAATTGTAATCCAGTCAAGTGCCCCCTGAGGAACCACCCAGTGATTTCATTAGGTTTCTTGGCAGCCGTTTGAAGATATCAAATTCAAAAGCCACTAACATGGTATCTCTGACTATTATAAAGACAAGGAAGGGGACTCTCCACTGAGAAGCACACACCCATCCTTTTGGGTATTTTTTACTTTCTTCTGAGCTTCTCTTTCTCTTCACCTTGTGCTTAAGCTTGTATTAGCACATCTTTAATAAACCCCAACTCTGCTTCATAAACTGGCTAGTCCTGAAATTCTTTTCTAAGTTGAAGTCACAAATCCCAGTTTGGACTGAGTTGAGCACTCTAAATTGTCTAGGGAAATTCTTTGGGTGCTAAGTGTGACAGTGGGGAGCTGTATTTCCTGCCTCTGCCCCACTCCTCCCAATAAACACTGACAAACTCTTTTGGGGAGTGGAGCTTCTGAAAACATAGTTGTTTCAGGATAGAGGGTCAAGGGTTAGGAAAGGAAAAGTGGGAAAGGGGTTTCTGTGAGCCAGGGTTTCAAGGCATCAGCAGATGCTCCAAACAAGAAAAGCCAGGGGGAAAAGGAACCTTATAGTTCCTTTTGTTTTAAACCTTATTGTTTTAGTGGATGGCATACTATTAATATGTGATAAAATATAGTGGTAATAAGATAAAGACATAAATGTAGCCAGATAGGATATATATAGTTTCGAGAATAAAGCTTTTTAGGCTACACATTTCTTTTCTGTCTCTGAATAGATTTAACTACCATTGTATATGCTATTCAATGTGATTTTTATATGAACAATGCACAATAGGATTCTTATCTCTATTTTAATTTTTTGGCCATGCTCCGGGAGGAATGGCCACTTTTTGTTGGTTCTCAAAGACATGTCCCTGCTTGCAGGACTTCTGGAGAACAAACTTGAGCAAAATTCGGTAGAAAAGCAAATCGGAAAAGCTCCCTTCTTTAAAGAAGCTGATCCTATCAGAAAAAGATGGCAGAGTTGGGTCCGAGGGTTGCATGATTCAAATGGTCAGAAACTGAAGAGCTTTCTTCGCGCTGAGGTCACATTGAGGCTGAACCGCCTGGCGCACTGTGTGTAGGCGGTGGATGTTGACAATAATTCTAAGAGTCAAAGAACGTGTAAGAAAGCATCTGCCCTGAGCTGAGTTGGAGCAGCGCCACTGTGAACAGTGTCTGATTAATTAAAAACCCTGGTATTCGTTCAAGTTACCATTTCATTCAAGCCAGCCAAGGAGATGCATGGAGGAAACAGATGACACGTCTCATCACGTCGACTCAGGAATCAGTCCACCTTCATTTTCCCAACCAGAGCCCCCTTAACCCATAAGCATTAACAAGCAAGGAAGCATCAGTTCGAACATTCTGTGGATATGGGGGAATTCGGTATGTCTTGCACACCCCACAGAAAGGTAGTTCAAAATTTCCTTCAACAGTTCTGGCTTCTCCCTATCTTTTGGACCCAGGGGAAGGGAAGAGCTTTCCCCTTCAGGTGGCGATTAGCATGGATGAGTCTTCTCTCTGCACCCTGCCTTGATTGTTCCTTTTCCCCTATCCAAAGCATCTCAAGTTCATCTCATTAGCTTCTGGTAGGTTAGTTACCTCTCTTTCCTGTATTTACTCCTGGGGCCTTATTAAGGTATTTGGCAAATATTTATTAGTTATTTCTCACTGTTCTAAGCTCTGGCCCAAATGAACAAACATCTTTTCCACCCTACAACTTATATTCTAGGGGGAGAAGATGGACAAAATAATCAGAGTAAGTGTTTGAGGGGCAAAAGGAAATTGTGGAGTGTGGCACTGTGATCGCAGCCCTCGGAGCCTGAAGCAGGAAGAGCACCACGAGTCCAAGGCCAGCCTGTGGGCCTTTCAAGATCCAGCCTCAGAAATCAAATCCTTTAGTTTCTGCTGGATTCTGTTATGCCAAGGTCATTCCTGATTTATTTGGGAGGAGACTGCCTGTGGGTACAAGTACCAGGCCATAAGGGATTCAAGGATATTGTGGATAGTAGCTATCACATCTTATCAAAGATTCCTTCTCTGGATATATTGCATGCTTCAGATTGAATGCATATGTACTTTCAAAATTCATATGCCAAAGCCCTAGTGCCCACTGTGGCTGTATTTGGAGTAAGGATGTAATTAAAGCTAAATGAGGTCATGAGGCTAGGGCCCCAATCCAATAAATAGGATTAGATTCCTCATAAAAAGAGACTGTAGAGAGCTAGTTCATCTTCCCTCCCCCCACCTCTTGTTCTCTCTCAACACACAGAATAAAGTCTGTGTTGAGTATTTAACAAGAATTCACTCATGGGCATGCAGTAGGGAGAGCTTTCACTAGAAATTGTATTCCCTACAACCTTGACCTTGGGTTTCTAGCCTTCAGAACTGTCTGCTGTTGAAGCAACGAGTCTGTTTTCTTAAGGCAGCTTGAGCTGACTGATACATTGTATAAAAGAACAACATCTTTCCCAGGACTTCCCTTTGTCCTAACAATTTCTTTGTACATGTATGTGTGTGGTGTGTGCCTGTGTGTGTATGCATGTTTGCAAATGTGTCTGTGTGAGAGTTTGTATGTAAGTATTTAGGCCTGAAGTTGATATCAAGTATCTTGTTCACACTCGATTTTACTGAGGAAGGATCTCTCACTAAACCCAGAACTTGCTGATTCCTGTTAGACTAGCCAGTCAACTTGCCTTGGGGCTCTCCTCCTGTTAGTAAGAGAAATAAAATAAGTAGAGTACAGTGGCACACACCTTTTAATCCCAGTACTTAGAAGGCAGAGGCAGGTTAATCTCTGTGAGTTTGAGTCCAGCATGGTCTACATAGTAAGTTCCAGGATAGCCAGGTCTACACAGTCTCAAATTCCATCCCCACCTCCAAAAGAGAGAGAAATCAAATAAATAGCCTAGCCTGGCCTGGAACTCACTATTGAACTTATCTTGAACTCATGGCAATCCTCCTGCCTCAGCCTTGCTGAGGTTACAGACATGAGCCCCCTCACCCAGCTTAGTCTTTCATCTCTACCTGTAGAAATGAATGCATAATCATGATGGAAAACGTGTTGTGTCTCTCCAACCCCATTCATATACATCTGTTCGTTTATCATTTAACAAATAAATTTGAGCACTTTCTGTGTGTTAGGCATTGTTATGGGAACTGAGGCTACAAAACAAATCAAATAGATTGATCCCTTACCTCTTGAATGCTGAGATTACAGCTGGCTGCCATGCCTAACAAGCTGTTAGGTAAGTGAGTTCTGGAGAGGCAAACCCCAGCTGTCATAGTTACACAGCAAGTGCTTTATCTATTGAGCCATATTCCTGGTTCCCAACTTACTTTTCTTTGTAGTATTTATATCACAACCCGATATTTTCTCAACTTACTTGTGAATTGTCAGCCTCCTTACCAGAGTGTAAGCTCCCTGAAGGCAGGGGATCTATCTATTTGATTTACTTTATAGCATCAGTTCCCCAAATAATGCCTGGCACATAAAAGTACTCAAATTTATTTGTTGAATGACAAATGCACCGTGTATTGGGATTTATTTTATTTTTCTTAATTGCCCTTGGTTGCCAGGGGTGTTCTTCCTTTTGGTAAACCTGGTATTCATTACACCTTAGCACCATTTCCAAAATCAAGCACAGAACATTTATAGATCTCTATCCACCCAGTGCCATATTACATTATAACAGGATATCTGAAATTGACACAGTGTAATACAAGCCCATCTAAGGTAGTCCTGGGCTTGCTTTCAGCTAGGTAGAAGCTACTGGCAACCTGAAATTCTTGGTGCTATCTTTCATGCCTGAAGCTGAGAGCTCTGCACTTTTGTAAGAAGAGCAAAGAACACGGTATGACCAATCCCGAGAAAATGTTGTGTGTTTCTGTGTGCACTCAGATATGGGGATGAAGAGACACGACACGTGTCATGCTCTCCAAGTTTTCCATCATGATTATGCATTCAGTTCTGCAGGTAGAGATGAAAGACTAAGCTGGGTGTGGGGGCTCATGTCTGTAACCTCAGCAAGGCTGAGGCAAGGGGATTGCTGTGAGTTCAAGGTAAGTTCAACAGTGAGTGACAGGCTAGCCTGGGCTACAGAGTGAGTCCCTGTCTCAACAGATCAAACAACCGAACCAAATCAAACCAAACAAAACACAAGAAATAAACAAGTAAAAGATGAGATAAGGTCGATTCAGTTGCTGAAGTGCTTGCTCTGCAAGAATGAAGCACATGGCTGTAATTTCAGCACTTTGAAAGCAGAGACAGGAGGATCTCTGGAGCTCGCTGGCCAGCCAGACTAGTCAATCAGTGAGCTTCAGGTTCAGTGAGAGACCGTCTCAAATGAGAGGAGCGATTGAGGAAGACACCTGAAGTTGACTGATCTCTGGCCTCCACATGCACACATATGGACACGTATGTACCACACATGTGTACATAAACATACACAAAGAAAGAAGGATAATTTGAGAATAGACCAGACTCATTCGTTTCTATGCATGTTTCTTTCTGATTGGGTTAGTTATTTAGTCTTCTGGAATCTTAGCTTCCAGGTAAGAGGTGATGCTGTGGGGTGAGTTCAGTTTTGACTCAGATAGAAAAGGATTACAGTGTTGGACTGTGTTGGTTTATTCTTGTAGTCGAGAATAAAGGGGCATTATGAATGAAAGAGACAGAGCTTGGAAGTTGACTCATCTTAAGAAGAGATAGGATATAACTTTGCTACGCAAACCTCTTTCTCTTAGTAACAGAAGCAGGGACAGCCAGATCAGCTGACCAAGCACATCATTTCATTGGCAAAGATGGGAATTTCTGTCTGGGTGCAGCATGGACAGTTGTTCTGAGCCATTTCCCATCTCCATAGCCATGCAAATATTTTAGTGTATCACTTAGTCAGATGCCACTGGAATCTAAAAAGTGATTTATTTGCTAGCTTGGAGGAAGGTATGCTCCTCAGAGATGCTGGGGTTGGAACTTGATACTGTAAGGGGTGACTTCTGATTGTCTGTTTCCTAGAGCACCTTGGCCCATATTAAATACCCATGAGGGTACCCGCCACCATCATGGTCATCATTCTTAATGCCACCACCTTCTCTACAGTAATAGGGATACCACCATTAATCTCACTTCTGTCTGGCTTGCTTAGTGCCTGTGGGCCTGAGTTTCTACAGAAACACACCTTGCTTATAGCTGAGATCCTACAGAGCAACAAGAGATCAGCACACTCTCAGCCACAGGGTGCTGGGAGCCACTAAGTCAGCAGGGACAGATTATTCACAATGCTAATACACACACACACACACACACACACACACACACACACACACATTTGAGGCAGGGTCTCTTGTAGCCCAGGCTGACCTCAAACTCACAATGTAGCAGAGGATGATATTGAACTTCTGATCCTCCTGCCTCTACTTCCTGAGTACTGAGATTACAAGTAGGTGCTGCCACACTATGTTTATACTGGGAGTTGAACCCAGGGCTCTGTGCATGCTAGCAAGCATTCTATTATGTGAACTCCATCCCCAGATCTCACATTGCTGAGTTTGATGGAATCAAATATGCGAATCAAATCAGTGGAAATAGGAAATTCAGCAAGATAGAACAATAAACGAGAGAGCTCATTAGAAGGTGGCAGGATATTGCTCTGTGGTAAAGCTCTTGCCTAGCATGTTCGAGGCCCTGGGTTCAATTCCTAGTACTACACATACATACAAAATATTTTAAAACCACTTGTGAACTGCCTGGACTTCGTATCTTCGGCATCTTTCCTGTCCTAAGGCAGATCCATGATGTGATCCTGTCCCTTCTATGGCCTTGCCAGTGCTTTACTTCCTGTCCACGTCTGCCTTGCACACCCCAACCCCATTCTTCACTTTTATATGGGCTTGACAGACTTTTCATAGATTTTAAAATCTGTAACATATATCACCAAGAGAAAAAGGTTTCAGACTTAATTGACCTTATAAATACCATCATTACATTTAATTGTCTTGGACTTGGGGGAAAATGATAAAATCCCTTTTCTTAGCATGCAAATATCCAGATGCTTGCTCGTCATCTAAGCTCTGCCTAAAGTGAGTCTTGCATTTCTGTGATGGAAATACAACTGTTCTCTCTTAAAATTATAGAGCCACAGTGCATTGTCTTTGGCTAGCATTATGTGTTTGTGAGGTCTATAGGTGGTGCTTACTTTGTAAAGGTAAAGAGATTGTGCATACTATTGTGGATTAATTTCATTATATTTGTGTGTCTGGTGTATGTGTATGTACATATTTGTGTGTGTGTATGTTTGTGTGTGTGTATGTGGAGGTCAGACATCTCCATGTTGTATGTCTATTACTCTATTTTCTTTATCACTCTCTACCTTAATTTTTGGGACGGTATCTCTCCCTGAGCCTAGAGCTCATCAATTCAAGACTGACTGGCTAGCAAGGTCCAGACAGCCTCCTGTCTTCACCACTCCAGTGCTGAGATTACAGGCATGTGCTGTCGCACCTAGTGTTTTACAAGGGTGCTGGGGCTCCAAATTCAGACCCTCCTGCTTGTGTAGCAAGTGCTTTACCAATTGAGCCACATTCCCAGCTGCCTGTTGTAGATTTATGATTTCTTTGGAAATGTGGAAAGATCTGTGACACTGGGCTTGCACTTCTGTAGAGAGGAGGCCACTGTACTGAGTTGTGGCTTCACCCTCCACATGGCAGAACCCTTTTATTCAAGTCAGCCACTGTTTGAAGAGCTTCCTACACTCATGGTGCCTGCCTGGCATCCATGGGCATTTCGGTATGTGACCTTATTATCAGAGAAAGTGCTCTGTAGTTTCTCTTTGAACTCTGTCACCCTTGCTCCTTGAGCAGATATTAGCACAGAGTTGTGTACTGAGGTTGTGGGGAGTGTGTAGGCGATGATGAAAGAGCTGGGGTCATTCTGTTCAGAGGGTTTACTCATTCATTAACTGGTTTCATCATTCATTCCCGTTGCCCTACTTTCTGTTGTTGCCTTTTGCTTTCTTTACACAGACACCATGAAAAATTCAAACAGCATACCCACAGATGAGTGTGGCTTTCAGCCTTCGTCTGAGAGGCCCTTTTTGCAGTGAGCAGAGATTAGTGCAGAGATTCATAACTGGCCAGAGTAAGTGACTGTTGAGTGCTCAGCTCTACACAGAACATCCATAGCACCCCTCCAAGACTCAGGGCACATTGTGGAAGAGGGGCCAGAAAGAATGGACATGGCATGGTTGTTGTACTCACAAACACACTGCCGCTATGGTGACCTGCACACGGCTGAGTCTGTCAACATTCTATCACAGAGGGCCCACCCCTAGATGAGGAGCTATTGGCAGCTGAGAGTTACTGGGGGAGGGGGAGTCATTTTTCTTTAGTGGTGTAGCCAATGGTAAATTGCCCATGCTCCAGTAAATAACCCCATATCCACGCTCATATAAGCAATTCTAGTAAACTCAGTGATAGATATATATCATACATTATATATATATATATATATATATAGCCCTATACACACACCCACACACAAAATTTAACAAATATCTCTCACACACACACACATACACACACACACACACACACACATATCACACACACGTATTGGGGTTGGACCTCTTAACTCAGCAGTTACTGCTCTTGCAGAGTACTTGAGTTTGGTTCCCAGCACCCACGTCAGGCAGTTCATAACTGCCTGTAACTCCAGCTCCAGGGGATCGGACACCCTCTTCTGATCCTCCCTTGGATACCTGCACTCATGTGCACATACCCACACAGAGACAGACAGACAGACAGACACATGCACGCACACACACAATTAAAAATAAATAAAATAAAAATATTAACAAAATAGACATTTAAGTAGAAGGGAGATTTCTTGGGAAGAAGAAGACGTTCAGAGGGAACAAAATGGGGATCACGGAAGGTGAGGGTGAGTGATTGTGATCAAAATGCATTCTACACATGCATGAAATTATTGATGAATAAATAAAATATTTTAAAAATTCAAACAGTACAAAAGAACAGAGTGTCCCTTTCCCTCAAATCTACTAATTCTCCTCCCCAGAACACACCTTGTTAAGTTTCTTTGTATCCCTTCTCAATCTAGTCTACGTACATGTGGACAGGTTAATAGACATCCCACGCTATGCTGTGCCAAATGGTGCAGTCTTCCTTTTTTCCCTTTAGGATTTAGCTTGCAAATGATACAAGCAGGCTTAGGTCTGCCTTGATCTGAAGCCTGCAGAGCATTCCCCTTCCTTGATGCACTCTGACTTGTTAAGCTTAACTGATGTGCCCAGAGGTTACTTTCAACATTTTATGAAAACAAACAATGCCACAACAAACATCCTGTGTACATTTGGGAAGGGGGAGATGTGCCAGTGTATCTGCTGTGTAAGTTGAAGTGAAATTGCCTGCTCAATGGGAAAAGGGACAGTGAGCTGGAGCACAGGCTCAGGAGGAACTGATCCTTCTGTGATTCTTCCCAGCTTCAAGAGAAATAACATCATACTACCTGCTTGGTCACATAGAGTTTACCTCACAGAGATCTGCAAATAGCACAGACTGGAGCTTCACCCTTCTTCCTGGAGAGCTGGTTGTTAAATATTACAATGCTGAGATTTTATTCTCCCAGTACTTAGACTCAGGGGGTTGAGGATAGTTCCCAACATGCCTGCTCTCCTTTCTTTATTCAATTTTTTGTGTGTGTGTGTGTGTGTGTGTGTGTGTGTGTGTGTGTGTAAGCCAGAGAATGACATCAACTATCTTCCTAAATTGCCAATGACATTATTGCTAAAGAATTTATTCATTTATTTATTTTTATTTTACGTGTAGGAGTGCTTTGCCTGCATGTTTGTAAATGTACCACATGTGTGCAATGCCTGTGGAGGCCAGAAGAGGGTGTTATACCCTCTGGAACTGGAGATATGAATGGTTGTTTGCCACCATGTGGATGCTAGAAACTAAACTCGGGTCCTCTACAAGAACAGCCAGTGCTTTTAACCTCTGAGCCACCTTTCTAGTCCTGACATTATTATTTTTAACTGATTACATTTTTTTTTGTGTTGAGTACGACCACATATCAGTCATGGCATGAGTGTAGAGGCCAGAGGACAATTTTTGGGAGTTGGTTCTTGCCCCCGCCTTGTTGAGGCAGGTCTTCCTTGTACTCCACGGTAGCTGGCCTGCAAGTTTCTGGCTGATTCTCCTGTCTCCATCTCCCATCTTGTACGAGTATTGGGATTACAGATATCTTCTGTTGCATTTGGCTTTTTGTGTGGGCTCTAGGGATTGAACTAGGTTTTCAGGCTAGTGAAGGAAATACTTTATCTGCCGAGCCATAGTCCCTGGCCTCTTCACCTTATTTTTTGAGACAGGTTCTCTCATTGAAAAAGAATCTAGCTGATCTAGCTAGACTGGCTGGACAACAAGCCTCAAAGATTCTTCCGTCTCTGCTTCCCAAGTGCTGGGATTACAGGTTTGTACAACTCTGCCTGCTTTTTAAGTGCTCTCACTTCTGATATCAGCTACAAGTTCAAGGATTCCCAGGTACACCTACACTTCAGACCAGCTCACTAAAATGACCCAAAAAGACTCAGTCAGGAAAAAACATATTTTATGATTATAACTTTATTATGAAAGATAAAAATCAGAACCAGACAACAAACAGACCTACAGATGAGGTCTGGGAGGGTTCCTCTTGTCTTTCTCTGTAACTCTAGGATGAGCTGTTCTCCTGGCACATCAGTGTGTCACCCATTAGCAAACTCTAGGAACTTCAGGTGTCCAGAGTTTTTATATGGAATTAACTTCATTACATCAACACAGCGATTGATTGGCTCATTGGTCATGTGGCTGGACTCTGTCTTCAGTCCCTCTTCCCTTCCTCCCTGGAATGTCAAGGGGCCAAACCCAACCCTCGAATTACATGGTTGGTCTTCTTGGCATGGCCAGACCCTATCCTGAAACCATAGGAGTCAATTAAAAAGCACCTTCTTCACTTACCTCACAAAACTGAGATGTCTGTCAGGGCCTACCATGAATCAAAAGACACTCCAAGGAACCTGGAAAAAGATCCATTCTTTTTTTTCTTTTTTTGAGACAGGTCTCCCTGTAGCCATAGCTAGCCTAGAATTCAGTATGCAGATAAGGCTGGTTTCAATCTCACAGAGATCTGCCTGCCTCTGCCTCCTGAGTGCTGGGATTAAAAGTGTGTACCATCATGCCCAGTGAAAGATCTAATTCTTTATTAGACAACAAATGCTTAGCACAATTCCGTGGATAAACATTGAAAATATTGATAGAGGACTGGGAAGATGGCTAAGTTGATAAAGTGCTTGCTGTCCAAACATGAACACATGCGTTTAATCCTCAAAATTTACAGATTAAAGTAAGCCATGATGGTATCACATAATCCCTGAGCTGGGGAGGCAGAGACAGGCAAATCTCTGAGGCTCACTGGCCAGCCAGACTAGCCTATTTGGCAAGTTATAGCCTAGAGAGAGACTTTATCTCAAAACACAAGGTAAACAATAGCTGCAAACAGGTGAGGTTGTCCTCTGGTCCCTACACACATATGCACATGCACCTGTACACACATGTGTACCCATACACACATGTGCACCCACAGGAGCATACATCCACACATATACTCCCTCCACATCAATATTGGTAGATATTTCTATGGTGTTTTTGTCAAATATGCATTCCCACCAGCAATGGATATGTTTTTGGAGGGATAGTTCTGAACATGACTCAGCACACTGGACACACAAGAGTGTGTCAGGCACTTCCTGGATACCAACTGTTTATAGAAAGGAGAGGACTTCAGCGACTGCGCCCTGAGTCCTACCTTTCTAAATTCACTCTACTTTATTAGAAATTTCCTTTAAAGATTTTCTTGTAAGTGTAGATTCCACATGTGATAAGATTTTGGGAAGGCCATTCTGAAATAACAAACAGGAATATGAGTGTTTCGAGAATACCATTGTGCATATTTACTCTTCTCCTTCATTTGACTGCTGATATGTTCCAAAACACTGTCAAATCCTGTAGGTAGAACAGATATGAAGCATATATAATTAATTATTATAGAGGTTTGTTATTGTCAAAGTTTAACAAATGCTATTGTTCTAGTTTGCTTCTCTGTTGTGATAAATACCATGATCAAAACCTACTTGGGGTCTTTTTACCCTAACTGCTTAGTCAATTCCTAGCTCCTATTCTTATCACACTATCCTTTAAAGGGGTTACCCAAATTGCCAATAAGGAATAGCGATGTAGACTACTCTGGCTTCTTCCATGCTGAACAGGGATGTAGGGTGAGGCAATTGGAGTGCCCCTTCAGTGGGTCTATCTATAAGACTCCCAAATTGCATAACTCTTATCTCTAAGGGGAAAAGAAAGTCCTTGAATAGTGAATAGGAGATGTGAAGGAGAAGTAAAGACAAGAGTAATTAGCATTATGAGTTCTAGATAGGGAATCAGGCAATTTTCACATGTTCATATGAGAATCCATTGGAATTTCTTGACAAGGACTTCCCTCTATTGGGTTCCTCCTCATTTTTCTTTTGTCTTTAAAGGCTGGACTCTAGAGTGATGGATTCAGGATTTGCTTTCAGGTATTTTGATAGCTGTTGGAGTGGTTAGAATCAGTGT
>NW_008335601.1:364351-380997 GCF_000622305.1 Nannospalax galili | reverse complement strand
ACTTAAAACTAATGTCTAGGAAGTGTAATCCCTTGACCTCTTAAAGAAATATACTGATGACTTTACTCTTTGGTTATACTTTCCTTTTGTATGTTTAAGGCCATACAGTTGGCCAAAATAAATCAATCTATTTTTACACTTAAGGTCATTTGAGGATCTGTTCCTCAGGGATCACATGGGCTTGGGAGGAGCTCCTGGCTCTTTTCTTTTATCAGTTCCATCTATGTGAAGATAAGTCAAAGGCCCTATTGGACCATGTCTGGCTTCACTTAGAAGCATGAATGAGATGTTTCCTCTGAGTTGACCCTCCTCTTTGTAGACTGGACACTGGTTCAAGTCCATCTTGTGGGGTCTCCATGTCCTCCCTGAACAAGAGGACAGGTGACTCACCGTAGTTTCAGGACATTTTGAGAGATGTTCCATAGTCCCCTGGAACTTGGTTGACCTTGGAAGGCAAGGGGCAAAAGCTGTCCTTGAAATTCCTCTGACCACATTAGTATAGGCCTTAAAGTATGGGTGTTAAACATCCAATAAGGTTAGTTCCATCAGTCTGGTACTTTTAATTATTGCGTGCTATTTAATTATCACATGCTATGTAGATAAGGCTTAGGTAGAGAAAAAAATTTTCTCAGATAAACAATTACTAGATTTATATTTTGTTACTTAAACTAGTTGACTAAACTATGACCATAAAAAGTTTTAGATTATGTGTATATTATTTTTGTCTCATCCTTTATATATAACAAACCTAAACAGACCTTCATCACTTGCTTAGGCTTTCTCATTTTTTCTGTCTATTTTGAAGGTAGCCGGTTTCTTGGCTAAAAGTCAAAATGTCCTTGGGACTATTAGCAACATACTCTGTTCCAAAGACCAAAAATGTCAAAAGTATTTGGGAGCTTGTATCTAATCCTTAAAAGATTTTAGGGTTACCTCTTCAGAGGGGAGAATGTTAGAGTACCCAAAAGCCCCATAAAAATAAATAAATGAAAGAAGGAAAAAAAGAAAAGAAAAAAAAAGTGATGGGGAGATATGGGAGGTGTTGGAGGGGAGGGAGTGGGCATGGATTTGATCAAAACACCTTATATGCTTATATACCTGTATGAAATTCTCAATAAAGTTTTTGTAAAAGTTAAAAAAAACCTACTTGGGAAAAAAGGGTTTTTTTCAGGTTATAGATTACAGACCACCTCTGGGGTAAACCAGGGTAGGAGCTCAAGGTAGGAACCTGGAGGCAGGAACTGAAGTAGGGACCACAGTAAAGAACACTTTACTGGCATGCTTCCCCTGGCTACCTCAGCTACCTTTCTCATACAGCTTAGGGATGTTACTGCCCACAGAAGGCTGGGTCCTCCTACATCAGTTAGCAGTCAAGAAAATGCTCCACGGTCATGACCACAGGTCAGTCTGATGGAGGAAATTCCTCAACTGAGATTCCTTCTCCAAGGTATGCTGGACAGCTTCAGTTGTCAACTTGACAACATCTAGGTAGATAGAACCTCAGCTGAGGAATTTCCTCCATTGGATTGACCCGTGGCCATGTCTGTGGGGCACTTTCTTGATTATCGAGTGATGTGGAAGGGCCCAGGCCACGGTGGATGGTGCCACCCCTGGGTAGGAGGTCCAAAGTCGTATAAGAAAGCAGGCCAGGGGCTGGAGAGATGGCTCAGCAGTAAAGAGTACTGGCTGCTCTTGCAGAGGACCTGGGTTTGAGTCTCAGCACCCACATGGAGGCTAACAACCATTGGTAACTCCCTTTCCAGGGGAATCCAACACTTTCTTCTAACCTCTGTAGGCATTGCATGATATAGGTACACTTATACACATGCAAGCAATACATTCATACATAAAAAGTAAAATAAAAAGAAAGAAGGCTAGGCACAGGCCAGTGGAACAAGCCAGTAAGCAGTTTTCCTCCATGGTCTATGCTTCAGCTCCCGAGTTCCTGCCCTGAATTCCCTCAGTGATGAACGGTGTCCTGAGAGACATAAGATAAAATAAATCCTTTTCTCCCCAAGTTGGTTTGGTGAGTGTTCGATAGTTCTATCATCAGATTAGTTAAGCTAGGAACTATGTTTTTCAGAAACTCCTTTTCTCTGTGAGTCTAGATTGGAGTTGGGCAAAGGGGGAACTTGGGAGGTGGAGGTGAAGTATCACCCATATTTCTTTAAAGATCTTGCACAGTAAAACATGATGTTCTGTGGCTGGAGAAATGGCTCAGCTCTTAGCACCCACATGGCAGCTCACAACTGTCTGTAACTCCAGTTCCAGGGATCTGACACCCTCTTCTGACCTCTGTGGGCAGGCGCACAGTATACATACCTACATACATGCACAGAAACACTCATACACATAAAAATATATCTTAAAGAACCTACAATACTCAGGTGTGTGCTCATTCTTGTCTACTCTGCACCAGGGCCTCCTTCTATCTGTTGGCCTGTGACTGACAAGCTCAGGACATTTTCAGTGGCCCGGAAGCAGAGCCACAGGTGTTACATTCACAAGGGTACAGCTGTTCATAGGCTGCTCTACCAATTCCCCCTCCTCAGCTCTCAGTGACTGGAGATTGTCCTGAAGGTCTAACTTGGAGCTTCAAGGAGTCTGGTTGGAGACTATTTTCTCTGGCTGCAACTTTCTTTGGGCCCTTTGGGACTCTCAGTTTGAGTAAGGTCTTACTTCTCTGATCTGTTCATATTCCACACAGCTCACAGTGGCTTGCTCCCCTGACCCCCTGCCCTGAGCGACACCATTACCAAACAGATGGAAAGAGAGCTGACCTTCCTGATCCCCAGAGGCACCACGGGGAATTTGAGTTCAGCCTGGAGATTTGTATAGGTCAAGAGTGGTGATATCCCCTATTCAATCAGTTTATAATAATTCTTTTTCCTCTTTCCCTCCCTCCCTTCTTCCCTTCTTCTGTTGTTGAGAAACATCTCATGCTGGTCTTGAACTTACTATGTGAACAAGGATGGTCTTGAACTGGTCCTCCTATTTCCATTTTCCGAACGTGGAGATTACAGGTGTGTACAACGATGGGTTTATAGGGTACTGGGGAATCAAACCCAGGGCTTTGTGCATGTTAGGCAAACACTCTACCAACTAAGCTACATCTCTACATCTCTAGCTTTAGTTCACTCTTTTATCCCTCCTTGGTTTTTTTTTTTTTTTTTTTTTTTTGAGACAGGGTCTCTTTGCAGCCCCAGCCCCAGCTAGCCTGGAACTCAAACCAGGCTGGCCTCAATCTCACAGAGACCCACCTGCCTCTGCCTCCCTAGTGCCAGGAGGCATGCCTGTGTGCCAGCACACTGGGCATTTACTGCACTCTTTTACAGGCCTTTCCCAATAGCTTTTCCAGAAGAATTCACTAATGCATGAATCCTAACCTTGCCACAACTTCCACTCTCTGAAGTACATCTGGAGAAATTAACCCAAGAACAGGAATGTCTAAGTAAGAACATCAGTTCCCAATATCATTTGTCATGAGCCTGCCAGACTCCAGATACCTTCCTGTTTACTTTGATATTTTTTTAAAACAAATCTCAGTGAAAAAATGTAGTTCCAAAAAGCCAAGAAGTTGAAGCAGGACAAGGATTCACTTGCCCTTTGTCCCTGACTAATGCCAGGAAAGATTCAGTCTTCACACCCAGAGTCTAATGGAAAAACAGAAACAGCTCCAGGCTTGCCAACAGGCAGTTGGGTCTTTGAGATGTTAGTGGAGCTAGAGAACAAACATGAAGATAAGATTTCTGAGCATTCCTAACTGCAGAAGCTGCTACCAGCTCTGTGTGTGAGAGAGCAGAGAGGAAGAGGTGCTCTTTGGAGTACAGAGTGTGGTGTCAGAGCCAGGCTGGCAGAGGTGGCAGGAGCCCAGCAGCCTGCCCTTAGCCAAGCTCACGTTGCTTGGGCCACCACCATCAAGGTTGCTCCCACCCTCTCTATGCTTGTCTACAAGAAGGAGGACCAAACCTACAGGAAAAGACCTCTTTCCTTCCTTTGGCCTTCCAGAGCCTGATCAGAATGCCCCTTTGGTAGCATCGGACAGGAAGTCTGGGTGGAAGGTGAGTCAGGAAATGCTAGCTTTTAGGTAGAGAAGACAGGGACATGGGCTGAGAGAAAGCAGTTATTGTTTTCCCAGGTTTCCCGGTCTTCTGAGGGTAAAAATTTACTAAAGAGTTCAGAATCAATGTAGGTTAAGATAAACCTACTAGGGCGGGTGCGTAGGGGAAGGGCTAACAGCAAGAGAGGACAGCAAAGGGGATTGCAAAGGGCACTGTCTGTGGACTAGAGAGTATCCCTTTAAGGGCACATTGGAAACTGTCAGGCACAGTGCCATTTACTCTGCTTCATTGGAGGGAAGAAATTAAGGGACCTTCCTTTATCTTCTTTGGGGACACTGACAGATCAGCTCCTCTAAACTCTCATAGAAATGCATGCCATTCCAGGTGCAGGAATGTGCAACTTCCAACCCAAGCCGGTTGGAACTAGCAACGTGCAGACCTTGTGGGTATATTCCTGCTTGGTTGCAAAATGCTGTGATCTCCTGGGATGGGCCCAGAGACCTTGGTATTTGTTGCTTAAGAGGCAAAGCCACAGTTGGTTAATCCCATCTGCTTTTAAGAAATAGAGAAAATCAGAGTCAGGTGTCCTCAGGCTCCGTGCCAGCTGTGCGCCTCTTTGTTCCCTTCCCCCAGATGACTGTTTATTCAGAGAATTTTCAGCTCTCTCATAAGATAATTAAAAACCCGACTATATTATTTTTCTGTTTTCTCCCTGTGCCCCTCTCTGTGGTGTATGCATGTGTGTGTGTGTGAGTATATGTATCCATGCATGTGCGTGGAGGCCAGAGACTGACATTAGGATGTCTTCCTCTATCACCCCATCTCTCTATTACCACCCCACCTTACTTCTGAGACAGAGTTTCTCACTGAACCTAGTACATGCTGTTTTGGCTCGTCTGGCTGGCCAGCGAGCCCCATCCTCCTCTTTCTCGCCACCTACCCCTCTCCCCAGCACTGGGGTTACAGCTACATCCATCATACCTAACTTATCTGTGGGTGCTGGGGAGTTGAAAGCAGGTCTTTGTGCTTGCATAGCAAACACATTACCCACTGAGCCACCTCCCTAGTTCCCAAATCTTACTATATTCTCTTTATATTGCCAATGTAATATGTATTTATATATAATATATGTAATATACATATATATGGCCTCAAAACAACATGAATTCATCATTTTAGTGTTCTGGGCGGGTAGCACTGGACTGGAATACAAGGTGGCATCAGGATCACATTCTTTCCTAATGATTTAGGGACGGGAATCCTTCCTCTGCTCCTCCTGACGTTTAGAGTCTGCCCCTTCCTCATCTCCAGAGACAGTAATGATGCATCTCTCTCCTCTCCGGCCTCTGCTTCAGCCTTATATGTTTTCTCTGACTCTGACTGTCCTGCTTCCTTCTTACAAGGATGCTTATGTTTGCCTTGAACCCCTTGGATAACTAGAGCTTATCTTCCTGTTTGGAGACCCTTGATTTAGTCCCATCCACAAAATCCTTTTAATCATGTAAGTAGATACATTCATAGATTCTAGGGAGTCAGACATGGGTACTGGCTACCTCAAGTTTTGTGAGTTTCTGTGGTGTCCTCCAAAATTCATATGTTGAAGTATAGTTTCTCATTCAATCGTGTTAGGAGGTGGGGCTTATGGAATATGATTAAATCACAAGAGTGAAGGCCTCATAAATGGGATTCATGCCCTTATACAAAGTGAGAATGTCCCCCACAGGCTCCAAGTATTTGAATATATGGCTCCAGTTGGCGGTAAGGTTTAGAAGGTATGGTCTTGCTGGAGGAAGCACATCACCAGAGGTGGGCTTTAAGGGTTCTTAAGCCTTGGCTGGCTTTCATTTTCTCTCTGTTTCCTGTGCCTGCTTGAAGAGATGAGCTTTCTGCTTTGGTTACCTCATGCCCCCATTCCTCCACACCACGATGGACTCTTATCCCTCTGGAACTATAAGCCCAATAACTTTTCCTTCTGTAAGTTGCCTTGGTCATGGTGTTTTATCACAACAACAGAAAAGCACTATAACAAGGTCCTTTGTCCTTCTGCTATGGGAAGAGATAGGAAAGAGATGACCACTTCTGAATCAGGCAGCAGGGCCTCGAAAGACATTGAATCTGTAGACACCTTGATGTTGGACTTCCCTGTCTCCAGCATTGCTAGAAATAATCTTCTGTTGTTACTAGCCACCCAGCCCGTGATGTTCTGTTATAGCAGCCTGAATGGATCAAGATAAAAATCTTTGGCGGCCACCATCCCACACCTTCTACTCTGTATCTGTAATATCTACTCTATGGAGCCAGAGGCTGAGTGTAAGTGTTGAACGATGCACCTCCTTACAAATCAGCATTGATGAAAAAAGGCAGCCCTGTGCAGCTGCTGAAAACAAACAGCGAAAAAACCATAGTAAGCAACCCACATTAAAAAAAATATGTGTGTGTGTGTGTTGTGTGTGTGTGCATACTGAGGCCGGATGTAGACACTGGGTATCTTTCTTGAACCTGGCACTTACCAGTTGGCTGCACTGGCTGGCCAGTGAGCTCTGGAAATCTGCCTGTCTCCACCCTACCTTAGGGCGCTAGGGTTACAAATGCACATGACCACACTTGCCTTTTTTACATGGGTGCTGAGGATCCAAACTCAGGTCCTCATGCTTGCACACATTGCACTTTACCGACTGAGCCATCTCCCCAGCCCTAACTCACATTTTCTTGACCTATCCCTATTTTTGGCAAATCCTTTTAGGTCTCAGTTTCTTTTCTTCACTGAATAAGCATTTTTAGAGTAATTGCCACATGTTTTCAGATTCTGAAACATGAGGAATTTACATGGAGGGTAAAAAACAGACAGATGACCAGGTAAGCAGAGTTGGTGAGAGAGGGGGTATGGCCCCGGCAGAGGGGGTGCTCTGGACATTAGAAGGTCTACTTTGTAAGAGATGTTGGGCTTAGGAAATGTCCCTGAGATGTGTATACCATGTTCCAGTATCTAGACCTACTACTGCAGGGCCCAGCATGGTATACATTCTAGCCATCCCCAGAGCTTGTTAATCCCCTACCCTGCAGGGGATTTCAGTGCTGAGATTCTGGAATGAAAAGGTTTGATAAATGCCAAAGATTAGTCTCACTGACATTAAGAATTATCATGCTCCTCTCTTGGAGTCTTTGGCAGTTTTTGTGAAATGGAGAAGAGGGTCTTAGGAACCCAATCTATACCATCAGGGTAATTGTAATACTTCTGACCTCAAACCCAGAGTTTTAATGTAGTCTGTTTCAGACCATATCCCAAATTTGGCCAGTATGCTTGAAACTGCAATAGGTAAGGAATAGTGTATAAAATGTATAAGTACTTTTATATATGATATATGTGTTAAACTTCATCTCATATATCTTAAACTTTATTCTGAGTACTAATTATGTTCTATATGTGCATAACACTCCAAGATTGGGGTAGGATCAAAAAAGACTATAGGGCTGGAGAGAGAGCTCAGTAGAGTGCTTGCCATGTAAACACGGGTACCTGTGTTGGATCTCCCAGAATCTATGGAAAAAAGTAAACTGTGGCAGTGCATGTTTGTAATCTCAACACTGGGAAATGGAGACAGCCCAGCCTACTTGATGAGCTCCAGGCCAGAAAGAGACCTTGTCTCAAAAAACAGAGGCTAGTGCTTGAAGACCACCATTGAGGTTGACCTCCGGTCTTCACAGGCATGCAGGCACAAGGTGCATATGTACCTCACTGCCTGTAAGTACCTGTACACACAAGAACACACACACACACACACACACACACACACCATAAGGAAGACTACATCAGAGAGGAAATTCAGTGTTTCTTTTTACTCTTCACATATCTACATTTTAATCTGACATCTATGCCACTCATTCTTCTGGCTGGTGGGTGCGCAGTCCATGTCTCATGTAAAGTAAGACTATCAGTTTTGAGTTACACCAACATTTTATTTATCACTATGAAAGAAAAACACTGCTACCTAACCTATGGGGGTTATCAGATACATCTCACTTCAGACCGTTACAATGAGGGAGTGGGGCCTTGCCGAAGAGCCCCATCTCAAGATGGCTACTTGCCGAAGGAGGCAGTTATTTCTGGGATAAGATTCAGGTTCCCTGGAACTGTTTCTTTGCAGGTTGTCTTCTCTTCATTGGTTTTGCCTGGGTGAGCAGAATCTGTCTCCGCCTCAACTCATAGTTTGCATTATAGTGATCTCTATCTTGCTAATTACAAAGCCCAGTTGTCTAGAATAAAAGCCAGTGATTATAGGAGCCAAATGGAGAATTAGGACTCAGGATGAAGTTTAACAAGAATATATAATAATGGGAAGTTAGCACACTGTCTCTGTATCATTTAGAGATGAACAGGCTTAGCAAGAAGACAAAGGGAAAATGTTTTTCACCCACTGCGGAATTAGCCAGAAAGTATTCACTGATTCTTCTTTTTTTAACCTTTGCGTGTGTGTGGGGGGGGCATGCATGTGTCACACTGTATTTGGGGGGTCAGAGGACATTTGAGTGTCGGTTTTTGCCTTCCACCTTGTTTGAGACAGGTTTTCTTGTTTGCCTTTGTGTATATCAGGCTAACTTGACCCTCCAGCTTAGGGGAGCTTCTGTCTCTGCTTCTCATCTCATACTAGTGTGATATGGTACCTTCTGGTGACCTGCTCCATGTCTAAAAAAATACCTCCTGCAACCAGAACAAACTGGTAACAAAGATACCCAGCCTCCAAGATATTTACAGGACCTGCAACAACTGTTCCCTCATATATAGACTGAGAATAACCCCCCACCCCAGGTCTGGTAATAAGGGATTCCTGGGGGCAGTTGGCTATTGTTGCCTATGGAATTTTGGATTTGCTGAAGTAGCAAAGCCTCTGTATACCAGCCTTAGAGAGAACCAACCCTTAGAAGGGACTGAGACTGAACAAGGAGCCATGTTCTCTCCCAGATGTTACCAAGCCACTTGTTTGTGGATGAGGTCCAGGGCATTGCCAAGGGAATTCTAACCCAACCTTGGGGTTATGGAAATCATGTAGCACCTGGATAGCCCACCTGTAAAGAAAACTGATAAGTTGCCTTGGGGTAAGAACTTCCCTTAACCACCCCTCACTCAATTGAAGCCCTCCTGAGGAAAACTCCAGAGAAATGGATGTCAAATGCCCCAATGACTCATTATGAGGCACTCTTCCTAGACCAACCCCCGCAAAAGGTTTTACAGGACCTCGACCCTCAACCCAGCAAACCTGCTGCCAGATGAGGACCCAGAGGAACCCCTACATGACTGCATTGGGGAGATGGACATGATCCAATCTACTGGACCAGATTTGAGTGATGTCCCACTGCCAGAGGTAAATGAGGTGCTGTATGTAGATGGAAGCAGCTTCGTCCAAAATAACATCAGGTATGCTGGGGCTGAAGTCCAATTGGAAAAGGACAAAGCCATCACCATGTATACCAGCAGCTGGTATATTTTGCCATCGCTCATGTGCATGGGGTACTGTATCAGGGGAGAGGGCTCCTTCCAAAAAGACTCCCCTGAGGCACAGGGAAAATGGACAAGGGATCTGGCTGCTTGGGAGATGACCCTAGAACCAGCGGGGTCCTTCCAGGACCTGGTCACATTGTCAGAACCAAGCCTGCCTCACAAGCCTGCCTACACACCAAGGAAAAAAACATGGACAACATTCCCCGGCTAGACTACCTTGCCAAAGCCTACCTGTGCCCAGGTAAACTTTTAAAAAAAAAGCGCCTGAGGGAATATGTGTCCATGGCACCATCCCCAGGGAACAATGAGAACTAGACTTTACTGAGATTACACCAAAACTGTCTTCAGGTGCAAGTATCTTTTGGTTTTCATAGATACATTTTTTGGATGGATGAAAGCTTATCCCACCTGAATTGAGACAGTCTCCATAGTGACAAAGAAACTGCTCCAAGAATTAGTTCTTAGGTTTGGATTGCCCCTCACCTTGGGGTCCAACAAAGGTCTGGCCTTCATGGTCAAAACCTCTCAAAATTTGACAAAGGCATTAAATATCAATTGAAAGTTACACTATGTCTTATAGGCTACAGAGTTCAGAACAGGTAGTTCCTTAAAAGAGACCCTAACCAAATTGGTAACAATGACAAGCAAAAGTTGAGCCAACCACCTTCCCTTTGCCCTACTCAGAGCTAGGTACTCCATACCAGGAAGGATTACTAATCACTCCCTTCTCAAGTCATTACGGCCCTGCAACAGGCCCAGAGGGCCATCTACCAGACAATCTGAGGAGCTGGTCTCCAGTCTGCCTTAGAACCAGTCTGTAAGTTCCAGCCCAGTGACTTGGCATGGGTCAGGAGAATCCCAGCTCAGACTCTGGCACATCCTGGAAGGGTCCACATTCTGTGAACCCTACAACAGTAAAACGGCTGGGATCTCCTAATGGATCTATCACACTCAGTTAAAGGCAACTACTAAAAAACCGCAAAACAGACTGTCACTTGGACTTCCAACGCTTTAAAGATAAGACTGACAGGAATTCCTTGATTGTTACAACTGTGCTTTGGCTTCTTTTCCTCCCAGGGGAATTGCTCAGGAAAACTGGGGATGGGAAAGTCCTTGCAACTCTGACCCCAAATCCCCAAACAGACCTAAATGTACATCATCTAACCAGTTCGAGGGTCCAGGAGGAGGGGGCCTCCTCATACTGCTCCACATTGTCCCTCAGGTATAAAGACAGGTAGATGTTAACAAAAATGGTGTTACAAAAATCACAGAGGCTTAGATCTCATCTTTATAAAACAAAGAGGCCTTCCATATAGCTTTAGAAAAGACCTGCTGCTTCTATGCAAAGCAGTCTGAAATTATCAGGGAAAACTTAGCACTAGTCTGACAACTAATATCAGTCTTTATTTTCCTGGTCTCCATGGCTCACTACTTTGTTCATAGGCTTTGCTGGGCCTCTAGGACTCCTCTTCCTGGCTCTGAGAGTCAGACCTTGTCTGATCAATTGCCTGACTAGCTATATTAGACAATGAGTAAATACAGTAAAAATTGTAGTCCTAAGAAAACAATATAATGCCCTAGATGAGTCCAGGATTTGACTCATGCCCATAGAACTAGTAGGGAATGTTTAGGCTGACTCTAGTCTCTGAAACTATCAGACAGTTAGCCCAGGGTATGGGATCACAGGTCAGCAGGCCACAGATGTCTTGGAAACAGGTCATCGTGTCCTGGAGAGCACCTGCTAACTGCAGATTTATGGCTTCTGTAGGTTATGCTTGGCTTGCTTCTGCAGAACAGTAATTGTCACTTAATAGAATAGAAATTGTTAAGGGGGCTTTACACCTGTAAGCTTGGGAACTTAAACTTTTCACCCCTAGTAATGGGTTTTCTTATAAAAGCTAACCCTAGAGATGGCTCAGGGCCACACATTTGGATTCCTACACCAACCACCATTGTGTAGCACCGGCCAGCAAGACTTTCACTCCGCAAAACTTTGTTTGAGTGGTCTTCTCTGGTGAAGCACCTCAAAACACTAGGAGCCCAGGGATTACAGACTGGCACTACCTCATCTGGTTTTACACAGGCTCTGTGAGTCCAAACTCAGGTCTTCACGCTTGCATGGCAAGTGCTTTACCCACTGAGCCATGTGTCTAGCCCCTGTTCGTGGGTTCTTAATGCTCTGCAATATCCTCCTGCAAGATAGAACTCTAATAGGCACATTTCAGCCCTGAAATTCAATAAGCAGCACGGGGTAGTATGTTGTTATTGTTTCCCTGTTCAGGCGTTGATGTACCCAAGATTGTTCTTTGTCCCCTGTGAAGAGAAAGTGCAGTATTACATGTGGAGAGAACACTCCTGGGATTTAGGACTCACACTCAATATGCTATGTGTCATGAGGCAGGGGGCGTGTGGCAATTGGAATTTGTTTTTCTAAACTACAAGAGTATATATATATATATATTTGGCCAGGAGTCACATGAGCTGTACTCCTCCCCTACTTGTAAAGAGAGCAGGTGCATTTGGAAACCACATCTGAAACCCAAATGGAGGTGATAAGAAGACTTGGTCTCCAGAGTGAGAGGTGATTTGGTCAAGGACAACTTGTTTCTCCCTCTTCCCAGAATGCCTTGTGGCATTTTTGCCCTCTTATTCCCACAGCCACATTAGCTTGAGCTCATTAGGTCAAGACTACTCAACATGGGCTACATGATAGAATTATTGGCGAGCATGCATGGATCTCATTCTAGTCCACTTAATTCAGGATCACTAGGGTGGGACTCAAGCATAGAGGGCTTTTTGGGGCTCCCAGGTGCCTGTGATGAAAAGTCCAAATGGAGACCCCTGGTTAAGGGCTGTTCCACTTGCTCTTGGGCTTTGAAGGTGTCAGCATGGAGACTTCGATGTGGCCTGGTGACAGTCTTTTCTTGAAGAGGAGGCTAGGTCCCTTGGATTGGAGTAACTCCTGCCAGGTTCCTCAAAGGCAGGCTCTGGGAGAGGGCTCATGGGTAAATGATTTCATTTAAGAAATGCTTATAGAGGAACAAACTGTTACTGGAGCTGTTAGGGTCAGAACCTGGGTCCTGGCAGCCCTCCTAAGCTAGGCTTGCCCATCCATCCTTAATAGACCGATTAAATAGACAAGTAATAGTGCAAAAAAGCAGACAAAGGAGATTTATTTAGTGTGCCTGTTGGGAAGAGGAACAAAGAGGTGACCCATCCACTTGGGGGGATCCTGAGATAAGGTTTAGGTTTAAATACTGGTCAAGAGTTAGTCATTGCTAAGCTGTCCTGGTCAAGGTGTGATTCCATACATCACAGGTGACCCATCATTATTTGGGGTCCAGTCTCTCTAGCAAGAGTCTGACAAGTTATCAGAACTAGATGAAATCTCTTCCTGGGAGGCAAGCTCCCCCTCTGGCCGGCACCAGGCTCCAGCCTTTTCCTTCTCCCAGCATGAGACTTTTGGGGGTGGGGGGATTCTGATCCCTGAGGGCCCCTTGTCTCAATGCTCTGAGAGCAGAAAGGACAGGCCAAAGAGTCTTTTTAGACTTGCTTCATTATTGCCAGGACATTTACACTATGAGGGGTAAGCAGGACAGGGAGGGGAAGGGTGGCTGCTTGCTAAGGTGACAGCTCTCTCTCCCCATGTGCACTATGAAGCAACTTCACCCACCATAGTGGGGCCGGTCCCTCCCACCTTATACAGCAGACATGGCAGAGGTGAGCTGGGCCAATTCCAGACCCAGCTTGGAAGAGACCTAGTGATGTCTTCTTTCAATAGCAGTAGCTAAATGCTATGCTAGAAACTCAGCCACACTGAAGCCACCAAGTTATGAACAAGTTCAAGCTGGAGACAGAGAGGCCATATGGGGTAGAAAACGGAGAAAACCAGGTGACAGTGACAATCGGAGCTCAAGATGTACTGGCTGGCTAGCCCAGCTGGTCTCTTCATTCCCCTCATCCCGAATGAGACCTCGAACCATTGTGACAGAGTGAGCTACCCTGCTGTTCTTTGTTTCAGTTCCTCATCAGGAGAGCAATGGGTGAGTCACAGGGAGGCAACTTTAAGTTGTGTATGTGAGGGCCCTGAGAAGGATTCTGGTCCCCAAAGATCACACCCTGTGCATTCTGGTTTCATTCTGTTGCTGTGACAGACATCATGACCAAAAGCAGCTTAGAGGAGGAAAGGATTATTTGGCTTACACTTCCAGGTCACAGTCCACCATTGAGGGGAGTCAGGGCAGGAACATGAAGCAGCTATCATGGAGGAACTTGCTTGCTTGCTTGCTTGCTCTGAGATCCATGCTTAGCTAGCTTTCTTAATATAGTCCAGGACCACCTGCCCAGGGAATGGTGTCCCACAGTGGGCTGGGACCTCCTACATCAATGAACAATCAAGATGATCCCCCACAGACATTCCCAAATGTCAGTCTGATCTGGGAAGTCCCACAATTGAGACTTTTCTCAGGTGACTCTAGGCTATGTCAAATTGACAGTAAATGTAATTAGGACACTCTCATGACATTTCCTTTCTGCCCAGGTGGGAGAAAGCTGCAGGCCACCAGCAGGCCCAGGGCCAGCGAGCTGGTCTAGGTGCTGGGTAGTCATAGTGAGACAAAATGTTTAGGGATGGCAGGTGACAAGTACCTGCTTCCAAGTTCCAGATGCAGATGGTACTCTGAAGGTTTTTGCTGGGTGGATGTCTCATGGCTCTTGAGGCTTTCTACCCCAAAGTCACCTTTTGGCTACCAAGAGGCTCCATTTAACCTAAGATGAGAAGGAAATCCCAAGCTTGTATCAGCACAGGGCAAGCTGAAACAGGTGGGGAATGGAAGACAGAGACAGCTGACGATCCCCCTTCCTACCCACACTTAAGGTCTCCTGTGTACTGGATGTGAGATTAACTATATTTTCTAGTTATACAAATATTACATGCTCATGGAAGAAAAAAATGATAAATTATATGGATGAATAAAGAGAAAAATGAAGATTCCATTTAATTTCCATAGTGAGTCACAGAAATATATTGGAATATGTGCTTCCAGGAGAAAGAGACAGAGAGAGCGAGAGCGAGAGTGAGAGCGAGAGAGAGAGAGAGAGAGAGAATAAATTGGTTTCTCTTTCAAACTGGAATCATGCCAAATGTGGCTCAGTGCCCTTTACTTTGTGTTATTTTTATGAACTCTTTTTTAATGTCAGAAGACAAATTTCTACAAACTAAACACTTCTTCATCGGAAAAAAAAAGGTTTTGGAAATACTGTGAAACGAGTAACATATCCATTGAAGAAAATTTGGAAATATAGGTGCGCAAGGTGAAATGATCGCTCCACCATGTGGACACAGCCACTGTGAGAGTGGCACCCTTCATTGCAGCTGCGTGCGCGGTGTTCTGTTCCAGTCCTCCAGGACTGAATACTCTTGCTAAGCTTCTGCCGGACATACACACTAGACAGGAAGCAGCAAACATCAGAAGAGCTAAACCTACTTTCACACCTTTGATTGTTTCCCGAGGTCAATGTCTTAGAAAAAGCACTGGGCCAAAGGACATGTCCATGTGTAAGGCCACTGGTAGATATTACCAAATGACTTTTTGTGATAGGTCATAGGCCTTGGCAGGGCCTCTTTTCAGCTCACCAATGCCTTCTGGTATGTTTGTTGTTATTGTTTAAATCTCCCAAGCATATCTTTTGAAAACATTTTTAAGGTTGGCATGGCACATGTTTTAAAAGCTTTTCTGGGGGCTGGTAAGATGGCTTGGTGGGTACAGGTGCTTGCTGCCAGGCCTGAGGACCTGGATTTAATCCCTGGGACCCACATAGTAAGCAAGAACAGACTTCTTCAAGTTATCCTCTGACCTCTGCATGCACACTGTGACACACATGCACCCCCACAAATATAATAATAACGATAAAGCTTTTCTGGGTAGCAATTTAATCAGATCCCAGCCCACTGTGAGAGGCAGACACATCCTTGTGCAGAAAAACACCATGAAAATGTGAACATTTGCAAAGGAAAGACTGCAAAATTACCAAAGAAGAGATTCAGGTGAAGAAAGGAGCAGGCTGGCCTTTGAAAGTGTCTCCAGAGGGGGACTCATGCTTGCTTTGGTTCTGTTTGCTCCCCCAAACCCTGAGGAAGCAGTGCAGCCTCTCCTCTCCTGCTCTCCTTGTCAGGAGACAAAGTACCTGTCCTGGAAGTTTCCCTTTAAGAAGCTCTTTCATGTGTCCTGTGTGCATCTGATTTCAGTCACAGAGCATATAACCAGCCATATGGAGCTCAGACCAGCGAAGATTTTGGCCTCTTTCCAGCAATTATCTGAGAGATTCTATTTCAGCCACAAAACCTCCAGCTGTAATCAACTTGCAAATCTTGTCACCCTCCAGCATCAGGCAATCACAGTCTGGTCTGAAGGAGCAGGGATGGTGTTTGTAACCCCACAAAACCTCTCTCTATCAGCTCTCTGTTGGAAATCCCTGGAGAGCCATTGTTTCCCATTAACATTTTATCATTTCTAGAAAAGGTATTTGGATGGAGGATGTGCTGCCCAGAGCTTGTAGGATCGCTAACATGGAGGCAGGTGATATTTACTGCCTGTGTTCCATAGGCTGAGGCTTGTAGAGGGAAATAGTTACCAGGATGTACATTCATACATGCCTGGCATGACCATGGGCATTCTTCCCAGCAGTTAGCTGCAGCAGGGATTGCTACTGTAACATGGATTGCTACTGTAACAGGCATAGTTATCCTAGCAGGAATAGCTAGTAGAGCAGAGATAGTTACTGTAGCATGGATCAGTGAGTGGCACCATCTATCAGAGGGCATGACTGATTTTGTTTAGAGAAAACCTTTACCTACAACTCCCAGCCAAACACCAGCAGTTAAGCTTTTCCTGTGTGTGTCTTGTGTGTGACTATATACACCTGTGGGGGGTGGTATGCATGTGTGTGTGCCAGAAGGTGACATTGGGTCTTCCTCAGTCGCTTTCATTATTATTATTATTATTATTATTATTTGTCTTATTATTATTTGAGACAGGTTCTTTCCCAGCAAGCTTCCTTTCTCTCCATGTTCAGCGCTGTGATCATAG
>NW_008335601.1:357872-364329 GCF_000622305.1 Nannospalax galili | reverse complement strand
CCCTTTCTTCCTTATTCCCTTCATTTTTTGTGGGTTTGTTTGTTTCTTTTGTTTGTTGAGACAGGGTCTCACTCTGTAGCCCAGGCTGGCTTGGAACTCAATTTGTTAGCCAACCTAGCCTGGAACTACAGCAATCCTCCTGTCTTAGCCTCCCAAGTGCTGAGCTTACAGGTATGAACTACCATGCCTAGCTTTCAGCACACTTTCCTCCTCCTCCTTCTCTTCTTTCTCCTCCTCCAATATCTCCTCTTCCTCTTCCTCTTCCCCCACACCTGTGGCAGTTTCAAAAGCTGTCACCCCACCCTATAAAAGCCACAGAAGTAGAGTTCCTATTAATCAGCAGGTCTGGGTGTACCTTCCAGAGCAAGTGGGGCAGATCGCTTTAATGAATGTGCATGGGAAGCTAATTCATCTCAAACATCTGTAAGTGAAAAATCATTTTCCTATGAAACCCAAATTTAGGAAGAAAATGGCAAAACTTGCTGCTTTATGTCATGGGTAAAAAGTTTGCTTCTGTGTGTATGTGTGTGTGTGTTTTAATATTTAAGCATTTAGAAGGAAAAAGACAGCAGTAGCCAAAATTTGCATTTAGAAAATGAGATCTTCCTCCCCAAACTGCCAACACAGATTTTCTAACATGCTGGTGAAAATTAATTTTCTCCATAGAAATAATAATGGAATTCTAAGCAACTTCTTTTTTAAAGAAATAGATCCCAGCTGAGTGTAAATAAACCCACCCAAAGCCCAGAGCCAGTTCTTGGGGGTAGAGGGTGGGGGGTATCAGAAACTAGGAAGGTAGATGTGACCAGCATTAAGGTCAAGTACACCTGCCCACAATTTAGCATCTCCTCGCCTCACGCTTCTCTGCACAGCCAGAAGCATTCAGCCTCGTCAAGCCACTGCTTCCCTATGTTTTGCTAGGCAAGCACATTCCACCTGCATTAGTTTTCAGGGCTTATTTTTCCTATCTTGCAAAAAATAAAGTGTACCTACTTCTATCTAGAAAGACACTTCCTGCCGTTTGTTACTGGTAAATAAAGTCCAGATTCCCTTTCACTTCATGCCTATGATATTTGCACTCCCCCCTTTTGGTTTGGGTTGTAATTTCCATTAAATGTTGATCAACAGTACCAGACAGGAGTTCCTCACATGCTCTGCCATGACGGTGCAATGCAGGCTTCAGGCCTGGTGAACTCTGAGGGGTGGTTGACGTTACCTATGATCTTCAGGAAGCTAGAAGAGCCTGGGAGTTTATGCTCCAGTAGGACTTTTATCCAATAATTAGGAAAACAGAAGCTTTGGCCCGAGTCAGCTATCACTCAGTTTTTCCAGGGTTATCTGGCTGGAGATGTCATCTGTAGGTTTCATTTGAAATCTTGCCCCTGCTGGAGTTCTTCATCTTGCTGCAATAAGCAAGTGAAACATCAGTTTATATCTCTGCACAGTAAACTACCCAAAGTTTCCAACAGTTCCCCTAGAGGATGGCCTAGGATGGAAAGATGGAGGAACTGGAGTAGATGTTCCCGTGCACTGGGGACCAGCCAGGCCATGTTGTGGAGTGGCTGGAAGCAGCTCTGCGGGGCTGGAGAGGTGCTTAGCAGGAAGCATGAGGACCTGAATTCAGATCCCAGCATCCATGTAAAAAGCTGGGTGTGCCCACACACTTGCCTGAAACCCAGAACAGAGAAACCAGTCAAGCCACTGAGACTGTGGTTGTAGGATGATTACATTGTGTGCTTTAGACTGTGGAGGGTTTTGCAATGGAAAGAAGCTAAGCAGGTAAAAAGTTCATTTACTCCTTTCCTTGTGCCCCATTCCCCAACTTCCCTTTACTAGAGAGAATGTTTCTATGATTAGAAGGGAAAAATCAAGTGGGTGTGGTGGCGCATGCCTTTGATTCCAGCACTTGGAAGGCAAAGACAGGTAGATCTCTGTGAGGTCAAGGCCAGCCTGGTCTACATAGCAAGTTCTAGGCCAGCTGGGACTACAGGGAGACCCTGTTTTAAAAAGACTGGAGAAAAACAGAAGGGGAAATCAGAGGAAAAGCAGGTCTATTAAGAATGGTTCAAAATTGACATTTTGGGTCCTGGAGATCTGACAGAGAATGCTCTGTGGTTGGGAATGCTCACTGCTCTTCCAGAGGACCAGAATTTGGTTCCCAGCACCCAAAACAGGCAACTAGAGCTGCCTGTGATTCTAGTTTCAGGGGAACTGATGCCCGCTTCTGGCCTGTGAGGGCACTGCACTCATGTGTACATATCCACACATATACATAAAAATAATTAAAAATAAAAATATTTATTGAATATTTTCTTATAGAAATCTTTATTGCTGCATTTGGGGAAGTATAAATCTGTTCACATGAAAAATGGTTGATAAAAGAGTAAGGGCATTTAAGCTATTTAAGAGCAGAAAAGAAAACTACATCTTCTAAGAAAGTGGGGATAATTATAAGAACCATGGTAAGCTTAAAAAGCTCTGAATCTATTATAGAAGAAAACTTCCTAGGAGAAAAATAGAAGAGGTTTTCTTTGGAGTCATGAAGACATTTCTAAATAGTTTACTCCTGTCTCTCCTAGAAGCCAAGACCTCTATGGTAAAAGAGAGAGGGAGAGAGAGAGGGAGGGAGGGAGGTAGAGAGAGAGAGAACATCGGTTGATTTGAGGAAGGGAATTATAGACAGAAAAGACTTGAAAATATTCTAAATAGAAGCTGAACTTGAATCCTGTGAAATGAATCTGGGATAAAGGAGACTAAAGACAGTCTTTTAGATAGATGGGGGTCATTTTGTATGTTCCTGCCTCTACTGACTATAAAGTTGTGATTTGAATGTGAAATGTCTTCTATAGGCTCATGTATTTTAAACCCTTGTGGGGCAGGAGAGACGGCTCATTGAAGTATAATTGTGAAGACCAGAGTTTGGATCCCCAGGGCCCACATAAATGCTGGGTGGGCATGGAAGCCCACCCATAATTCCAACCTTGAAAGACAGAAACATGGGAGTCCCCAGAGCAAGCTAACCAGTAGATTTGCCATATCAGTGAGCTCTGGGTTTGATTGAGAGACCCTGCCTCAATAAATAAGGTGGAAGAGGGATGGAGGATAATTCTCAACATCAATATCAGGCCTCCACAAGAATATGTATACATGAGTATGACCATGTGGGCTCCCACACACATACAAACTTGCATACACACATGTGTGTCATACACAGCACATGAAAAATGGAAAAAGATAGACAGACATTAGGTCCCCAGCTGGTGATGCTATTTGGAAAAGTTGTGGAACCTTGCTGGAGGAAGTGGACTACTAGGGGAAGACTTTGAGGTTTGGTAGCCAGGCCTCACTTCTTGCCCCTTTTCTCTGCTTCCTAAGTGTAGATTAAGTGTAACCAGTCAGCTGCCTTATCCCCACCACCACACCTTTCCTGCCATGATGAACTGTAGTTCCTTGAACTGTAAGCCAGAATAAGTCCTCTGTGCTCCCTTATGTTGCTTCTTGTCAGTTATTTGGTCGCAGCAACAAGAAAAGTTACTAATGCATGAGCCAGTAATCAATCTGGGGCCTTTTACTTCTCTTACCAACAATTGGAAAGTTCATAATCTAACAGCTGATATTTTTATCTTAAGCCTGATTTTGTGTGTGTGTGTGTGTGTGTGTGTGTGTGAGTGTGTGTGTGTGTGTGTGTGTGTACATGCACACACTTGTGGAGGCCAGAGGTTCACATTGGGTGTCTTCTCCTGATCTGTTTTTGATCATTTTTTGAGGCAAGGTTTCTTAATGAATCTGAAGCTCACTGATTTGGTAGGCTGGCTGGCCAATGAGCTTCAAGGATCATCTTGTTTCTGCCCCCTTTCAATACCAGGGTTACAGACATGCCACCACACCCTACATTTTATGTGGGTTCTGGGGATCCCAACTCATGTCCTCATGTGTTCAGCAAAGGCACTTTACTGAGCCATCTCCCCAGCCCTTAAACCTGAGTATTTAAGGATTTTTCCCCTGGTATTGGGGGTGGGAAGATGTAGGAAATTTTAAAAAAGGAATGCAAGAAGTCATCTCTGGCTGTTATGTGTTGTGGAAGAAGGGCTAAATCTACCCCAAATCATACAATACTAACAATTTACTTGTATGTGGAAAGCTTCTTGTGTTTTACTTGATCCAACTGACTTTTAAAATATTTTATGAATATTTGGAGGATATAAATCATATTTTACTAGTTAATGAATATTAGCCCCAGTGAGAAACACTGCACTTATATCTATAAGATATAGTTGGCAGAAAGAATAATTGTTCAAACCACATTATACAGGAGGCAAAATGCAGCTTTCTTATAACAAGAATATCACCACAGAAAATGGTCAGGTGATTTCATTTTTAAAGACAACAAAATAAAAATTTCCTATTGCTTTGCTATAATCTTCTCAAGAGATTTCTTCCTGAGACTATTAAGATGTAACTTGCGGACTTTTATTCCCACCCAACACCACCACCACGGATGACATTGCCCAAGAGCATTTTTTAGAGACTTGTGTGTTCCCAGACTCAAAGTTAAAGACACATTTATTTCAGAGACAGGCCAGAACTGATCTCTGAAGTCTCTCTGCCTGTTACCCATACCAGAAAGCACCATGACTGATGTACCCCACACGACCTCTTTGCTCTAATAAGAGCATCTCTGGGAGCTGAGTGAGTGTTTTCCAGAGCTGGGGCTCTTTCAGCATCCCGCCTCAGCTCAGGCTCAGGTGTTTTTGATCCACAGAATGTGGTTAGCCAGGGGGACAGGGTTAAATTTGCTTTGGCTGAGCAATGAGAACAGGTGAAACCTATTACAGGTAAGAGAACGAGGCAGGTGGAGGATGCCCTTGGGACATGCCAATGCTGAAGGTGACAGATACAGGGTTTCATGCAGCTTTCCTCTCTAGCCTATGCTCTTTTTTTGTAGCTAATAAGAAGATATATGTGGTTAGAATAACCCTCAGAAGAAACCAGCATCCTCATTATGAAAATTGTATCGGAGAGCAGGAAAACATTTTTATGTTATGATCATACACCTGTTTTTCGGATGTGTGATGTGTGTGTGCGTGTGTGTGTGTGTGTGTGTGTGTGTGTGTGTGTGTGTGTGTCTACCTGTGTTCGGAGGCCAGAGGTTGATGTCAGATATCTTCTTCAATTTTTTAAAAAATATTTTATTTATTATTTTTGTGTATATGAGTGTATTGCCTGCATGTATGTAAGTGCACCTGTGTCATGCAATGCCCACAGAGGACAGAAAAGGCCACTGTTAGCACGCCATGTGGGTGCTGGGATTTGAATCCGGGTCTTCTGTAAGAACAACCAGTGTTCTTAACCACTGAACCATCTCTCCAGCCCCATCTTCTTCAATTTATCCTCACTTAGGGTTTTTTTTTTTTGAGATAGGGTCTTCCTGTAGCCCCAACTGGCCTGGAACTTGCTATATAGACCAGGCTGGCCTTGAGCTCAAAGAGATCCACTTGCATCTGCCTCCTGGGTGCTGATATTAAAGGCATGAGTCACCATGACCGGCATTCTCACCAAAGTATTTTTTAATTATTTATGTAATAACCACATAACTAGAAGAAGCATTTCATCACAACAGCATTGACATATTCAATAACAATTTCCAGAGCTAAGATGCATCTCTTTCAAAATTGCCTGTAATTTTTAGGTTTACAGTTGAATTAACACAGTTATACAATATTGTACTCAATATAAACCCTATAAGACATAAAATTAAATGAGGTTTTAACTTTTAAAAAAAGATCTCCATTTCATTATTAAAACACACAGTTTCATACAGAAAAATTCATTTTTAATGCAATTGATGCTAAGTTGTTTGCACATGTGTTTCTAATATCTATGTATCTGATTATTACTAGTCACAGTCTGTTACTTTCAGAGCTCCTTGGCATCTGAGCATGGATATAAAGTCATCAGGTAGATTTCAATGGTAATGTTTTTCACATCTAATTATTAAGGAGCAAATTTTGTGCTTTGAAGAATTATGTTTTTTAAAATATTTTTAAATTTCATAACCACATGATTAGAAGAAGCATTTCATTGCAGCTTTAACATATTCAGTAACATACACCAGAGCAAGGACACATCTCTTTCAAAAGTGGCTATAAAATTGTTAGGTTCACTGTTGAATTAATATAGTTATATACTATTGAACACAGTATAAACCCTGTAAGACATAAAATTGGGTAAGTTTTTAACCTTTAAAAAAGATCTCCATTTCATTTTAAAATATGCTGTTTCTTACACTCTTAATGCTACTAATGCTTAGATGTTTGATTATGTGTCTTTAATCTCTATGTATCTGATTTATTACTAGTCACAATCAGTTATACTCGGATCCTTGGCACCTGAGTATGGATATAAAGTCATCAGGTAGATTTCAATGGTAATTTTTTTACCTCTACTAATTAACATG
>NW_008335601.1:357215-357549 GCF_000622305.1 Nannospalax galili | reverse complement strand
GCTGGGTTACTATCTGGGAGTCCCTTTGGCCACCCTGGCCAACAACTCAAAAGAAGGTATCTCCTATCTGGCATCGTTGCTTATTATGTAGCCTTTAGCTATACATATGGACTCCTAAAAAATTATATTGGTCCCGTTAATCTTTGGTTATACTTTCCTTTTGGGTGTTTAAGGCCATACAGTTGGACCAGAGAAACTGATTTATTTTTACTCTTAAGGTCGTTTGAGGATCTGTTCCTCAGGGGTCACATGGGATTGGGAGGAGCCCCTGGCTCCCTTATTTTACCAGTTCCACCTGTGTGAAGATAAGTCAAAGGTCCTGCTCGACCATTGC
>NW_008335601.1:355016-356547 GCF_000622305.1 Nannospalax galili | reverse complement strand
GCATCCGGTTTAGAAAGTCCTTTCTTATACCTATATCTTGTAGGTTTTTCCCAATGTTTTCTTCTAAGAGTTTCAGAGTTTCAGGCTTTATATTGAGGTCTTTGATCCATTTGGAATTGAATTTTGTGCAGGGTGAAGGATAGGGGTTTAGTTTTATTCTTCTACAGGTGGAGATCATTTGCTGAACATGGTGTCTTTCCTCCAGTGAATGTTCTTGGGCCCTTTGTCAAATATCAGGTGACTGAAATTGAATTTTGGTCTTCAATTTTGTTCCATTGATCTATGGTTCTATTTTTGTGCCAGTACTGTTGTTTTTATGACTATAGCTCTGTAATATAGCTCAAAATCTGGTATAGTAATCCCCCCGGCATTGCTCTTAATGCTCAGGATTGCTTTGGCTATCTGAGGTCTTTGTGCTTCCCTGTGAATCTTAGGATGGTTTCTTCCAATTCTGTGGAAAATGTCATGGGGATTTTGATTGGCATTGCATTGAATCTATACATGGTTTTTGGTAGGATGGCCATTTTCACAATATTGATCTTATGAGCATGGGAGCAATAGGATGAGTTCTTTGGGTATACGCCAAGAAGTGGTATAACTGGGTCAAATGGTAGGTTCATTTGTAGTTTTTTAAGAGTTATCCACACTGCTTTCCATAGGAGTTGAACGAGTTTGCAGCCCCACCAGCAGAGGATGAGTGTTCCCCTTTCCCCACATCCTCTCCAACATTTGGTATCATTTGTTTTCTTGTTCTCAGCCAGTCTGAGTGGAGTAAGGTGAAATCTTAAAGTGGTTTTAATTTGCATTTCCCTGATTATTAGTGATGTTGAACATCTTTTAAGATGTTTCATAGCCATCTTTACTTATTCTTTTGAGAACTCTCTGTTCAACTCCTTAGCCTATCTTTTAATTGGGTTATTTCCTTTCTTAATTCTTTGTTTTTTTAGTTCTTTATATATTCTGGATGTTAAAACCTCTGTCAGTTGTGTTGTTGGTGAAGATTTTCTCTCTTTCTGTGCATCCTCTTGTCATTTCCTTGGCTTCTTCTTTTAATGTACAGAAGCTGTTTAGTTTAATGAGGTCCCATTTGTTGATTTTTTTTACCTTGTTTCCTGTCCAGTTTAGAAAATCCTTTCTTACACCTGTGTCTTGTAGGTTATTGCCAATGATTTTTTCTAACAGTTTCAGAGTTTCAGGCAGTGCTTGAGATCTTTGATCCATTTGGAACTGACATTTGTGCAAGGTGAAATACAGGCATTTAATTTCATTCTTCTACAGGTGATAATTCAGTTTTCGAAGCACCATTTGCTGAACTTGCTGTCTTTCCTACAGTGAATGTTCTCAGCCCCTTTGTCAAATATCAGATGGCTGAAATTGCATGTACTCATATTTGGGTCTTCAATTTTGTTCCATTGATCTATGGGTCTATTTTTCTGCCAGTACCATGTTGTTTTTATGAGTATAGCTCTGTAATACAGCTTAAAATCTGGTATAGTAATCCCCTCGGTGTTGCTCTTAGTGCTCACGGTTG
>NW_008335601.1:352865-353764 GCF_000622305.1 Nannospalax galili | reverse complement strand
ATAGGTAATTTAGCCTCTTCTTTTCCAATTTGTACTCCTTTAATTTCCTACACTTATCTCACTGTTCTTGAAAGAGTTTCAAATACTATGTTGTAAAGGAGTATAGATAGTGCACAGCCCAGTCTGTTTCTTGATTTTAGTAGGAATGTTTCCAGTTTTTCTCCTTTTAGAAGGATGTTGGCTATAGGTTTGTTGTATATAGCTTTAATTCTGTTGAGGTATGTTCCCTCCAGAAAAGTGCCTTCCAGAACTTTTAACATGAATGCCTGCTGGATTTTGTCAAAGGTCTTTTCAGCATCTATTGAAATGACCGTGTGGTTTTGTCTTTAAGTCCATTTATATGCTTCATTGAATTTATTGAATTATGCATATTGAATCATCTTTGCATCTAGGGAATAAAGCCAATTTGATTATGGTGGATGATGTTTTTAATGTGTGTTTGTATGTGTTTTGCAAAAATTTTGTTGAGTACATTGGATCTATGCTCATTAAGGATATGTGTCTATTGCTTCTTTTTTGGTTGTATCTTTACTTGATTTGGGTATTAGAGTGATGCTGGCTTCATAGAAGGAATTTGGAAGTTCTCCCTCCATTTCTATCTTTTTGAATAAATTAAGCAATGTTGGATATAGATCTTCTTTAAATGTCTGATAGAATTCTTCTGTAAATCCACCTGGGCCTGGGCTTTTTTTACTCTGGAGGTTTTGTATTACTCTTTCAATTTCTTTTTGTGTTATGGGTCTGTTTAAGCTGTTAATCTCTTCTTGGTTTAGTTTTGGTGGTTCCCATGCCTTTAGATATCCATAATTTCTTTTAGGTTTTCAAATTTTGTAGCACATAGGTTTTTAAAGTATTCCCTTATAATGATCTGGATATTTTTGGTGTCTGTTGTGATGGTT
>NW_008335601.1:338955-350736 GCF_000622305.1 Nannospalax galili | reverse complement strand
TATGCTTCTTATATTTGTATGGGCATGTCTTTCTTTAATTTTGGAAAGTTTTCTTCCAAGATTCTGTTGAAGATCTGGTCCATGCCATTCATTCTCTTGGGATTCTTCTCCTTCCTGTATGCCTATGATTAGTAAGTTTGGTCTTTCTATGGTGTCACACAATTCTTGCATATTCCTTCTTGTGCTTGCTTAAATTTTTCATAATCTTTGCTTGTGTGGTCTAGTTCGTCCACTTTATCTTCCAGTCTTGAGATTCTGTTTTCCATTTCATTCATCCTATTGGTGAGGCTTTCTCCTGTTGTTTCTAATTGGCTTACTTAATGTTTCACTTCCTTCTTCATTTCAGCCTGAGTAGTCTTCAATATTTCTAGTTCTTTTCTGAATTCATTCAGAAGTTTATCCCTATCTTCCTTCAGTTCTTTGATTTCTTTGTGTGTTCTTTAAATTCACTGAATTCTTTTATCATATTTATAATTGTTATTTTTAATTCCGTGTCCTGCCTTATCTCTAGCAGGTTCTCATTGTACTCCGCTAGAGGACTATTGGTATTTGGTGGGGATATGTTATTTTGGTTTTTCATGTTATTATTTTTTCTCTGTGATTTTGACATGTGAATTTCTTTTGTAGTTTCTTATTCTTGTGTGAGACTCAAGCCTTCAAGTTTAGCTCTGCTTCTTTTTGTAAATTTTATGTGCCTTTGTAGTTTACTTTTTGGGCATGAAAAGCTGGTTCGTCTAAGCTTCTGGTTCTCTCCTTTGATTTTATATTAGAGTGGTCAGATTGCTTTTGTCTTCAGGAGTTTCCACAGAGGCCCAAGTCAGATGAGGATCAGATGTTCTCAGGCTTTCTCTTAAGGTCTGGATCCCTCCAGGAAAGATGTCTTCAGGAATTTGGGGGTTGGACTGGACTGGGAGAAGGGCCCAGTCTTGAGCAGCTGGTGGTTGTGCCACCCATAGATGCAAAGGGAAATGGGCATGGGAAGAGGCCCCAAGGACTCCTGGAGGATGCACTGAGGATCTGGGTTGGTCTGGATGCAAAGGCTCAGGAAGCCAAAAGGTCAGCCCCAGCGTCCAGCAAAGAGGCTGGCTGGTCGTCCTGGGCCAGGGAAGCAGAGAGAGGTGAGGGCGGGACCAGGCCCAGAGGGCTCCCAGGAACCTCAAGAAGGAACTGGGTCCATCTGGGTGCAAGGGATGAGGATGCAATGGTGGCCCTGGGCTGAGAGATCAGCCCAGGCACTCAGGAAAGAGGCTGGCGGGAAGTGCAGCCCAAGGAAGCAGTGGGAGGTGAGGGCTGGGCCAGGCCCAGAGTGCTCCTGGGGACCACACGAAGGAACTGGGTTGTTCTGGATGCAAAGGATCTGGAAGAGTGGTGGTTTTCCCTGGTGTCTGGAGTGCCAAGACAAGGAATGGGACAGGACCCAGGTTAGGAGGAGAGACAGGTGGGGGAGAAGAGAGGGTGAATGAGGCTGGGGGAGTCAGGGCACCAAGGGCGCTATCGACTTTCCCACGATGAGAGGCTGGTGGGTTGTGCAGGGTACCTCTGGATGCAAGGGATCAGGAAGCAGTGGTGGCCCTGGGCCGAGAAGTCAGCCCAGGCGTCCAGGAAAGAGCCTCGCCAAAGTTTTTAAAGACAAAGTCTCTCACCAAACCTGGATCCGAGCAAACTTCAGGGATCTTTCTGTCTCTGGCTCTCCAGCTGTGGAATTACAGGCATGCACCGCTTTGCCCAGCTTTTTACTTGGGTGCTGGGGACCTGAACTCAGGTCTTCATCCTATACAATAAGCACTTCACCAACTGAGCCTTCTTCCTAGCCCTGATCACCCATGTTAAAGACAAACCATTAGTTCTTGTGTGATTTTCCTGCTTGTAAAAGTCAATTTACTAAGAGGGTTCCAAATCCTTGTCATTTATCTTAAATTCTAAGTGTCTGGTTGCCAGTTAGAGCATGGTTGGTTTAACTGGGGAGCTGTGCGTTGTGCTTGCGAGAAGCTGAGATCAGCCACTCCAGTTCTGACTGAAGCAATGCGCATTTTATCTTTAAATGTAAGAGTGATACTGACTGCGATCACACCTACTGTTTTTTTCTTTCTTTTTTTCAACATCCAGGAGGAAAGTTTTCAAATACATTTGTCAAAAGATTGACAAGAAGCACGTCCTTCGTGTTTCATTTACACAGCCAAACCGTCACACCTTATCATCTTCTGAAGACTGTCTGAAATGTGAAGTGTTCTTGACTGTGGGAAGCTGTGGTTACTGTGACTCAGGCAGGAGTTTGTGACCGTCTATCTTACAGAATCCAACATTGCTCATTTCTGCAATGACCCCTCCTCTAGTAAACTGGAGTTTTCCATTTAAACTTTCTTGAACTGAAAGTGGTTTTTCCACTTGTTTATGTTACTGTTTTCCTGTTTGACTGAGGTGGTGGATGATGGGAGCTTGTTGGAGGTAAAGGATGTCCAGGTGGGAGCTGACCATGGTGGGAATCCCTGTGGGTGTCACCGTGAGCTGCCATGTGTTTTAATGAATAGACCACAAATCTCTTAGGTCTCAGCTTCCAAGTTACTTCTATGGGAAGCCTTTCCCAACTTTACAAATGAGATATCCCTGTTCTAGAATCCACAGCTCCCTGTGCTGTTCCCTCTAAAATGTTCATCAAATGTCCAGATCCTTGAGTATTTTCCCCCAGAGACTCTAAACCCTATGAGGGGCATGAATTCCCTGTCTTGTTTCTAACTGTATCTCTAGCATTCAACCCAGTATCTTACTGCTTTATCACATGTGGACTAAGTATATGTGTTCCCTCCCCTCCCCTCCCTTTTTTCCATCCCCTCCCCTCCCTTCCCCTTCCCCTTCTATCACCTCCCCTCCCCTCCTTCTTCCTTTTTCCTTTCCTTCCTGTCTCTGTCCCTCCCTCTGTCCCTCTCTTCCTTTCCTCCTTCCTTTTCTTCTTGCTTTTCTTCCTTCAGTCCCTTCTTTTCCCTTTCTCCTTTCCTCCTTCCCCTCCTTTCCTTCTCTTTCCCCCCTCCCCTTCCCCTCTCAACAGAGCCTTGCTATATGGCCCTAGTTGGTCTCAAAATCACAATCTTGCCTCAATGTGGTCACTGGAGTGGGCTACCACACCTGTCCTCTCCTATCTTCTTTGACTGTGGCACTTGCATCTTGGAAGGCACTGCTTTTTGTATTGTACCACGGCATCTCTCTAGCCTGGCCTGAGAAACTTTCATGCTTTACTCCTAGGCTCATTCTTCAAGGTTCTTCCAGATTTCCTTAAGAGGGATTTTCCCAAGACTCCAATGGGAACTCAAGTGTGTGATCAATCCACACCTGGATGTTCACCTGCCTCAAGGGGAATGAGAGGCAAGCCCATCACTGTCTAGGAGGGAAGTGAGTTTTGATTCTAGTGACTTTCCGTAGCCAGCCCAGGATGCTCCATACTTATGGAGGTCAGAAGTCAGTAGCAAGCGGCAACTAGGGTTTGGAGCCTTCAATTTGATAAAGCATGTTTGAACTCCCATATTTAGATCCTAAGAGAAGGGTCTCAGACCTGCAATAATAGCATCTCTACTTTTAATCATGCTTTCTCATAAATTCATGGTTAGTGGTCTGTAGTGAAAGAATTTGGGGAATTTCAGTTTATGTCTCTTTGGACACATTAATGAGAATAGAGTGCAATTTGTGATGACTTGAAAAGCCTCTGGACCCATGCCTGGATGTTATCCTTATTGGGGTTGAGTGTCTTCTCTCGGTGTGGAGAGGATTCCTCTTCTGCTGAAGGCACTGGTGTATTTTTGTCCTTGGGTTCCTGCCCCAGGTCTTTAGGAATCACACAGCTGTCTTCTGCTATCTGAATGATATAATTTCTATGGCTACATTTTGGGTGTGATAAGGTATGAGTTAGCTTGGGTAGGAAGTAATTTTTTGTCTCCTAAGGGAGAGGGGAGAGATGATCAAGGCTTTTCAGATGGTTAAGGCTGTGAATCTAGGGCTAGAGAGATGGCTCAGTGGTTAAGAGCACTTGCTGCTGTTCTAGAGGACTGAGTGTTCAGCTCCTAGTACTGATGTGGAGTAGCTCGCAATCACCTATAACTTCAGCTTCAGGAGATCCAGTGCCCCAGTGCCCTCTTCTGGCCTCCGTGGGCACCCACATAAACATGGCACAGATACACACAGACACACACATATGCATAAATAAAAATTTAAAAATAAATATTTAAGAAAAATTGATTGAGAGTTGGAAAGGTGACTCAGCTGTTAAGAGCACTGGCTGCTCTTGTAGAGGATCTGGGTATGCAGTGCACTCACATGGTACCTAAAAACTGTCTATAACTCTGCTTCCAGAGGATCCAAGCCCTCTTCTCGCTTCTTTGGTACTGCATGATTTGGGTGTACTTATGTGCAGGCAAAACTCATACACATAAAATAAAAACAAATTAATTAAAAAGGAAGAAAAATATATTGTGAAGCTGTGCATACTCCTGGAGAGAGGCTGTATGAACAGAAAGAAGCTACCCCCTCCTTTCTGTTTCTCCTCTCCCCCTCTTGCTCCCTCCTCCCTCCTCCTGCCCCCTCCTTTCTCCTCTTGCCTCCTCCTCCTGTCTCTCCAAGCATAATGCTAGGACGTAAGCTGGGTCTTAAGAGAGGAAGAGGAGGTGTTCATCACCGCGTTTCCCATGACTTCAGCTAAGTGGAGTGGATTTCATGTCAACTTATGTAATGAAATGTGGACCTAGTTTAAGACATCATTATTCATCAGTCAATTAAATCAGGCAGTTATTTAATTTCTCACCCAACAATTTTCTAGGCTTCCTGTTTCAGTGACTTTGCTGTGACAGGAGGGAGAACTTCATGTTGGCATGATGGTGACACCAAGTGTAAGCATCCATCTGCTTTATGAGGAGGAGGTGATGGGGACAGCTTTGGGGAGGAGTGTGCCACACAGAGCGCTGGGGCTACCACGCTCTTTCTCTGCTACGACATTTGGGTATTTGTTAGAGACCATCAGTTTCTTGTAGGTATGAATTTTATGCCGAAGTTCTGTGTCCTAGTTTTATTTTTTGTTGCTAAAAACTAATTCTGTGATAAAATGTTGTGATGGAAAGCAACTTAGGTGAGAAAGGGATTTGTTTCAGCTTATAGGTCCTGGTTACAGTCTGTCATAGGAGAGAAGGCAAGACAGGAACTTCAAACATCTAGTCACATGACATCCATAGTGAAGAGCAGACAGAGATGAATGTACTCACACTGCCTGTTTGTGCTCAGCTTGAGGGATTTGTTTCAGCTTATAGGTCCTGGTTACAGTCTGTCATAGGAGAGAAGCAAGACAGGAACTTCAAACATCTAGTCACGTGACATCCATAGTGAAGAGCAGAGATGAATGTACTCACACTGCCTGTTTGTGCTCAGCTTGCTTTCTTAGCACTCAGGACCACTTGCTTAGGGAATGGTGCCACCCGCAGGGGGCTGGGTCTTCTCACTTCAATTTAATTTAGACAATCCCTGATAGACATGCCCACAAACCATCCCAATGTAGACAATCCCTCACTGAGACTTTCTTCCCAGGTGATTCTAGGTTGTTCCAAATTGAGACTTAAAGCTAACCATCACAGCCTGTTCTCACTTTTTTGGTCTCTAGGGGTCAGGTATTCCCAGGATCCAGTGAGTTTCACTGTATCACTATCTTTGTGAATGGTATTATTGCTTCAAATATCAATTTATTTCCAAGCCTCTCTGGTGGAACCTGCCCTGTAGAAAGTTGTGGACATATGACTTACTTTGTCCCACAAAGTATGTGACTTTGGAGTGGAGATAACTGGGAGGTCTCCGGGACAGTGAGGCTATGTTGAAACCTCTGCCCAGTATTTCCAGGTTCTTTTCACCATCAGAGAAAATATTCAGAGATGAGACAAATAAGAGGAAATTTTAAAACACAGCAAAATTACACATATAAGAGGGAATATGGGCTTTTCAAGAGAGAGTTTACTGCTGGGTTTTGGATAACATTTTATAAACAGATTTCAATGGAAGAGAGAATTAGTTATGAGTTAATGTGGGAAAAGGCAGGGAATTTCAGGAATGTGTCGAGATTTTTCCTATAATAGGGTGAACTCTTCTTTTCTAGCCTCAGATGGAGATTTTGGATGTATTATGGTGTCATATACATGATGGAAACAGCCAATTTTGCAAGGCTGATAGCATGGAGATGCCATTGTAATGAAGCCAGTGACCTTGGTTGACCATGTTGGTCCCAGCTAGGTTTGGGGTGGTCTTGTTTTTTCATTTTTTTCTTCTATTTAAGTGTCCATGCTGTTCTGCTGTCATGTAGCTTGAAGGTTGATTATTAAAATTTATTTATTTATTATTTATTTAGTGTGTGTTTGTGTGTGTGCGTACACGTGTGTGTCATGGTATGCATATGGAGGTCAGAGGTCAGTTTCCTGGAGTCAGTTCTCTTCTCCCATTCTGTGGGTCCTCAGGGTCAAACTCGGGTCATCATCAGTCCTGGTGGCAGGACTAATTTACTTACAGAGTCACCTCACTAGCACCAAGACTGGCAGCTGAATCAGCCTTTAGTCACCATGCAGTGTACCTGTTTTTCCAAATGTCTACCTGGTAAAACTTAGTTCTATTCTTGTTCTATTCTGGCTCTTTCCTTCTGCCACAAACCAGCCAGGTAACAGCCAGCTCCATCAGCCTGAGTTCATGGTGAACCTGGTTTAGAGGCAGCTGATTTGATAGGGACATGCAGCTGAACAGGACATAAGCCAGTGAAACTTGAGGGCTTTTGTTACTGCAGCACCACAGTCTAACCTGACTGAGCTAGTAATGAAGACATTTGGGACCTAGTTATCAAAAAATAATTGTTGACTTTCTACCCCTTTGCCTTCTTATGGAAAACAACGATGCTACCATATGCAGGGATGCTACTCTAGTTTCACTTCTGTTGCTGGGATAAATTCTGTGACAAAAAACTGCATGGGGGAGGAAGAGTTTCTTTGTCTCACAATTCCAGGTTATGGCACATTCTTGCAGAGAAGCAAGGGAGGAATTTAAAGCATCACATTCACAGCCAAGAACAGAAAGAAAACACACACAGGCATCTTTGCTTGCTTGCTCTCAGCTAGCTTTTTCCTCTCTACTGTTCAGGACCCCCTACCTAGGGAATGGTGCCACCCACAGTGGACTGAGTCTTCCTCCATCAATAGACAATGAGGACAATCCCCCATAGAGATGCCCAATGACCAACTGTCCTAGTTTGTTTCTCCACTGCTGTGACAAAATACTCTGACCAATATTGGGAAGGAAAGGGTTTATTTTATCTCACAGCTCCTAGGTCACAGTTCATCAGGGAGCCCAAGGAAGGAACTCAGGGCAAGAACCTTGAGGTAGGAGCTGGAGCACTCATCATGGAAGAATGCTGCTTACTGGCTTGCTCCCCTGGCTCCTGCTCAGCCTGCTTTCTTATGCAACGCAGGCCCACCTGCCCAGGGGTGGTACTATCCACAGTGGGCTGGGCCCTTCCACATCACACAACAGTCAAGAAGATGGCCTACAGACATGGCCACAGGCCAGTCCAATGGAGGCAATTCCCCAATTGAGGCTCCCTCAACCCAGGTGTGTCAAGTTGACACTAAAGCTATCCAGCACACCAAACTTATCTAGACAGTTGCTCACTGAAGCACTCTTCCCATGAGATTCTAGATTGTATGAAGTTGACAATAAAAGCAAGCCAGTACACATGCTTTACCTGGTTGGTGTGTTAGCTCAGGAAAATTCCAGGAAGTCCAACATGAGGCTCCAACTTCTTAGCCAATTGCTTTTTACACAGGAGTAGGGCATGGAGTGGTTGCTTTATGAGAGTTTGGATCACCTCAGTCTTGTTCTTTGCAGTATCTCCATTCTTTAGCAAAGTGCTATCCTCTAGTCATTATTTGTTGAGTGAATACTGAATTGAATAAACAGGGAATGGACTATCTCCATTGCTATAGGGGGCATGTGGCATTTGTGGATTTGAGAAAGAATTTACCCCATGCTTTGGGTTTGACAAACAACTTAAGTCAGATCAGTAACTGAGAGGCAAAATTAGTTTTAAAGAAGCTGGTTAGACTCAGAACAGGTACTACAACCCTCAAGGTCACCTGGGCCTCTTCAGAAAGTATAAGGTATCGAAGTATACTGAATCCTGTCAGTGTAAAAATGCTCCTCGCCCTCCCAGTCTTGAAACAGGGAATTCTCTTAGTCTTTTTATCTTTCCTTTTTTGAGACAGGCTCATAGGTATCTCAGACTAGCCTCAAAGTTGTTACATAGCTGAGAATCACCTTGGGTGTCTACATCACCCAAGTGCTGGGATTACTGTATATAACCACTCCTGGTATATGTACAGTATATGTGTGAACCCGGGGCTTGTGTATGCTAGGCAAGCACTTACTAATGGAGCCACATCTTAGTCCACTTTTAATATCCTGATATGTGGGGGCTGGAGAGGTGGCTCAGTGGTTAAGAGCACCAACTGCTTTTGCAGAGGACCCAGATTCGATTCTCAGAACCCACATGGTGGCTAACAACCATCCTTAACTCCAGTTCCAGGAGATTCAACACCTTCTTCTGGCCTCCATAGCATCACACACATGTCTAAGTCGGCTCACTTATACAGGCAAAACACTCATACACATAAAAATAAGTAAATAAATAAAAATTTTAAAATATACTGTTATCTGAATAGATACATGCAAGAAATGTTTTTAACTTGAGAATGAGAAAAACAAAAACACAAGTATGATCGAGTTAGCCATGGTCTGCCTCAGTTTCTAGAGGACAAAGCCAGTAGCCTGAAGGACCCAGGCTTTTCTCAGATCCTTAAGTGCTACCACATTGGAACCTGGACACAGATTTCCTGGAGCATCTCCTGCTGGATTTGAGTTTTGAATTTCTTGATTTTTAAATATTGGTAACTAAAAACCAACATTAGTAGTAGTATTGGTTGACATCGTACAGACCTGCCCATAGGCCACCAGTTACAACTCTTGACCCCTCTGGCTAGTTTTCATAAAGATGGTATATGGGGTTAACAGCTCTGGACATCAGTATTATATTTGTATAGGGGTGTATGTATATATGTGAAGGTTGAAGTCGGTTTCCATTGCTCCAAGCCACAGATCGGTGACTCACTACTCTGGCTGCTTCGAAGCTAGCAGGAGGCTACAGTCCATCTATTCTGAGCCTGTTCTTCATTCAGACCCAAGTCCTTTGACTTTAAGCATGTCTGAGATTAAATTGGAGGCTTGGATGCTAAATTATACCTTTGGGTTGTCCTTACACAAACGAAGGTTTGATTTTGTACCACACATTCATTTGTTTGTTGTTTCTTCCTTGCAGATAAAATTAGGAGTTGACCAATCTCCTCCAAGGGAAAAGAAACTGGGTTGGAAGAAGATGTAGTGGTTGGAGTCCCAAGATCAGGGAAGTTCTAGAAGAGGAGAGAAGGGCCTGTGTGTGAGGAGTTATCCTGAGATTGGAGTGGTGTACCACTGTGAAGGCTGTGGCTTAAGATGTCTGTGACACTTGGGGATGTGTCTAATTGATGGATTTGGAGAGGACTACTATTTATAGCTGCCCAGAGTCACTGAAACATATTCCTTTGCAGATTTTGGAAATTTCTCTCATTTTCAATTCTGCTCCTGAAGGCCAAGGTCAGAACTTACCTTCCTGGTCCATCTCACATCTGGTGCTCAAGCTCTGAGTGACATATTTTATGTGTATGACCGTTTTGTCTGCATATATGTATATCCCATATGTGCCTGGTACCCATGGAGGCCAGAACTGGAGTTAATAAATGTTTGTGAGCCTCAATGTGGGTGCTGGGAACCCAAACTGGATCCTCTGTAAGAGCAGCTAGTGTTCTTAAACACTGAACCATCTCTTTGGCCCTAGTAGGTTGATCCACTCCTTGCTCTTCTCTACCTACTTTACCCCCACCCCCCATCCCCAACCTGGAAGGATTTTATCACTGACTGTCCTTCTCTTGCTCCTGGTTGGGTGTGGGAGGCAATACAGGAAGTTGGAATGTCAGTGGCCTTGTGTGAACTTCTCTTGGGGAAATGTGAACTAATGCTTGTTCACTCCAGAGAGGGTACCAGTGACAGACCAAAGAAAGAATTCTACCAAAGCCCAGCTCAATGAACCAAGTTCATTAGACTTACTTGCAAGAGCATAAGGAAGGGGTTATTTATAGGAGAAGGGATGACCCCCCACAGCTGCATCACTAAGAAGTCCCATGCCAGCATGGATGATGGCTTCCCCAAAGCTTCGTGGATGGAGTCCCTCCTTCAGTTAATTTTCCAGTCTCTATGTACTCCAGTTTAGCACCTCAATAGACCATATACAGCTGGGGCACAATTATAGACAGCTGGGGGAGGGGTGCAGGAAACAGGATGTGTTTGGTATCTCAGGTGAGGGTCTGGTGACTCACCCTGCTCCTTCCTTCTGTGAAAGAACCTCAGCAGGCCCAACCTGGTTGAAAGTCTTCTGCAGGTAATCATAGCTGCTCTAATGAAGATGATAACAGCTATGCTATGCTTGGAGGACAGCTTTTCACAACAGGAGGAAAGGATGGTGAGACCTAGTCTCCCAGCTTCTCTGGGGCTAGCTAGTGTTCTAAGTGTGACTGCATTTGTTTTAAATTTATTATTTATTATTTTTATTTTTTGCATATGAGTGTATTGCCCACATGTATGTAAGTGCACCCATGTTGTGCAATGCCCACAGAGGTCAAAAGAGGGCATCAGATCCCTTATACCTGGAGCCAAAGATGGTTGTTAGCCACCATGTGGGTGTTGGGAATTGAATCTGGGTCCTCTGCAAGAGCAGCTAGTTCTCTTAACCACTGAGCCATCTCTCCAGACCCTTGTGCCTGCATTTCTATACAAAGGACCTCAGCTTGTGGAGGAAAGGTTTCACTAGTGCCAGCATAGCTCCTTCCCTTGGCTGCTTAGGTACAGGTATAGGGATGGCTTCCTCTTTTGGGGAGTCCCTAAGGGCTTTTCCATCCATGGTGAACAATCTTTTTCTACTTACCCTCCCGAGTGTGCCATTTGTTTTCTGCCTGACCCTGATTGATTCACTCTATCAGCCAGACAAATCAGTTGTGCAGTCATTTCTTCCAAGGAAAAACATTCCATCTTGGAGGGAAGCTCCCCAAGATACATGATGTCCTAAGGGAGGTTAAACAGTCCATCCTGTAGGGAAGCTCATTAAGCTCAGGAAGTAAACAACTCAATAGTTTCAGGAAGTCCCTGACTAAGCCTCTCCTTCCCCAAGCATATATACACTTAGTAAGGACACCGGCATACAGTCTCAGACCAACTAAGCTACCTAGAAAGGACACTCTCCAACCTATTGTGTTGCCTACAAGTTGTGCAATGTGCTCTAGGCTTCCTACTTTCATGAGTTGTCACCTATGCTGGGGTGGGCTTTGGCAATGCAGCATCTGTCTTTGAGACATTCTGTTCCTGTAAGTAATCCCTCACCTACACTCCTGTAAATAACTCTAATAAAACCTATTGGTTCAAAGTTGGACTTCAGTGGTTTCCTTGTTTTGGTCTGTGGTTGGTTCCCTATGTGGGGTGAGTGGACATTTGTTCACACCTCCCAAGGAATAGTATCACACAGCAATGTCTTTGTGAAATTTTATCCCCAAAGTTTGGGACAGACCAGAGCTGGAATAATGTCATGGTTAATTTTATGCATCAACTTGACTGGGTCACAGTATAGAAATATTATTCCAG
>NW_008335601.1:333955-336455 GCF_000622305.1 Nannospalax galili | reverse complement strand
TATTTATGTGTGATAGTACTCATGAATACTTGATTGTTTTGGTAGTAGTTTTATGTTCACAGACTACTGAGCAAAAAGTCCAGAGCTCCAATATTACACCCTGATACAACATCCCCGATCAGAGAGACCCATTTGTTATGGTCAGTAAGCCAACACTGAAACATCATTACAGTCAGGCCTGGTGGTACAAGTCTATTCAAGAGGCTGAGGCAGAAGGATCACAACTTGAAAAACAGCTTGGGCAACATATTAGTTCGAGGCCAGCTTGAGCAACTTAGTTAGACCCTGTCTCAAGGCAAAGCAAAAAAAAAAAAAAAAAAAAAGGTGAGGGTGTAACCCAAAAAGAAAAAAAAAAAAAAAAAAAAAAAAAAAAGGTTGAGGATGTAGCTCAATAGTAAAGAACTCGCTTAGCATATTGAAGGACCTAGGTTCAATTCCCAGTGCAAAAAACAAGAATATACCCCCAAACCTGCAGTTTCCATCACGGTTGACTTTTGACATGTTACAGGCTGTGGGTTGGGACAAATATATGATGGTATGAACCCTGAGCTGCTGTGTCATACATTCTAGTTTCGTAGTCTTAAAAGTTTTCTGTCCCTTCTTATTCATTTGCCTCTTCCTCCTCAGACTCCTGGTGACTGCTGATCTTCCTACTGTCGTCTTAGTTTGCCTTTTCTGGGATGCCCTATATTTGCAGCGATACAGTACAGTACACAGCCTTTCGAGATTGGCTTCTTTTACTTAGGAATATTCATTTAAGGCTCATCTGTTTCTTTTTGTAACTTAATAGTTCATTTTTAATGTGAAATAAAATTCCATTGTACAAGTGTACTGTGGTTTATTAGAAGGCCAGAGGTCAACCTTGAGTATTCCTCAGGTACACCTACATTTCTCTCTCTCTCTCTCTCTCTCTCTCTCTCTCTCCAGGGTCTCTCTCAGCCTACCCACCAAATAGGCTAGGCTGGCTGGTCAGCAGGTCCCAGGGACCCACCTGTCTCTGCTTTCTTAGTACTGGGAGTCCGAGTGTGCTCTGCCACACTTAGCTTTTTTATGGGTTTTGGATATTAAACCAGGCTCTCATGCTTTCATGGAGCACTTTGCCACCCATTAGCTATCCGCCCCCCCTCCGACTCCTTTTCAGTTTCACATACAATTACTTTTCAACATGCAGTTTTGCAGCTGTGAGATGGAGCTCTTGGCCCAGGAGTGGCAATGATACACTGCACATCTGTTGTCTGGTGGTAACGGTGGGGACACATTTCCCTGTCAGACTACACAACACCGGGTCCATTGCTTAATTATAATAGCTGTGTGTTTCATGTTGAGACTAAGCAGCACAATTAAAAGCAGGACAAAGGCTCAGGCAAATCCATTAACTTAAGCTTCTGTTTCCTTTTCTCATCTGTGTTGCAGTGATAAACTCAGGCCCGTGGCTGCTCCTTAAGGCACATGCTTCTGAAGACAATGTTCCAACCACAATTGTGAGAAAGCTTATGGCTGTGTGCACACATCACCCCTAGAGATTACATACAGCCATGCTCCCCCATCTATTCTGCATTCAGAGTCTAATAAGAAATCTGGAAAGGTGGTCCAGATAGAGAGGGATTTGATGCAGAGAGCTGATTATGAAAGCTTTGGGATGGCTGAAGAAGTGATATGATGAAGATGAAATGGCTTAGAGGTCAGGAATCTGCTCCTAGCAACACAACACAGTCTAAAGCAAATATCAGGACCAGATTCAGACACAGCAAAGCATTTGGAATGATCACACTGGGGATTTAAAGTAGTTAGCATTAATATGCTATGGGTGCTGATGAGAGAAGTGGATAATGTGCAAGAACAAGAGGAATAATGCTGAGAGTTGGAGATCCTCAGAAAGCATCAGATGAGAGAGAAACCGTGGGAGCATAAGGGAGGAGAGTTGTCAATGGGCTCATTAGTAAACTGAACTTGGTTGGGGAAAAAATATCCATGAGTTTGAAGTCATGGCAGTAGAGCCTTATAGAACTGAGGAGCAAAGGGATACAGGAATGATAAAACTGGAACAGAATTCCCAAGAAATGTGAGAGAATAACAAAAACTATAACATATACACAGTGGGAGTTCCAAGAGGAAAGGACAAATAATGGGAGTGTCTGATGTAACAACAGCTGTTTTCAAATATTTGGAAATTCTGATGAAGACATTGAACTCTGGAGCCAGGAAGATTAAAGACCATCAGGTTAAGATAAATACTTTAAGAAGTTATACTTGGGCTGGCAAGATGGCTCAGTAGTTAAAAGTGAGATGGCTCAGTGGGTATAGGTGCTTGCCACTGAGCCTGATGACCTGAGTTCAATTATCTAGGCCCACAAAATGGAAAGAGAACCAGCCCCCACAAGTTGTCCTTTGACCTCCACTATGGTCTGCCTCCCTGTATTAGTTACTTTCCTGTTGCTGGGATAAAACACCCAGAAACTAACAACTAAGGCTCTCATAGAAGGAAAAGTTTATTTGGGCT
>NW_008335601.1:332419-333801 GCF_000622305.1 Nannospalax galili | reverse complement strand
GTCAACATTATACTAACTAACTAACTAACTAACTAACTAACTAACTAACTAGATAAACGTAAAAAAGAGTTATGCCTAACGAAATCGTAGTTCAAACTATAGAAATTCAAAGACAAAAAGTCTTGAAAGCAGTCAAAGAAAACTATCTTACAAACAAGGGTAAGAAATGCATCCCGTTGCCTCTCAGATACTATGAAAATAAGAAGAGTGAAAGAAGTAAAGAATTGAAAGAAAGAAAACCCACCCACATAGAATTCTGTGTTCAGCAAAGTATCCTTTCAAAGCGAAGGGAAATGAGGCATTTTAAGCTCACGAACTCGAAGGAGGTGGGTTTTTTTGCTTGTTCTTTTTATGTCTGTTTGCCAGTAGATCTGTCTTGTAGGAAATGTGCAAAGAATCTCTTCAAAGTGAAGTAAACGAAAAATTATAGAGGCAAAATAGAACATTTTCTTATTTTTTATATACCTTGTTACAAGTAGCATATTGGATGATGTAGCCTATGAATAAGTGGTGACATCTTACAAGGAAAGAAAGGGTCAGAAGAATGAGTTAGGCAAAAGGAAGATAGTGTGAAAGGCTCACCTGCCACAGTAGTATAGTGTTCTTTGAAGTGGATTTTGGTTAGTTGTAAACGTATATTACAAACACTAGGGCAACACTAAAAGCACAAAAAAAAAAGTAAACTGGGATGGTAGCACATGCCTTTAATCCCAACATTCTGGAGGCAGAGGCAGTCAGAGTTCTGCAAGAGTGAGGCCAGTCTGGTCTACACAGCAAGGTCTAGGCAGCTGGGGCTATAGGGAGACTCTGTCTTAAAAACAAACAAAAAGGCACTACTATCCTCAGGCCTCTTGGGGTAAGTCTATAGTGCAGCTCTCCGCGCCGGGACTCCCTAAGCCACATTCACCCTTCCATTCCTCCCGCTGTTCTATACTCCTAGTTTGGGCTGCGCCATTCCTAGTCTTGGGGGCCCAGACACCTGGGGAACCAGTACTGCTTCCTGACCCTTCTCACCCAGAACAACTCAGTGCCTTTCTTGGGCCCCAGGAACACCGCTTCTGGTCCTGGCCCCGCCCTCACATCCCTCTACTTCCCTGGTCCTGCAACACCCGCCAGCCTCTTACTGGGGCTGACAGCCTCTTTCTGGGGCTGCGAGGCTTACCTTTATCCTCCCTGATCCTTTGCATCCAGTACAACCCAGCTACTCAATCCACACCCTGCGAAATCTTGGGGCTTCTTCCCTCCCCATCTGCCTTTGCATCCCTGTGTGGTGCGGCCATGGCCAGGGTCTCAGGTCAGTGCAACACCCAAGTTCCTGAGGCCAAAAGCATTCTTAGAAGATTCCAGACCTAAGGAGAAAGTCTGAAAACTTCTGATCCACA
>NW_008335601.1:324219-328332 GCF_000622305.1 Nannospalax galili | reverse complement strand
GAGACCCTGTCTCAAAAAGACCAAAAAAAAAAAAAAAGATTTCCAAAAATATAACAAAGGCCAAATAAGTCTCAAAATGCAGGGTAAGGAATAAGTACTATGCTTGGAGACATCTAAAACTGGGTTTGAGTCCTGATTCTGCAGTTGACTAGCTGTGAGGTATCTTGGGCAGGCCACTTATCCTCTATGAGCCTCACTTAACATCGTCTGAAAGATGATAATCACATCATCTTAAAAACTGCTCCATCAGAAATGATACATGTGAGCTCCTCATACAGACAGGGACCAATCAATGGCAGCCTTTGGCAACCGACAGTCAAACCAATGAGAAGCTCAAAAAGCCGTAGGTCAGGTAGGAAATGAGACTGAATGTATCTACCAGTTGCACTTCCCTTTGCTGTACCAAGTTCATGAACTAGTTAACTAAGAAGGTCTGACGACCCAGAATAAAGACAAGCGCTGGTTGACTAAAAAAAAAAACAAAACAAAAAACAAACAAAAAAAGAATGCAAAAATGCAAAAGTATAATTGATAAGTTAAATACAGAAAAAGGAATAATATATAAAAGTGTAGTGGATAGGCTGCATGTATGGAAGATATTAATTCAAATATATCAAAGTCACTTAAATGTGAATGACCTAAATACACCAATTAATACAGATTGTCAGAAGGGGTGAAATCGTCAAACCAAGTTGTTTATTACCTTAGAAAAAACCACTTTATTTTCCTTTTAAAGATTTATTCATTGCTTTTGTGTATTTGTATGTGTGTAAAGCTGTGTGGATTTATGTGCAGCACATGTATACAGGCACCCATGATGGCCCGAGGGTGACAGATGTCTCGGGACTGAAGTTACAGGCAGTTGTAACTGAACCTGGGTCTTCTGGAAGAGCAATAATCACTCTTAACTGCTGGGCTAGCTCTCCAGTCCCTTCTATTTTAATATAAAGCCAAAGATAGATTAAAATACAGGGAACAGAGAAAGATAAGTCCTGTTAACCTTAATAAAAAACAAACAGAAAAACTGGAGTACTTATGTTAATTTCAGATAAGCAGACTTGAGAGCAAGGAAAATCAGTGAGATCGAAGACAGCACTACATGGTGATAAAGGAAACAGTTCTTCAAGACAGGAAAACCATCCTTAATGTGCCATGCCTGACAACAGAAGGTCAAAATAAATGAGGCAAAAACCTGATCAAACTGCAGACAGAACTAGACAAATACATTTATTATTGTAGTTGGAGACCCTAAAATACATGAAGCAAAAACCAGTGGCACTGGTAGGAGAAGATCCATCCAGTGATTACTGGAAAAGCAAACTAGAGATCCACAAAGACAATCTGGAAAATCCACCAATATTTGGAAATCACACATACATCTTCCAAAAATGTATAAGTTCAAGAGGAAATCTTAAGGGAGTTGGAGAATAGTTTGAAATCAATGAAGATGGGACAATGGGAAACTATGCCAGATGACAGCTAAGGCAGCCTTCAATGAGTGTGGCAGGGAATGCATATTAAGGAAGAAAATAGTCTCAAGTCCATAATCTCAGTTCTAACCAGGAAAAGAACAGCAAAGCAGACTGAGATGGAGGAAGAACACAGATAAAATCAGAAGTCAATGGAATGGAAAATGGAAAAGCAGATCAATGAAACAAAAAGGAGCATCCTCCAAAATAGTACTACATTTTATACCTGTAGCCATATTCTCTAGGAAGGCCAAGGGAGAGAAGACACAAAAGACCAATATTAGGAATAAAATAGGGACACCCTGTATAGTTGCTGCAGAATTTTGAAAGATAAGAAAAAGCGATTAAGAATTTTGCACACACAAATTCAACTACACAGATACCATGAAAAAAAATGATCAAAGCTCACTCAAGATGAAATAGATAATCTGAATAGTCCTGCATATAATAAAATGATCAAATTTAAACTTACATATTTCAAATAAACAAACAAACAGACTTTAGGTTCAGACAGCTTTTCTAATGAATTCTGTTACCAATTTAATAAAGAAATAGCACCATTTATTTAAAATCGCTCCTTTACACACAAAAGTAGAAAGCCTTCAAAACTCATATGTTGTGGCCCGCATTGCTTTCATTTTAAAACTAGCACACTTGTGACATACATTACTGAGATCTTCAACTGGGTATGTGAGATGGCTGAGTTGGTAAAGGCACTTGCTGCCAAGCCTAATGATCTGACTTTGAGTCCCAGGACCAACATGGTGGAAGGAGAGAACTGACTCCTCTAAATTGTTCTCCGACCTCCATGTGTGTGTACCACACAAAATAATTTTTTAAATATTTAGAAAATTCTTCAACAAAAGTCAACAACTTGAATCCAACAATTATAAAGAGAATAGTGTAACAAAGTCAGATTAATACTAGGAATTGCAAGGATGGATGTTTGAAAAAAGTCAATGTAGTCTACCATATTAACACACTAGAGAAACAAAAAGCCAGTAAGTTGCTTGGAAAGTTCTGTTCTGGTCTGGTCTCCTACAGGGCTGTGATCAGCTGTGGATTCGGTAGGCTGTCCTGACTGGAGAGGGTCTCTTATGGGCTTTCAGGGGGAAGTCTGCTGTTGTTGGAGGGTCCAGTTCAGCTGGGATGGCTGGAATACTTGTTCGCACATGGCTTCTTTCCTTCATTAGTGAGTAATTAATTAATTAATTAATTAACTTTTGGGATGACAAGAATTAAAAAGCAGTATGGAGTTTTGTACTTTTTGAGACTCTGTCCTGGATATCAAAGGCCAGCCAGAGGCTTGAAGTGGGTAAGAGCACTTGGTGTACAAACATGAGGACTTGATTTTGGGTCTCCAGCTCACATAAAATGCCAGCTTAGCCAGGTGCACCTTTAAGCCAAGTAATGGGGAGGTGGAGACAGGAGGATTGATGGGGCTTGTTGGCCACCAGTCTAGCAAAAAGCATGGCTCAGAGAGAGACCTTGTCTCAAAGGCATAATTTGGAGAGTAGGATAAGGTGGCCTCCAAATGCTCACACACATGTGTACACATACACACATGAGAGAGAGAGAGAGAGAGAGAGAGAGAGAGAGAGGCCAGAGGCCAGATTCAGAAGGAAAAGTGTTGGATATTTTGGAAGACCTACAAAATTACATGAAGAGAGCTATGAAGCATTCTTCCCCTTATTTTTTGCATCTAATATATATAAGGATTACCTTACATATTTTCAAGAGATGGGGTTTGCTATGAAATGCATGTGGCTAGATATTGCAGCTCACACCTGGATCTAGACCAGGATACTCTATCTAGCTGTCTCTCTGTCCTCTTAATTGATATGCCTTCCTTTCTCTATCACAACTGTTGTTGCTAAAATTAAATCTGGGAGGTGCTCCCTCCTCCCACTGTCCTTATGACAAAATGAGGCATAATTTCTCCAGACTACAGTTTGGGGAACCAATGAATATATTGGGCTTCCATACAGATCAATGGTAAGGTGTTTACTTATAGAAGTGTGGGCATGGGTGGGCTCCCCTCTACATCATGGCAGGGACCCTGTGACCTCACAGTGGCTTCCCAAGATGGCGAAGGGCCCCCCTCTGGCTTCCCCTTCCTTATCCTTAGTCTCTCCCCCATGTACCACTCAGGACAGCTGGTTGAATAGAAGGCATGACTACCCTCTCTGCCCCGTCCCCCTTATAGTGCATCCATAGTCAAGTTTGTTTGCGGTGATTGAAGAAAGCAGGTGTGCGACGGACCAGCCACACAGTGGCTTCCCAAGATGGCGAAGGGCCCCCCTCTGGCTTCCCCTTCCTTATCCTTAGTCTCTCCCCCATGTACCACTCAGGACAGCTGGTTGAATAGAAGGCATGACTACCCTCTCTGCCCCGTCCCCCTTATAGTGCATCCATAGTCAAGTTTGTTTGCGGTGATTGAAGAAAGCAGGTGTGCGACGGACCAGCCAAGACCGGAGCAGTTCAGTCTGACGGGAGCAGGGTCCCCGAAAGGGTGGACAAGGATTCGGCGAATGACAAACAGACAAACACACAGAAGTTTGGTGAAGGTCTGAGTGTATTTTTGCAGCTGCAGGGCTCAGATTATATATTACAAAATTATATGATTACATCCATAAGCCATTGT
>NW_008335601.1:321082-324052 GCF_000622305.1 Nannospalax galili | reverse complement strand
GGTTACGTTTACGGATAGATTTAGTTTTATGGTTAGGGTTAGTTTATGGGTAGGGCTACAATTAGGTTTAGGGTTGGGGTTAGGTTTAGGTTCAGGTTTAGGTTTAGAATTACTATTAGTGATACGGGTATGTTTAGGGTTAGATTTAGGGCTAGCGCTATACTTAGGGTGAGGCTTAGGTTTAAGTTTAGGGGTAGGTTTAGGATTAGGGTTAGGGTAGGGTCAGGGTTATGTTCAAGGTTAGGCTTAGTTTTATTGTTAGGCGTATCAGTATCCCATTTTAATCCTGTAGCTCTCATGAAATCCTTCCAAGTATGGGACTTATAAACATAACTACTTCATCTTACTTTCCATGAAATAAACATTGTCTCTGTATGCTCTCCTTTTGTTCCTTACTAAGCAGGCACCAAGGTGGCCTAAATCTGGCAAGTCTATCCATGAATTGTAATGAATACCATGAAACTTTCCTTCCTTGAATAATCACTCATCTATTATTTCCTACATAAACTCTTGATTCTTACTGTAACTTATCTAGGAGTTTCCAAGGTTGCCTATTCTTAGCTGCTTTGATTATTATATGTTTAGGTCTCAGGTCTCAGGTCCCAAGCCTCGGGTCCCTACATCTCCCCTTATTATTATAAGTGAGGCTTCTCAGAGATAGCCCTGGGAATGGGAGTCACCATTCCCTTTTCCCTATTTTATTATGACCTCCCTGTCTTAGGTTGCCTTTCCTCAGGTTCTGAAGTTGTCCGTCCTTGGGTAACCATGATTGCCCTCATGGCCCCTGTCTTAGGTTCATCAGTCTGGGAGGGTCTTACCCATCATTGGGATTAGTCATGCATGTGATTATCAGAGGTCTATCCCATAAAGAGGGCAAAACAGCCTCACATTTTTAGGCCAACTCAAGCATCCAGGCCTGGACTTGTCTAGGGGAGGGGGACCCGAGGGAGATTGACTGGACCAAGACTTTCTCTGTCTTGGCTTCTTGATGACTGAACAGAGACACCTGAGGAAGTATAGTATCAGATGACTCAGTTCCCAGGAAATCATCCATATCTAATTTCTCTTTAGGTGGGCGTAATGATCCAAGTAGGTACAAAACAATCTCTCTATGAAGAAAGAGTAAGTGGGGGAAGCGAGCGCGGCTGAGTCAGCCAAAGATGGCGCCTTGGTTGGCTGCGAAGTCTCGTGACCCTCGCTTGTTTACTCGAACCCGCGCAAGCGCAATGAGCCCGATCATGTGCTGCCTGCCTGATCAGAGACATCATCGAGCATGATCCTGCTACGTGGCCCAATAAGCTGCCTCTCTGCCTGCCTGATGTGTGTGTGTGTGTGTGACCTGATTGGTCCTGGCTGGGGGGAGGGCTGTTGGGAACTATATAAATGGGGACTGAAGTGCGTAATAAAAGAAGAAGCCTGAACCTCACCTTGGTGTCTGTGTCATCTTTCCTCGGCTCTGCTGGACGGAGTCGTGGGTCGCAGCAAGTGGTGGCCTGTACGGGGACCTCGGAAGTCTTAAAGGTTACTCCGGAGCGGTAAGTATAAAAGGTTGTAAGTAAATTGCTAGCAGAAGTTCCCTAAGAGAAGGGATGGAGAGAAGTTTCCACACGGTGGAATGGATGTGAAAGATCCCTAAGAGAAGGGACGGAGAGCTAGGCCCGCTTAACCATGGGTGCCGGTGGATCGAAAACAAAAGTGCATATTGCGCTGGTACAATTGTTGAAAAGGAGTGGGATTAAGTTAAAAGCGGAAATAGTTGAAAAATTCTTAGATACAATTGTTAGAGAGACTCCCTGGTTCTTGGAAGACGGGTATGTTAACTCTACCTCTTGGGAGCGACTAGGGAGGGATTTGTTGGAAAAGGATATAAAAACTCCTCTTCCTAGAGGGACTTTAGCCATTTGGACATTAGTCCGAACATGCCTCACAGATAAAACAGGGAAGTATCAAGATGACATAGCCCAAGGCGCTCAAGCGCTTGAGTAAATGAAAGAGGAGCGTTCTGAGCAGAGCGCTCATACTGCTTCCCTAGAGGAAGAAGATGAAGAATATGATGAGGAAGATTTAGAAAGTGTTATGGAAAAATTGAGGTTAGAAAACAAGGCAGGAACTGAGCAGGGCGGGGCTCTTAAGAGGCCTGCCAAACCTAGTGCCCCTCCCTGGGGCGGAAGCTGTACTTCAACTCCGCCCTACACAGGGGGGAGCCGCCGGACGCTTAATGAAGGAACCTGGTGGCACCTCAGATTCAGTTGTGGAGCTTTCCCTGTTTTTGATGATCAGAATAATCAGAGATACCATGAGCCCTTGGATTGGAAAATTATCCAACGGCTAAAGGAATCAGTATCTACATATGGGATACAAGCAGCCTACACCATCACCCAAGTGGAGAGTTTAACCAGACATGCTATGACGCCTTTTGACTGGCAAAATCTCTGTAGAGCAGTACTTTCTGGGGGAGACTACTTGAACTGGAAGTCGACGTACTTGGAGTTTTGCGTGGAGTTGGCGGCTGCTAACGCGGTGAATGGCCAACCTGCCTGGAATGTAGACATGCTCATGGGACAAGGTGCTTTTGTTAACAATCAAATTGGCTATCCAGGTCAAGTTTATTCTCAAATCAATGATGCTGCTCTTAAAGCTTGGAAAATGCTCACAGGGTCAGGCAGCCTTAATGACAGTTTATCAAAAGTTATACAGGGGCCAAATGAGCCGTTTGCTGACTTCCTTGCCCGACTGATGGAGACAGCTGGACGAGTGTTCCCTAATGTGGACTCAGCAATGCCATTGGTGAAGCAATTAGCCTATGAGCAAGCTAATAAAGCATGTAGGGATGCTATACGACCCCATAAGAATAGGACTTTAGATGTTTGGATAAAGTTATGTAGGGACATAAATGAGAGTGTTATCCAAGGGCAAGCCTTGGCTGCAGCTATTGTGGCAGGGTTAAGAGGAGGACAGCCTGTCCGAGGA
>NW_008335601.1:319050-319576 GCF_000622305.1 Nannospalax galili | reverse complement strand
TAAGTTCAAGTCCTTCTGTGCAGCTTTTGGAATATTCCACACTTCTGGCATACCGTACAATCCTCAAGGACAAGGTATAGTAGAGAGAGCTAATGCCACACTAAAAACCTATCTAATAAAACAAAAAGGGGGAATAGGAGACCAATATAAATCACCAAGAGATAAATTAAACATTGTTCTCTACACCCTAAATTTTTTAACTCTGGATACGGACGGCCGCTCGGCTACAGACAGATTTTGTTGCCCCAATCTTTCCCGGCAAGCACATGTTTTTTGGAAAGATGTCCTTACAGGTCAATGGTGTGGACCCTCCCCAGTCATGCCTGGACCAGAGGCGCGGTTTGTGTTTATCCACAGGACAAGGAAACGCCAATTTGGATTCCTGAACGTTTGGTAAAACCGGGAAAAAAAGAAAGTGAAGATGAAACCGCCACTCAGGTTGTATTTCCTACTGGTAATAATGGGAGTGGGGAATGCTGATGAGGAAGGAGTGAGAACCCTATGGGGAATAATAAAAGCTTTCCTA
>NW_008335601.1:303743-317995 GCF_000622305.1 Nannospalax galili | reverse complement strand
CGGCTGAGTCAGCCAAAGATGGCGCCTTGGTTGGCTGCCAAGTCTCGTGACCCTTGCTTGTTTACTCCAACCCGCGCAAGCGCAATGAGCCCAATCATGTGCTGCCTGCCTGATCAGAGACATCATCGAGCATGATCCTGCTACGTGGCCCAATAAGCTGCCTCTCTGCGTGTGTGTGTGTGTGTGTGTGTGTGTGACCTGATTGGTCCTGGCTGGGGGGAGGGCTGTTGGGAACTATATAAATAGGGACTGAAGTGTGTAATAAAAGAAGAAGCCTGAACCTCACCTTGGTGTCTGTGTCGTCTTTCCTCGGCTCTGCTGGACGGAGTCGTGGGTTGCGGCAAGTAAGAATAATATTGCATCAATAAAGACAGGAACTAAAGTAGAGCAGCCAAAGACATGGCATGCTCTTTTAGCACAGGCATCTCCAGGAGGCATTCTTCCTTTGAAGTTTTCTCAGCCTTGACCTACGGAGAGTACCTCATGCAGGCTCTACTGGAGGTGGCGTGACACAGGTGAATTCAAGCTTGAGAAGAAGGCATCTGTCCACAGCTTGCAAGTCTAGCTTGCCAGTTGGAGGACAAGTCCATACAACATTCCACCCCTTCCTCCAGCTCTTACATTCTTTCCACCACCCTCTTCTGCAAGAGTCCCTGAGCCTTGAAGGGGGTGACATAGATGTATATGATCCTCTAGTGTGGTGAGATACTGAATTCTCGGGCCTTCTCCTTATCTTTTTCCCAGATGTGGCTGTTGATCTATCTCAGTGATATTCTTCCTACTATAAAGACAAATGAAAAGAAGCAGGAAAATCTAAGAAACACTGACTGCTATAATAACCTAACCTATGGGTGTAAATACAATTGCTAGGAAGATATCTTAGCGTGTACATCTAACAAAACAATTGCAGTGGCTTTCCTATTGGTGTCTATAGCTTCCCTTGCATTTGGGGATTAGCCTGGATTGAAGTACCAGATGTGTGTTTCTCCTCAAGGAGCAGGCCTTAAATCCAATCAGAAATGTGTTGGTTGTATGTATTTTAGTCGAGCCACTATTGCACAGCAGGCATATCTTGCTTGGCATGTCAATAGTGCAGCATGTGGGGGTTTGTAACTTTTGGGGACCTTTCTCCCCTAGCAATTCTGTATAGCACATCCTGGTGCTATGACCACCAGCTGCCTGGTGGCAGGGAGTTTCTAGTTTAGGCCCAGCTTGATCTCTTCCTTTCCCAAGCTCACATCATGTGGTATCTTCAGCAATAAGGTCTTACCAGCTGTTTTGGTGTGGAACCAACATTACTGGCAATAGCCTTTATCAACCGAGGGCCTCCAGGGTCTCCTTGGTTAACAGCTTATGAGGGAGCAATCCACCCCTGGTACTGGAGTTTTCAGTGAACAATTGTAGCATTTGAGGGAGTCTCTGTTTTTATTTTCATAAAATATCTGTTTACCCTTTGGCATCTATAGGCCCAGATTGCTGTAAACTTTTTCCAACCATCCTGCTGGGTATCACTCGTGCCTTTCATGTCCAGAAAACTCTGAAGAATTTCACAGCTATACCTGGCTCTTGTACCCTTTATGAACCCCTCACTTTTCATTCTTGTTTCTATAGGTGTACCTGATGTCTTTCAAATGGGTTCCACATCTATAAAACACCCAGAGATTAACATACTAAGTCAAACATAAACAAGGTCTACCACAACATGGAAAGATTTTATCTATTTGTATTGCTTTCTTAACAGATCTAGGTTAGGTACAATAGCATGGATAAGAGACATTAACTTAGTTAGTTGTCTTCAGTTGTCTTTATGGAGCCATTCCGTATCTTGTAGTTTTTACATGGCGCCTCCCTGCATTTTTTTTTATCCTTGATAAACTCATTGGGACTGGCTCAAGTTGCCAGATCCTGAACCAGGGCCAAGGAGGAATAGGGCCCCTCTTGCCCCTGCTGCACTCATTGGTTCCCTGGGTCAGGTAGACCCTGGGTCTGCCTCCTGGCTGTAGCCATATCTGTTGTCTCTCCACTGACCACACCTGGCTGCTAGGAGAGGCCCTGGCTGGGCAAATTGCCTCCATCCCAGCCTAGCCTTTTCAAGGAGATAAATGTACCCTGTTTAATCTTTGGGGTTATTACCCACCTCGGACAGTTTTTATCTTTTGTATGCTTTTTGTGAGCAGGTATGCCACTTTGTACCATCTACAAGATGCCACCCCAGGATTTCCCAACTCACCTTATCCACTTAGGTGGCCTCATCCTAAGCACACATCTCACTATTCACTGCATTATTCATGCCACTGCCACTCCCCCACTAGGGCTATGGGGGTAGCACACCATGTCCATATCTCCTCTTCCCACACTCTCCCCTCACCCAACTTTGCTTTGGTTGTTGGTCTCCTTCCCCATATCAGAGGCACTGCTGATCTTCTCAAACTCATCCTTGGTTTGGTCGTATCCTGCCAACTACACCAATTGTTACTGAAAGTATTTCTGGGTGGTATACGCAGTGTTCCCCCCACAAGATATAATTTGTTCAAACTCTAGTTTGGAGAACCAAAGAGTTTATTGTACTTCCATACAGATCAATAGATGAGGGGGTTACTTGCAGAAGTGTGGGTACAGATGAGCTCCCCTGTACATTGCAGGAGGAACCCTGTGGCTGCCCAAGATGGTAAAGACCACTCTGCCGACTTCCCTGTTCCTATCCTTATTCCCTTCCCCATGTACCACTCAGGACAGCTGGTTGGATAGAAGGCATGACTAACTCTCTGTGCCTTGCCCCTCCTATGGAGTGTCCATAGTCAAGTTTGTTCATGGTAATCGAAGCAAGCAGGTGAATCCAAGCTTGAGAAGAGGCATCTGTCCAAAGCTTGCCAGCCTAGCTTGCCAGGTGGAGAACAAGTCTTTACAACAACTGTCTGGATCTCTAATAGTAATCCTGCCTTCCTATATGAGGCTCTGACAGGTTGATCCCATCACAGATGGCCTACAAGGCTGTAGATTGACCAACCAGTACCACACACATCCTCCAGGTGCTTGGTATTCCAGTCTTCTTTGGAACTGTGCAGCTCTAAGCATGCATCTGTCTGCCTGAGAGTTTCTCTGGATCTCAGCTTGTGGGGCAGAGGGGCATTGCTGCAGAGCTCTTCTAAGTCAAAGGCAGGTGGGATTGCTGGATCTGTCTGATGGTCTGGGGTATATGATCCAGGCTTCTTCCCTCTCTGACTCTGTGATCCTTTGCCTTATGACTCACGGTTCTTCCTGCTTAAGATAGTATCTTTCTCCCTGTCAATATGTGCATGAGAATTTCATTGGTCTATGGGATGCTCTTGGACTTTCTCTGAGGCCTGGCTCATGTCAGCTTTCTCCTGTATTCCTCTGTGACTGCCCAAGAACACGGCCAGGCTGCCTGCCAGGGAATGAAACATATGGAGGCACAGAGGCTTTTGGAGAGCAATTGATAGTCATATGACCCCTGAGAATGGAGAGTGGAGCTAAAATCAGCAAACCAATGAGCCAACCCTCAGCAGGGCTGCAGATGCATGAGTGAGCTTAGCCGAGATCAAAAGAAACTTCCAGGCTGACCTACAGACCCATGGGTAGGATAAGTGCTTGTTATTTTAAGCTACTGAGTTCTCTCCTTGAACTGTCAGACTGGAGACTTACTGACTCAGGCAGGGAGGTCAGGTTCTTGACTTCTTGAGTCTAGAGACAGGTTCAAGAACTATTCATGGTAGAAGAGGGAGAGTCTGCAAAATTCATCCAATTCAGCTTTTAAAAAAAATATTTTATTTATTATTTTTATTTTATGTGTAGGAGTGTGTTGCCTGCATGAATGTAAGTGCACCTGTGCTGTGCAATACCTGCAGATGTCAGAAGAGGGCTTTGGATCCTCTGAAACCAGAGTGACAGATGGTTGTTAGCCACCATGTGGGAGCTGGGAACCAAACCCAGGTCCTCTGCAAGAGGAGCCAGAGCTCTTAACTGCTGAGCTATCTCTCCAGCCCCTCCCTCCTCATTCTTTTGGTAGCACAGCAAATGGCAGTTTTCTCAGGAGTTCTTTTACTTAGTTAAGAAAAGAATGCCCTGGGTATGGTAGCTGTATTAGTTTGTCTCTCTTTTGCTGTGCTTAAACACTCTGACCAAAACCAATTTGGGGAGAGGAACGGGTTTATTGCATCTTATGCTTCCAAATGACAGTCCATCTTTGAGGAACCAATGCAGGAACTCAGGGTAGGAACCTGGAGGCAAGAACTGAAACAGCAATCATGGAGGAATGTAGCTTATAGGCTTGCTTCTCTGGTCATGCTCAGCTTGTTTTTTTATACAATCCAGGACCACCTGCCAAGGGGTGGCACCACCCACAATGGGCTGGGCCCTCCCACATCACTCAACAATCAACAAACTGCCTCACAGACATGCCCATAGGCCAGTCTTACAGAGGAAATTCCTCAGTTGGGGTTCCCTTTTCCCAGGTGTGTCAAATTGACAACTGAAGCCAACAGTAACTGTAGCTCGTGCCTGTAATCTCAGCATTTGAGAGACTGAGGCAGGAGGATTGCCATGAGTTCAAGGCCATGGATTACATATATAGATAATTCCAGACTAGCTTGGGCTACAGAGGGAGACCCTGTTTCACAAAACAACAACAACAACAACAACCAGAGAGACAATTCTCCTCAGATAGGCTTTGCCTTGAAGATGAAGCTGAGAAGGAGAGTGTGGGCATAGGAGAATGCCCAACCTCTCTGGTGACATGTTGGAGGGACTTGTCTGAGACCTAGCAAACAACTAGAAAAGTGCACACATCGGAAGTGTACAGATGACAGGTCTTCACGAACTTAACACGTGTGTGACCAGCATACAGATATGGAAATGAAAACAGGAACAGCACCCCAGAAAACATCCCCTGTGGGAAGGATAAATTTCTGATGCATAGTTAGCTGTGACAGTCAGCAATGTTTGCCACAGTCACTTCTGGCAAGAAATTTATGTTTTCAATTTGCCTATATTACTTATTAAGTTTCACATATGTCTTGAGTACAACTTGGGGGCTGAGTTTGATAGGAGCTTAAGCAACACATTCCATGTGTGAGAGGCCTCACATCAGGCATCACTGCCTTCTGATTGGCTGAATTCCTTGGGTCTGTAACATGTCCACAGGGGATCAGGTAACAGAAAACACCCTTGCAGATGAACAGCACTGTGGACACCTGCAAGCTTATCTGGTGAACCAGGGTATTCTTTTGGTTTTATCTAACCACTAGTGAGCTTTGTTTTATTTTTATTTATTGAGACTTTCATATATGCACACAATGTACTTTGATTATATCCATCACTCACTCTCCCTCTCCAATTCCTCCCAGACCTCCTTCCCATGTCCTTCTTCTTCCAACTTTACATCATCTTCATTTTCCTTTTTTTTTTTTTTTAATAATACACAGAGGCCAATTAGTGTTGCTCTTATATGCATGGGTAGGGCCAGCCAGTGGCACATGGATAACATACAAGGACCACAGCACTGAAGAAAACTGACTGTCCCTCCTCCAGCATCCATCAGCTGCCAGTAGCTCCTTAGTTAAGGGAAGACCTTGTCAGCCCCTCCCACATCCATGCTGGAATGGTGGTTGGCTTGATCTTGTTCAGGTCTTGTGCAGGTCACCATAGCTACTGTGAGTTCATGAGTAAAATGGTCTTGTCCTGTCCAGAAGACACTGTTTGGCGGCAGTCCTCTCCAATTTCTGCCTCTTACAGTCTTCCTGTCCCCTCTTCCACAATGTTCCCTGAGCTTTGGGGGTTGGTGTGATACAGATGCCCCATTTAGGGATGGACATTTCACAGTCACTTATTCTCTGCACTTTGACCGGTTGTGGGGCTTGGTCCTATGAAAAAAATACCCAAAGAAAACAAACCTCCTAAGTTATAGCCAACACTATGAGTCCATTTATCCTGCAGATAAAAAATGCCAATGAGGAAGCAGAGAAATACCCAGGAGTTAGTCAAGTGTTTCACATACCTGTTTTCTGGTAGGGAGATGGGATGGTTAATCTTGGTTGTTAATTTAATTGGATGTGTCAGCTAAGAGACATGCCTCTGGGCTGGTCTGTGAAGGTAATTCCTGGAAGGATTAACTGAACAGGGAAGCCCCTCCCCCATGGTGAGCAGCACCTTCTGCTCAAATATGAAGAGGTCTGGAGTAAAGCAGGACTGCCTTTGCCTGTCTGCCTTTGCTTCCTGCAGGGGACTGCATTTACTCTGTTGCTGCTGCTGCTGCTGCTTCTGCTGCTGTCCTTCACTGTCATCACAACCAGTTTCTCTGACCTTTCAACATGGACTGAAGCCTATCAGCTCTTCAGGAATCCTCTAGGCCTTCAGTGCCAAAGTGGGACTACTGAGGCATCCAGCCTCATGACCTACCAGGTTCTCAGCCTCTCCAGTGAAAGATGGCCATTGTTGGACCAGTTATCTTATTGTGTTAAGGCAGTCTAATAAATCCCTTTTGCAACATGTATTAATTCTATTGGTTCTGTCATTCTAGAGAACCCAAATGCAGGAAGGTATCCACAGGTTTGGTCTGTTCTGATAGAGATTTAACAAGATCCTCACATACATGAAGAGCTGGGCGGGCCCTATTTCTGCTCTTCTGGAGCAGCCTGTGAGCTGTGACGAGGTAAGCCTGGAGCAGTAGCTGCAAGTATTGGTTTGGAATCAGAGAGATCCCAGTTGAATACTAGTTTTCATATTGTATTAGTGACCTTGCACATTGCTGTGACAAAATACCTGACAAAAGCAACTTTGTGTGTGTGCATGTGGGGGTGGGAGTACACATAATGAGTGTGCAGGTGAATGTGCCTGTGTGCACCCAAGTGGAGGCCAGAGAAAGATGTTGAGTGTCTTCCCTTTATTTCCTTGAGAGAGGATATCTCACTGAACCAGGAGCTCTCTGGAGCTGCTTCTGCCCCACAACCTCAAGGTATACTCAACTAGGCCAGGCTTTTTATGTAGGTGCTGGGAATTTGAACTCAGGTCCTCATGCTTGCACAGCAAATGCTCTTACCCACTGAGCCATATCTCTAACCAGACAAAAACAATGTAAGGAACGAAAGCTTTAGTTTGGCTTATGGTTTGAGAGTGCAGTCTATCATGGCAGGGAAGGCATGGCAGAAGGAGCTGGTGGCAGCTGGTCACATGGTATCCACAGTTAGAAAGCAGAGAGATGAATGCTGGTGCTCAGCTTGCTTTCTCCTTTATATTCTTTCTGGCCCATAAGATGGTGCTGCCCACACTCAGGGTGGGTCTTTCTACTGCAGGTAAAGCTCTCTGGGCATGTCTGTGATACACCCTCATAGATTTGCTCAGAAGTGTCTCCAGGGTGATTCTGAATCCACTCAAGTTGGTGAGACTAACCATCACATATACTTTTTGACTAATTTTACAGAGCAGATGACTTGACCTCTATTAGTATCCTCTCTTCTCCTAGAATTATGGCCAGGCTTCTCTGAGATAGGACATCCTATATTTAATGTGAGAGTACCTATAGAGTGAAATTGCAGCACAAAAATTGATTGGGATCACAACAGGCATGGTTCCTTAATAGTTGGGTGAAGGGCTCAAGGGATGGCTCAATGGTTAAGAGCATTTGCTGCTCTTGCAGAGGACCTAGGCTGAGTTCCCAGAACCCAAATAACAGCTCACAACCACCTGTAACTCTAGTTCCAGGGGATCCAATGCCCTTTTCCAGCCTCTGCAGGCATTACACACATGTGGTACACTTATATACCCGCAGGCTAAACACTCATAAAAATTAACAAAATTGGATGAAAGTGGCTTACACCCTACTTTCTATTAAGTGGCCAGTTTCACAGTGCAATGTCCCATCTGTGAACGCTGGATCTCCTGTGTCATCTTTACATGCTAATTCTCCCGTGCTGTCCTGTGCTAACTGCTTGAGACACACCATCCCACATTAGATGGCAAGTTCCAATTGCCAATTGACCATTAATAAGCATCTATCTGTGTCTGTGAGAATATTTCCAGAGAATAATAAATGGAGAGGGGCCAGACCTGGCCAGAATGTAGGTGGCACCATCTCATGGGTGGGGACTCCAGACTGAGTAAAAACAGGGAAAAGGAGAAAACCATCCAATCACTGGCATTCTGCTTGCTCTATTTCCTGATCGGCACAGATATGAAACCTGCTGTCACAGCTGTGAGCCAGTGCTGTCATCCTGCCTTCCCCTTCACGATGGATTGCACCCTCATACTGTAAGCCAAAGCATATGTTTCCTCTCTTAAGTTGCCAGGTATCCCTGTCAGAGCAACAAGAAAATAACTAATACATCATGCATATACCCCACAGATACCACTGTGTCCATTTCATTCAGGAACTGTTTTTAATCAGAGAGAGAGAGAGAGAGAGGGAGAGAGAGAGAGAATGCATGTATGCTATAGCACTCAAGCAGAGGTCAGAGAACAGCTTTGGATGTCAGTCCCTCCTTCCACCTTGTCCGAGACAGGGTCTCTTTTCTGTTCACCACTGTGTGCTCCAGGCTAGAGGAGAGAGAGAGAGAGAGAGAGAGGGAGAGAGAGAGAATGCATGTATGCTATAGCACTCAAGTAGAGGTCAGAGAACAGCTTTGGATGTCAGTCCCTCCTTCCACCTTGTCTGAGACAGGGTCTCTTTTCTGTTCACCACTGTGTGCTCCAGGCTAGCTGACTCACATGCTTCCAGGTATTCTCCTGTCTCTGCTCCCCACCTCACCATCAAACCACTGGGGTAAATGCATGCTATGGCACCCAGCTTTATGTGGGTTGTGGGGACTTGAACTCAGGTCCTCATGCTTGAGTGAGGCAAGTACTTTACCCATCTCTCCAGCCCCCTCCCTGAAGCTTCTATGTGTGGATGTGCTGAAGACTTGGGAGGCTGCAACGTTTTCATTTCATTAATAGAAACAACTGAAAGTTGAATATTAAACATGCCTGTTCTTAGAAAGAGCTTTGCTATACAAAGTTAACAGTTGTGGTAAAAATTGCTCAATAGGACCATCTGTATGGATGGGTAGTTGGGGCACTGCCCAAAAGAATGTGGAAAAGAGAGAGTAAAATTCAGTCTGTGATTCACTTGTCAAGCTGTGAAGGGGTATGCCTACTCAGAGATGCTCAGTCTACCCAGGGGGGCAGGTGTAGTTGCAACACATTGGCCACACTGCCTGGTCATCTTATTCTATTCTAGTCCCCTCTTACCTCTGCTTTTCCTATCTAAGCAACAGTGAGACCAATTCCTTCTCTCGGTCCACATTTCCTCAGCCTGAACCCCTGGCCACACATTTGTTGTCTGAATTTGGACATTTTCAGAAACTAGAGTGGTCCACAGGCCGTGTGTTATGTAACAACTCCAGCAGGGTCTGGGAAGCACCCTATGATTAAACATATTCGTATTTTCCTGGTAAAACATGTAAATATTCACATTAAGTGGAATGGATAAAGACTATAAAAAGCCAGATCTTACACCAAGTGAGTTCAGGTCGTGTTTATGCTGTCAAGCTTTGAAAGCATTTCAGCTTTTGGAGCATTTGGACTCAGAAGAAGGATTATGGACTTATATTGTTTATTATTATTATTATTATTATTATTGCTATTATTATTTGTGTGTGTGTTTAGGTGTGCTCACCCATGTGTGCATGTGTGGAGGCCAGAAGGTAACCTTGAGGGTCTTCCTCGATTACACTACTTATTTTTTGAGACAGCATCTCTCAGTGAACCTGTTGCTTGCTATGTCCACTATACCAGTTAGCCAGTGAGCTCCCAGGATCCACCTATCTCAGCCCCTGAGTGCTGGGGTTACAGATTACATGGTTCCTGGGGATCTAAACTCAGGTCCTTGTGGCTGCAATGAGCCATCTTCCCAGCCCTTCTTATCATTGAATGGTGTTTGGGTTTGAAGCCAAGGCCGCATGTATGCTGAGCATAAGCCCTGCTGCTGAGCCACACTCTCAACCTCTTGTATTTTCTTATGAAGGGCCACAACACAAATTTAACTTGCTATCCCCTTCTGTGGATCCAAGTTAGTTATCAATGATAAACACTTACCAAAGTCTGATAGGCTAGATAAGGTTTATGGGCCAGTGGGTCCTCCTCAATTTTGCTGCACATTATCTGAGGAGCTTTTTATTTTCTTTTAATTTTTTAGACAGGGTCATACATAGGTAGCCCAGATCCTCCTGCCTCGGCCTCCCAAGTGCTGGGATTACAGGGATGTGCCACCATGTCCAGATTACCTGAGGAGCTTTTGGAAAAGTTCTAGAACTCAGCTCCACCCAGAACAACTAAATGAGAATGCCTGGGGATATGGGGGCTACTTTCCAGAGAGCTCTTGGTTATTCCAAAGTGAAGCAGTGTTTGAGGACTTTGGGCCCCAGGGGGAAGGTGATGTCATTAGGAAGGGTTCCGGTGTGTACCTCCTGGGTACATGGAGCTGAACTGAGAGTTATGGGAACTTAGATGCCACTGCCTGGTGGTCTAGAAGTGAATAAGGATTTGGATAGGGTGCTGTATACTACCTTATGGGGCAGGAGACCCAAGCCTGGGATGGGGCAGTAGATTCTTCTAGAACATTTGGGCTGGAATAGGAGGATGGTCAAGTGGAACTAGTTGGTGAACATGCCACCTCCCTGCCTCCCTGCCCTCTGCCTCTCCTCCCTGTCTTGTTTTGTTGCTTTTGAGACAGGGTCTCTCACTGACCTAGAGCTCACCAAGTAAGCATCTAGTGCTGGGATTACAAGTGTGTGTCACCACACCTGGCTTTTTAAATGTGTGTTCTAGGGAGTTAGGTGTGTCACCCGAAATCACAGCACAAAGCAAACTGGACCAGAAATCCATCAAAATTAGATGCTTTTCAGAAATCTCCCAACACTCTGCCCAGCAGGAAATGTTCCCAGTCTTTGGCTCACTGCTTCTCTAGATCACAAGATGATCTAAAGTGTGCGTGTGCCTTTTCTGCTTGTCTTTACAGAAAAGCAAGTCTGACCTTGGCCTCCTGGCATAAGAACAATTAAAACAAATTTTTAAATCAAATAAAACTTCATAGGCACTGCAATTCATCCCCCCTCCCCCATTTTTCTCCTTAAAGGAAATTGTTTTCCATCCACACAGGTAAAGGAATGAACTACTGTTTAATCCAACACTGTAATAAACAATGCAGCTTTTTTGCCCCTCATTAATTTCCGGTATGTTAAATGGTGTGATGAAGGGTAATTTGGACTACACAAGCTAAAGAATCAGTTAATGAAAAGATTTTCATGACTAAAGAAGTTGGCAGTTATGTATTGTTGAGTCAAGTTACAGTTAGCAGTTCTCCAACTGCAGGACTTTTCAGAGCCTTTGCCAAGCTGGTTTTGAAACTCCAAGAATAAAACATTCACCAGGTTTGGTTGAAAGCAAAGGTTTGTTTGTTTTCCCTCTCCCAGGATCGTTTCTTGGGAGTGATGGGGATGCTTCAGGAGGTGGTGTGCTGGGGACAAGTCTGGCCTTGTACTAAGCTCTTCTGTGACTGTCAAAGGCCACCGTGGTAGTGGTGATGTAGAACAGAGATCCTGATGTCCTGGGTAGGTTTCTCTATTGCTATGATAAAACAGTTTGCACAAAACCAACTTGGGGTGGAAAGGGTTTATTTGTTTTCCATGTTCCAGTCACAGTTCATTATTGAGGGAAGCCAGGGCAGGAACCTGAACTCAGGAGCTGAAGCAGAGATCACATAAGAATGCTGCTTACTGGCTTGCTTCCCCTGGCCTGCTCAGGTACCTTTCTCCCCTCCCCATCTGTCACTATGTTTCTTCTGGAATTTAATTGGCAAGAGCAACTTAGGGGACTTCACTTGTCAGCATTGTGGTAGGGACTCTTCCCCTCAAGGTTCATGTTCCCAGTGACAGATCTGTTCCCCTATGGGTGACAAGAGGGGCTTCTAAGATGAAGCCCATTACACAGGGCCTGACATGCCCCCGACTTGTTGCTTTAGAGGTACCTCAGGATTCTGGATGGTTCTAGATGTAGCACATCAGAGGCTGGGTGCTTCTGATTTAGGTCCCCATATTTGTGTTCCTATCTCTGTTAGCACAGTGTTCTTTTTCTCTTCTAAAGTCAAGGGGTTGGGGATGCTGCTTAGTTGGTAGAGTGCTTGCCTAGCATGCATGAAGCCCTGGGTTTGATACTCAGTACCTCATGAACCAGGCATGGTGGTACATGCCTATAATCCCAGTACTTGGGAGGTGGAGGCAGAAGGATCAGGAGTTCACAGTCATCCTCATAATTAGTTTGAAGCCAGTCTGGGTTACATGAGACCTTGTCTCAAAAAGCAAATAAAAGAAGAACCTCACTGGGCTAGAGAAATGGCTCAGTGGTTAAGAGTCCTTGCTGCTCTTGCAGAGGACCCAAGTTTGGTTCCTAGCCTCGATGTTGGGTGGCTCACAGCTGCTCCAGGAAATCCAATACGCTTTTCTTTCCTGCGTGGGCATCTGCATGCATTTTACATACATACATACACACAGACATGCAACACACATAAATAAAAATTAAAATAAGTATTGAAAAATAAAACAAACAGGGTCTAGAGAGATGACTCAGCAGTTAAGAACACTGGCTAGTCTTTTTTTTTAAAAAAGTAAGACATTATTTTTTACTTTATGTGTATGAGTGTTATGCCTACATGTGCATAAGCACACCTGTGCCACGCAGTACCCACAGAGGACCGAAGAGGGTGTTGGATCCCCTGGAACTGGAGTTACGGATGGTTGTTAGCTGCCATGTGGATGCTGAGATTCAAACTATGGTCTTCTGCAAGAACAACCAGTGTTCTTAACCACAGTGCCATCTCTCCAGCCCCAAGCACTAGCTATTCTTGCAGAGGACCTGGGTTCAGTTCCCAGCACCCACATGGTAGCTAACAACCACCTGTAACTCCAGTTCCAGGAGATCCAGTGCTTCCTTCTGTCCTCCATAGGCATTGCATGCATGAAGTTCACTTATATACATGTAGGCAAAACATTCATATACATAAAAAATAAATAAAAATTTTTGTATTAGACAAAAAACAGGTCAGGCAACATGATTCACTGGGTAAAGGCACTTGTTGCCATGTCTGATGAACTGGGTTTGATCCCGTGACCCACATGGTGGAAGGAGAGAACAGACTCCTGCAATTTGTCCTTAGCTCCCCCAACTCTAACTAGCTAAATAATATGCAATAAAAGCAAAAAACAAAACAAAAACAAGAAAGCAATACCAATAACAAAAATCCCTAAACCAAACCAAAACTAAGCTAAACTAGAGACCGCAAAACTTCGAGGACTAGGATAGAGGATTTATTGGTGTGAGAAATACAGAAAAAAATTCCATCAAAAATGTTATTTTCCAAGGTCAAAGAAACATCAATTTTATTTGGTCTCTGCATCTCCCATGGTCAGATAGAATCAGATTTGATGATTCCACTTACTTAGCACTTTCTAATGCATGTCAACACCAAGAAACAGAGTTCTGTTAGTTCTGTCAGAAAATGATCAGGGGGGAAGTCACCTAACAGAGAACAGGTTGTTGCAAATGAACAGGGAGTTACTGTTGCTAAAATTCCTTCTGGGAGAGGCAAACAAAGTTTGGCCCCCTCCCTCTCTTGGGTTTTTACAACAGAATGAGGTACAATTTCACCGAATTGCAGTTTGAAAAAACAGGGAGTTTATTTGGGCTTACCTACAGAGCAGCGGGTTAGAGGCTGCTTACAGGAGTATGTGTGCTCCCCTACCCCCAGGGTCACATTGGAAGTCTCCATCCAGGTGTGGATCATGACTTTCCATTCCCTGTACAAAATGTCAAGAGAGCCTCCTTATGTTTCCTCTGCTTGTATCCTTTAGTCCCTCCCCCTCATATGCAATTAGGGACAACTGGTTGGTTGGGAGGTGTGGCTGACTCTCCTTGCCCCTCCTTTCTTGCAGAGGTCAACAGTCAAGTGTGTGGTGAGCCTAGACAAGCAGGTGCAACCAACTTGGGAAGAAGGCGTCTGTACATAGCTTGCCAGTTGGAGAACAGTCCTATACAACAGTTACCAACACTGGAAATAGGCTAGTGTTCATGTCAATAAGACTTCAGACCAGATTTTGCATTTTGTTTTCTGTGCTTAAAACTGAGGGTAGGAGCCAGGCATGTTGACTCACACCTTTTTAAAAAATTTTTTTTTTTAATATTTTATTTATTTTTATTTTATGTGTATG
>NW_008335601.1:293482-303538 GCF_000622305.1 Nannospalax galili | reverse complement strand
ACATATATGTGAGTGCAATGCCGCAGAGGTCAGAAGAGGGCTTCAGAGTCCCCTGGAACTGGAGTTAAGGCTGCCATGTGGGTGCTGGGAATTGATGCCGGGTCCTCTGTAAGAGTGGTCAGTACTCTTAACCACTAAGCCATCTCTCCAGTCCCACAAACAGCTAGTGTTCTTAACTGCTGAGCCATCTCTCCAGCCCCGACTCACCTTTAATCCCAGCACTTGGGAGGCAGAGACAGGTGGATCTTTGTGAGATCAAGGCCAGCCTGCTCTATCTAGTGAGTTCCAGGCCAGCTGGGGCTACAGGGAGATCCTGTCTCAACAACAACAGCAGCAGCAACAACAACAAAATCTGAGGGAAGGGAGCTTGAGAGGGATGGCTCAGCAGTTAAGAGCACTGGCTGTTCTTGTAGAGGACCCAGGTTCTGTTCCCAGCACCCACATGACGGCTAACAACTGTTAGTAACTCCAGTTCCAGGGGATCCAATGCCCTCTTCTGACCTCTGCAGGCAGTGCATGATATGGATGCACTTATATACATGCAGGCAATACACTCATACACATAAAATTAAAAACAAACAAACAGGGTAAGTCTAGGTGGTAGCTCAGTCGAGTGCTTGCTTTGTAAACATGAGGACCTGAGTTCAATCCCCAGAACCCATGTAAAAAAGTTGGGTGAGGTGATGTGTGCTTCTAATCCCAGTGCTGGGGAAAGGTATCCTGTACCCTTGCCTCTCACATATGACAACTCTCCTGACAGTGTTAACATTCCCTGATATACTCAGGTCTCCACATAGCAGTCTGCGGCTTTCATCTCTGCCAAAGACCCACTTTCTGCTTGCCACCACGTGTCATTGTTGCAGGTAGACTCCCTATCATGACTCTGAATAACCATTGAACTTAACTTTGATCTTCATTGTTCTCATGTTCCCATTTATTAGCAAGCGTATTGGCTCTGCCAGAACCATATAATTATCTTCGTGTCTGCCAGATTAGGGCATATGGTGTATTATTTTGGGAAGGCAGATAATGCTCCCATTTGGGGCCTTATACGGACAGTCTGAACATGCCTTAGAAAGGGTTTTTGTATAAATTAATTTCCCCTCTCAACTGTGTAATGACAGTATATTAATTTTTTGCTCTTTGAGGCATGCAGACTTAACTCGGAGAGGATTTTATAATGCTCTCCCATGATACCATTGGTTTGGCAATTTGAATATCTTAGCCTGCAGGGTTTTTTTTTTTTTTTTTTTTGAAGAAAGAAAACAGACAATCTGGTGTGCGTCTTAGAAAATGTACAATTAATCAAGAGCGTTGAGCCTAAAGAGAGAGAAGTGGATGGTCAGACCCTTCCTACCATCACTTTTAGAACCCAAAGGCTGTACCTGGGAAGGGCTCCCAGCCCTTCAAGTGAAGATCTCTGCATATCCCTGATGTATACCAGCTGGGCCCCTTCTAGGGAGTCTAACCGCAGTTCTGTTGCTGCATCCTACCTCCTCCCTTGGAGACCCAGGGATATTTCCTAAAGATACTTCCACCTGAAAAGGGCACTCATGGACAATAAATTTAAGGGTGGGGGGAATGGAGTTCTTTTATTTTCTTTGTTCACTGAGTGCTGTGGTTAAAAGAAAAAAGATGCTATTTCCTAAGGTAACCAGCCCACAACACTGACCTACTTTTTGCAGATTTGCTTGTTAAGACTTTTGTCTCTCATTGAGGGAGAGCCCTCAGTTCATCCAGAGCAGATGCGCATGGAGGGTACCACTGTTCATTCTATTTCTTTTTCTTTTCTTTCTTTCTTTTTTTTTTTTTTTTGGTCTTTTTGAGACAGGGTCTCCCTGTAGCCCCAGCTATCCTGGAACTCACTATGTAGACCAGGCTGGCCTTGAACTCACAGAGATCAGCCTGCCTCTCCCTCCCAAGTGCTGGGATTAAAGGCGTGGAACAGGATGGTCTGCCTCTGCCTTCATCAGTCACACAGAAGGCTTGTTCCAACAAAATGGTCCCAGAGTTTCTGGTTCCATTGGTCTAGACTGGGGTAGGAAAAATTATACGTATATCAAGTTATCTTAGTTACTTGTCTTATTAGTGTGACAAAATGCTAGACAAAAGCTAATTAAAGAAGGAAGGGTTATTTTGACTCATAGTTCCAGCATAGTGTGTATCAGGCAGGGAAGGCACAATGGCAGGAATGTGAGGTAGCTGGATACATTGCCAGTAAAGCCAGGAAACAGATAGTGGTGTGGTTTCTGCTCGGCTCCTTTTTTCCTTTTGTTTACCAGGATCCCAGTTCATGGAATGGGGCCTCCCACATTGAGGGTATGTCTTCCTATCTCAATTAATATAATCTAGAGAATCTCTCACAGATACACCCAGAGACTTGTTTCTTGTAGGAATGACTTATAAAATGGACAGAATCAGAACTAAAGACTTTTAAGTAACCTTGGCAAACTCAGTGAACTTTGTGTCTTGTGATGGGGCATTTCCTGGGAGCTTCAATTTGGTACTCCACCCAAAAAGATAATGAATGAATCTGGGTATGCTTGAGAATTAGCATATCAAAGCACTGAAAGACAGTGTTTGGCAATGCTTCATTGAACATAGTGAAGACTGGGAAAGAAGCTGAGATGGGATGGATGAGATAGTTTAGAACTAAGGATGAAAAGCAGGATAATCTGTTAAACTAAGGGTGGAGTCCAACCTGTACTTCCTCAGAGAAGCTGGAGAAACTGGTTTGAATAGAAATGTGAGTGAGACCTGACTCAGGAACACAGTTCCAGGAGACAGATGGTTCCAAGAGATATCTAGGGTAGTGAGTGTCCCCCAAGTTTGGGCTCACTCTTAAAAACTAAATCTAGGAGTCAGGCTATTTTGTTCAGGTAATTGTAATGATGGCATAGTAACGCTGCCATTGCTGGGTGACTCTAAATCTTGTCAAGCGGGGGTGATGCTGGCACTGTAAGGTACCCTGTGATGGTTTATCTTGGTTGTCAACTTGACTGGATCAGGAATCAACCAAGAGGTAAACCTGTGGCATACCTGTGAGGGATTATCTTGATCAGATTATATAAAGCTGGAAGATCCACTCCAGATATGGGTAGAACCTTCTGTTGGTACCCCAGATACAAACAAATCTGAAAGAAAACCTTGCCTTTTTTCTCCTTTCCTTTGAGTCTCACTATTGAATTCATTTCCCCTATTGGCAAGTTCTCCTACCTTCTTACTGCTACTGCTACATTCCTTTGCTGATATCAGAATCCAGCTTCTTTGGGTTTCTAGCAAGGACCAAAGGCTAGTGATTCTACAGGAATCTTTCAGGCCTTCACTACCAAGTTGGGACTGCTGAGGCATCCAGCCTCGTAGACTGAGTGGATACTAGGTTCTCAGCTTGTCCAGCATGAAAACAGCCATTATTGAACTACTCAGGCCATATTGCATAAACCAGTCTAATAAGACCCCCTTTTGTAATATTTATTCCTTTTGTCTATTCTGTTACTCTAGAGAATCATAACTGATACACATCTTTTGTGAACCATTGCTGTGGGCAGAAGTGGCCTGAGCCAACTCTGAAGTTGAATCTCTCCAGTTCCTGTATCATTATTGAGCTTCAAGACACTGTATTAACAGAAACCTACATATGGACTCCTGGTGTCCTTGCTTCATGTGATTTCAGTAAGCACACAGGAAAGGAATCAAGGCCATGAAGGCCTGTTTATGTTTAGATAACATGGTGCTGATATGGATTTCTGGCATGGATCAAAATGGCTAACACTAGACATTCAAGGAGGATTGTGAGTCAGCACAAACACTAGATGTCCAGGGACCCCAAAAGTAAACCGTGATGCAACCTGTTATATAACCAGGTTAAGCAAGAAGCTACCTTTGTGTGATTTCTGATAAGAGTCCTTAGGACCAAGGGCACATACACTCTTGCCTGGTCGCCACCTGCTTAGTGGCCTGTGTACCCTCACCTGGAGAAAGCAAAGCCTGCTGTATTTGCCAGTGACTCTGACAATCTTCTTTAATTTCCCAGCTCCTCATGACCCTCTATTCCCAGCTCTTGAACTCAACCCCCCCAACCCCCACCCCCCCCCGCTACACACACATACCACATTTCAGTTAAATGCTGTTGTGAACATCAAGGACTGCCTGCTTATGACCTGTAATTCTCTGGGCTGCAATTTCTTCATCTGAAAATGTGAATAATAAAGTCTACCTGCTATAATGGTTGTAAGGATTAAGCGAGACAATATTTGGAAAGTGTGTGGAATAGTGCCTGGTGTGTAGTAAGTGTAATATAGGAATGCAATAGTTATAACAGTATTGTTTTTAATATTGAAGTAATATATTTAGAATTATGAGAATTTAGCCCCGGAAGACACCTCAGAGATAGTGTGGTTGGCCTGTCCATACTGCCTTTTTGGGGCGGTGGGGGAGGTAGTGGTAGGAAGGACACTGAGTCAGGCAGAAGTGGGATAACCTACCTAAAGTCTTGTGAAGAGCTAACAGGAAGAACTGAGATGGAATCTTCCTCTTTTACCTTCCAGTTTACTACTTTGTTCAAGGTTTCTGTTGATCATTTTGATCCAAAAGATTTGTTTGCAGACCATCACTCAGTTTACCTCAAGGATATTTTGATTTTGCTCAGCTATTTTTTTTTTTGTTTTTTTGAGACAGAGTCTCCCTGAGCCCCCACTGACCTGGAATTCACTATGTAGACTAGGCTGGCCTTGAACTCACAGAGATCTGCCTGCCTCTGCCTCCTGAGTACTGGGATCAAAGGCATGCCCCACTATGCCTGGCTTATTCAGCTAATTTTAAGATAAGAGGGATGTAAGAAATCCAGGGGCCCTGGGACAAGTGTGTTTTGTGGAAATGCTCTGTACCCCTCTTTTAGATGTTGCCATTCCATAGGCTTGCTCCCTTTTCAGCATGAAAGTAGCCATTTTGGCTGGACCTCATGGATCATGCCTTTAATCCCAGTACATGGGAGGTGGAGGGAGGTGGTTTTCTGTGAGTTTAATGCCAGCTTTGTCTATAAAGCAAGTTTCAGGCTAGCCAATGTTACACAGTGAAACCCTGTCTCAAAAAGAAATTAATCATTTTATATATGTCTCATTTGCTGATTGGACTTTTGTATTACAAAGTTGGAGTCATAAAGGGATGTAAGGAAGACTGCTGATTCCTCCTAAGAATCACAGGAAGTGGATCTTCAGAAGGATTCTTTAAAAATTATTTTTAAATGATGTGTATGTTGTGTGAATGCACATGTGGATGCAGGTGCTCATGGAGGCCAGATGTTGCCAAATCTTACGGAGCTGGAGTTACCAGAGGTTGCGAGCCACACTGCATTGGTGCTAGGAACTGAACTTGGGTCTTCTGGGAGAGAAGTATGCTCTTATCTGCTGAACCATCTCTGTAGACCCTTCAGAGATGGTTTTTAAACTTACTATTGGATCCACCTTCCCATTTCAGTTGCTCAGATGGGCATCAAGACAAACCTTTGATGTATCTCTCATTCACTCATCGAGCATAAGTTAAGTACCTCCTGTATGCCAAACACTGTTGGACAACATGAAAAACCATGGACTTTTGACTACATTGAGCTCTGGGTTTGATTTGTTTCATTCTTGATTCTAATTTTCTTCTTTTCTGGTGGATTAGTGACCATCTCACTATGGTGAGGCGTATCAGGCTCCTCATAAATGGCTGTACTAGTTAATTTTCTCTTTGCTGTGACAAAATACCTAACAGAAATAACTTAAGGAAGGAAGTGCTTATTTTGACTCAGAGTTTGAGGGATACAGTCCATCATGGTGGGAAGACACGACAGCAGTCCTGTGAGGGCTGGTCACATCACACCCATAGTCAGGAAGCAGAGAGAGATGAATGCTGGTGCTCAGCTCTTTCATTATTTTTCCTTTTTATTTAGTCAGGAATTCCAGCCCAAAGGATGGAATTCAGAGTAGGCTTTCTATGCTCAGTTAAACCTCTCTGGAAACACCCACATAGACACACTCAGAGGTGTTTCCACAGTGATTCTAAATTTAATGAAGTTTACAATGAAGATTAACCATTATGGTGTCTAATAAATGTTGAAACTAATATGATATTTGAAACATTTTATCATAAAGCCAAGCCAGACTTATACAACATTTGAATGAATTTCAATGGTAAATATGGAGATTTTCTTTTCAAAACTTCTAAACAGTGCTATAGCTCCTTACTATGGTAAACAATGCCACAGTAAAAAGAATTAAGTACCAATATAGGCTACAATCTGGGTAGACCTCAAACAAATGACATGTAGTGAGAAAAGCCAGGGGAAGAGATCACACATTTTATGCTTCCAATTATATAAAATGTTCAGAGTAGGCAGATCTATAGACAGAAAAAGATTAGCTTCAGACTGGTGATGAGGATGGAGATTAACGGAAAAGGTGGCATGAGGATCACAAAGGATGAAGGAAATTTCCTAAAACTGGATGATAGTGATGGTTATACAACTCAGTAAATTTATTTTAAAAATCATTGAATTGTAATTTGGAATCATACAGCATAAAAATGCCCTAGTAAAAAAAATTAAGATTATCAAAAATAAAGGGAGAGAGAGAGAGAGAGAAAGAGAGAGAGAGAGAGAGAGAGAGAATACAAAGTACATTTTGTGGCCCTCTGTGATAGAATATCAACAGAACAACTTCAAGGAGGAAGTGTTCATTTTTTAAAAATTTATTTATTTATTTTTATTTTATGTGTATGAGTGTTATGCCTGCATGCATGTGAGTGTACCCATGTCTTACAATGCCCATGGAGAACAGAAGAGAGAGGCTGGCAGATAGGAACTGGAGTTATGGATATTTGTTAGCCACCATGTGTGTGCTGGGATTCAAACCTGGGTCTTCTGCAAGAGCAGCCAATGCTCTTAATTGCTGAGTTATCTCTCCAGCCAGCCCCAGAAATGTTTATTTTTGACTCACAGTTTCAGAGAGATTTCAGTCCATGGTGATGGGAAGGCACGGCAGCAGGGAACAAGTGATAGGTGTATTTGCATGGCAGAACAGGAAGCAGGGAAAGCTGGCTGGTACCAGGGGCAGTTGTGACATTCAAAGGTGGGCCCCTAGTGACATACATCTGCTGGCCAGGCTCCATCTCCTAGGGTCTCTACAGTCTTTAAAATAGTATCCCACACTAGGGACTGAGTATTCAAAACATGAGCCTATGGAGGATATTTTAAAATTTAAACCATAACATTCTACATCTGGTCCTCAAAGAATCATTGGCATCTCATAATTTACGATGCATTCAGTTTGGCTTCAAAAGTCTTTATAGCCTTAATAGTCCCAATACTGTTCAAAAGTCTGAAGTGTCTTCAAGATTCAAGGCAAAGTCTTAACTGTGAGCCCCTGCATAATGAAAGAAAGTTACATACTTCCAATATACAATGGCATAGAATAAACACTCCCATTCCAGTGGTAGAGGAGGAGGAAATCAAGGAAACATTGAAAAGCAAGACCAAAACCCAACTTGGCAAACATTAACCCCTATAGGTCCATGTCCAGTATATGAGGTATATGGTGGTATCATCTGATCTCCAACAAACTTGGGAAGCTCTGACCTTGTGTCTTTGCCATTTTCAGTGCATGTGTTCTCCTTTTAAGAGAGTTCTATTTAGTGTCTGTAGCTTTTCTTGGCAGATACCCCCATGTTTTTGGACTCTCCATTGCAACATAAGCTTCACCTCTACAGCTTCACGCACCATCCAGTTAGGTGCTTTGTACAGGGGAGCTAACCCTGCTACATAACACCTGGATTCTTAGACTTTTCTCTGGAACCTTGGTGCAAGCATCCATGACCCCATAACTATGGCATTCTGCGTGCCTGTGTAACAAGAACTAGATGGATAACGCCAAGTTCTTTTGCCAACTCAGTGTTATAATAGGGCCCTGTTGAACTTGAATGTCCTTGTGCCTATGCCACTAAACCTTTCCTTAAATGGTGATGTTTGGATAGGGCACCCTTGCAGCAGAAGCTTTTCAGGCCATCTCTTTTTAAATAAAAGTTTTTCAAATGGGATGATATTTTTACACTCTAGATCTTTTAATGGGTAGGATCTCATCCTCAAGGCACTTTTCCTATTGACCTGATGTAGAACACACTGTCTCTTTAATGGTGCTAATGTCTTTAACAACTGTAGACATTTCATCCTTGCTTACTTTATTCACAGTGGTAAATGCACTCATCTCCACAACTGCATGCCTTAACATCTTTCTGCTCCACATTTTTTTCTCCACGCTTACCACAAACCTGTCTGGAAACAGTGAGCAGTAACCATGCTATTGCCTCAATGTTCTGCTATCTTTAAGCATCCTTCATCAAATAAACTAGTTCATTGCTTTTGAATCAAGCCTCACCCAAATTTCTAATACACATTTTTAGGACTCAGACCATAGCCAGATTATAACATGAATGGCCTCTAGTCAATTTCCCAGTAGAGTCTTGGTTCCCATCTGAGAGTTTATGAAGATAGTCTTCACTGTCTACATGTATATCCACATTCTGATCTAATGAACTACTACCAGAAAGGCCCATCAAACTCTGATTACAGCATCTAGGGCTTCTCTAGCCCACAGCTTCATACTCTTCCACATTCTTCCCACAAATCAGTTTCAAAGATCTAAGAACCACATGGTCAGATTTGTCATAGGAACAACCCCCTCTTGGTACCAAATTTCTGTGTTAATTACTTTTCATGTTGCTGTGACAGAGTATGTGATATAATAACTTGAGTGGGGAAATGTTCATATTGGTTCAAGGTTTCAGAGTGACTATGGTCCATCCTGGTGGCGTGGGCATGGCTGTGAGAGTATGTGGTGAAGTTGTTCCACAGCAGTAGAACGAGAGGCAGAGAAAGCAGACCAGAAATGGGTACAACCTTCAAGCCCACCTTTAGTGGCCTACTTCTTTATTTTACTATTTTTATGTGTCTGCATGTATGTAAGTGTACTCTTGTCATGCAATGTCTATGGAGGTCAGAAGAGGGTGTTGGATTCCTGGAACTGGGGTTATGAACTGTTGTTAGCTGCCATGTGGGTGCTGGGAATCAAACGTGTCCTATGCAAAAGCAGCCAGTGCTCTTAACTGCTGAGCCATCTCTCCAGCTCCTACTGACCTACTTCTATCAGCTAGGCATTACCTCTTAAAACACAGCCTTCAAAATACTGCCAGGAGCTTGGAACTGAGTGATCAAAATAGAAGTTGGGGGGATGTGTTTCAGATTTAACCAAAACATTGAGAAAAAATAGAGTAGAGGAAAAATGAGCAGAGAGGGAAGAAAGGTATATCTAGCTCTTCAGCTGTTGGGGGTATTTGTGGGAAAAATATTTGAAGCATAGATGCAAAGTTATTTTGGAGTGCTTAGTACTGAAGCCTGAAAGAACCTAAGCAATATGCATTTTTTTTGGGTCTTTTTGAGACAGGGTCTCTCTGTGGCCCCAGATGGCCTGGAACTTACTATGTAGACCAGGCTGGCCTAGATTTCACAAAGATCTACCTGCCTCTGTTTCCCAAGTGCTGGGATTAAAGGTGTGCATCACCTTGCCTGGCTTCCATATGTGTTTTAAAAGCATACATTGTTTAAAGTACTTATGAATTCTATGCAGTTGAGTTTGATGTCAATTTCCAGAACAGTCTCATGAAGGAACTGGTAATGTTATGTCAGTTACTTTTATGTGGCTCTAGCTAAGATGCCTGAGAGAAACAAAATTAGGAAGGAAAGAATTATTTTGCTCCCAGTTTTGGAGAGTTCAATCCATGGTTGTTTGGCCCTATGCACTTGGGAAGAGCATCATGGCAGCAGAAACATGTGGAGAAGGAGGTTGTTTACCTCACAGTAGACAGAAACAGACCAAGAACAAAATACCCCCAAGAACATGCCCATAGTTATCTACTTCATCTAACCTTGTAAAGTTTCCAGAATCTTCCAAAATAGGACCAATAGCTGGGACCAAGTGTTCAACACATGAGCTATGTGTGTTTGGGGGGGGTAACATTATTTAT
>NW_008335601.1:286387-293449 GCF_000622305.1 Nannospalax galili | reverse complement strand
TATTTATTATTTATTATTGTTTTAGAAAAACACTATTTTATGCATATCAATATAGATTACATATTAAATAACACTATAATAGAATAATATGATATATTTTTGAACAGAAGAAAAAAATTCAGGTTGCAACTCCCCAAATCAATTTTTAAGTCAATTTTTCTAAGAACGTCAATGTGACAAATGTGTTCAGTGACTAGTCATCTCTAATTCCTATTGCACTAATGGTTAAAGGAATTAAAAAGAAAGACCAATTTTCACAATCACCACATCAAGAATAACATGTTGGATATTTTTTGTGATGTAGAAATGGCTCTTGCTACTTCAATACCTAGAAAGCTGAATTCACATAACCTTCTCTCACACATGCACACACACACACACACACACACACACACACTATGACAGAGTTAAAACTAGAAACAGTGAGCTTTATATCCTTCGCTACTCTTGGTTTCCTTTCTAAATTTTAGACATTAAAATTCAAACATCTTTACTAGATAAAATTAAATGAATCATTGTTTTTGAATGGGGCTGGGTTGGTGTCTGTCAAAGTTCATCATGCAGAGAATCACTTGGGGAATCCCTTCTTGATGAACTGCAGGTTCTGATTCAAGAGGTTTACAGGTGCCTCTGGGTCTCTGCTTATTTATAAGATCTGAGATGTAGTCAGGTGGAGGTAGAGGCAGAGGTTTCAGATGGAGTCAGACTCACTTGGCAAGCTTGGCTGTCAGTGTGTAAACTTAGGATATTTCCAGTTCAGAGGCCTGAATAAGGATTCAATGTACACAAAGGGCTTAGCAAGTCTCTGGACACTTAGCGAGTGCTCTAGACAGTTGTTAAGTAGTAACAACTACTTAACAATATTATTATTCACTGCTGATCACCATCCCTTCTGCTTTGTTTCTTTTGATACTCCGCCTGATGGAGAGCATTTGCTGAGTCTTGGTTTGGTATTAGATTATTGTATTCTGCTTTCTTCTTTCCCTTCAGTATCAAAGCACATATTTATCAAAGCTTACAGGAAGCTGCTAGAGTTTGCGTACGTGCTTTCAAAAGGCTCCCTTTAAGTGCCCACTCTGTTTAAGAGGCTTGCTTCCCTCTCCTGCCATCTGCAGAGTGTCTGGCCTGATGTCAGTTCCTTATCCAGAAATGGCTTTTCTTGGGTGGAGCTCAGGTCCTTCCCGTCCCTCTGTCTGAACTCAGTCCTTTGTCCTGTTTGTATTTTCTGAAACAGGGATGAATTTTTGCAATTTATTTTTTTCTCTCTAAAATCATTTCTTAATTGGGATTCCCTTTGTTGAGTCTAAACAACATTAACAATCTCCTCAACTCCACCTCTACTGTCCCCAACCTGTAACAGTTCATGTGCAAGTACATTTGTATGGAGAATCTAAGGATTCGGTCTTGATGGAATTGTTCTACCACACTTAAGGCATATAGAGTTTATTATTAAATAGTGTATATGTTACTTTTCTTATTGCTATGACCAAATACCTGACAAAGTAACTTAAGGGAGGAAGGGTTTGTTTTTGGCTCATAGTCTGAAGGGATACAGTCTGTCATGGCAGGAAAGGCATGGTGGAGGACGTGCAAGGTGACTAATCATGCTGAAGCAGGAGAGAGATGAGTGCTGGTGCTCAGCAGGCTTTTTCCGTCCCCCTTTTTATTCAGTCTGCTTGCTTCCCACATTTAGGATGATTCTTCCTTTTTCAGTCAAACCTCTCCAGAATCATCCCTACAGACATACCCAGAAATGAGTCTCCTAGGTGATTCTAAATCTAGTCAAGTTGACAAAGAGAGTTAACCATCACATATAGTTTTACTTTCTTAAGCTATTCAGATAGACTGTATTTCATTGTCCCCCCACCTATGATGTTTTATTCTAAAGTACCCACAGGAGGCTAGGCCACCACAAGCAGTAAATGAAGTACATTTCCACTGGACACAGGTTACCAGAACATAAGGAAGTCCAAACTTTGAAATGTGAAATCCTGGCTTTACTGCTCAGGTCCTTGTCTTACTGTTTGAGATTCTAATACTTTAGTGAAAGTACTGTCAGGGAGAATTTTCAAAAAATTTCATTTCATTCAGGTATCATTGAGATAGAAAAGCACCCTTTGCATAGAACCCAAAAATACTGACAAATATATACAGTCATACAAATGCAACCACAACCAAGACAGAGCATCTCCATGGCTATAGGAGTTCTTAATCCTGACAGTGTCCTCTGGTAGGGAAGGTTGAACCCAGGCCTGGGGGCGGGGGGGACTGAAGAGAAGAGTAGATTTATGTTTACAAGGACTAGTCACCCAGATGAGGATGTGACAGTGATTATCACAAAAGGAAGTGGGGAGGGAATGGGAATTTTCCATGACAGGCCCCTAAAGGAAGGATATTTCTTTAAGTCAGGTGTAGTGTTGTGTGTTATGTGTCAGCAAATCCTTCTTGGCACAAACTCCAGGTTCGTGGCAGGTGTCAAGAGGCAGGGTAACAAAGGGAAGCCCCACCATCCCTGCAATGTCCCTTAACTGAGGCCATCAAGGCAGTAACTGTACCCCAGACAGGGGACACAGAAGCTGTGTGGTGCTGGTGGCCGGGCATAAAGAAATGGTGGCTTGAGATGGAGCCAAAAGTGGCAGAGAGGAGCCTCTGACAGAGAATTGCAGGGGCACCTTGGATCAACTCAGAAACCAATGTGAGATGAGCAGAGACAGACGTAACCATTAAAGCAGAGCTGTCACTCACAGATAAAACACAGATTCCCAGTTCAGCTTGAATATCTGATAGACCACGAGTAATGTTTTTTAATTTTTTTTATTATTTTTATTTTATGTGTATGAGTATATTGCCTGCATGTATGTGAGTGCACCCGTGTTGTGCAATGCCATGGAGGTCAGAAGAGGGCTTTGGATTCCCCTGGAACTGGAGTTAAGGACAGTTCATAGCCACCATGTGGGTGCTGGGAATTGAACCAGGTCCTCTGCAAAAACAGTCAGTGCTCTTAACTGCTGAGCCATCTCTCCAGCCCTGATCATGAATAATTTTTAGTGCAAGTATTACTCATGCAATATTTAGGATGTATTTATCAGTGAGCAAGGGCATGCCTCTAGTAACCAGTTCTTCCTCTTGAACACCATAAAAAAGCCCTCAATAATAACTGGAGTCCTGTGTACACTCACTCACATGGAGCCCCATGTATGCTCACTCACGTGGAACCCCGTATGCACTCACTCACATGGAGCCCCGTGTACACTCACTGAGGTAGTCTGCTGTTAGTCTTGACAGTGTATCAGAACTATTCTATTACTTTGCTGTGAATAAGGTTTCCTCACCTTAAAAAATTAATTTTTATATGAAATTCAAATTTAATTCAGCATCTTGCATTTTACTTGGAAATCTTACCTTCCAAGGCTTACAACCAGGTTATACTGTTTTTTCTAAATCAAAAATAAAATAAACAGAATAAGAACACACATCTTTGGAAGGTTCAAATTAAGTGTGTGAGTGTGTGTATGTAGGCATGTGTGAGCATACCTATTGTATATACACATGTGTATGTGTGCATACCTGTGTATGTGCAGTAAAATGATAAAACGTATCAAAGTGGAAAGGCCACGTGCATTTTTAAAAACTTGAGCCTAAAGTAAACTTGATACTTTATTTATTTAATTTGAATCTTTGTTTCCTAGTGAACTGAATATGTTTTCAATTTTTGGTTTCACATGAATTTGGTCTTTAAAAATCTGTTTGAGGCTATGGTTCCCCAAGAAATTTCTAGGAACAGCCTATCTCTACAGAAGCAGGTTTGTGTCTGAGAGTACTTGCTGATAGAGAGTGGGTCATGACAGCCAATTAAATTTCTTTTTAAAAAGTTATTTATTTATTTATTTATTATTTAATGTGTATGAGTATATTGCTTGCATGTAGGTAGGTGCACCCATGTCGTGCAGTGCACACAGAGGTCAGAAAAGGGCGTTGGATCCTCTGGAACTGGAGTTATAGACCTTATTAGCCACCATGTGGGTTCTGGGAATCGAACCTGGGTCCTCTGCAAGAGCAGTAAGTGCTTTTAACTGCTGATCCATCACTCCAGCCCAAACAATTAAATTTCTTATCTCCTTCTCATATTTTAAAATAGTCATTTTTAAAAAGATTTTATGTGTATGAGTGTTTTACCTATATGTATGTAAGTGCAACATGAACATGCAGTCTCTGTAGAGGCCAGAAGAAGATGTCAGATCCCATGGAACTGGAGTTATAGCTGGTTGTTAGCCACCATGTGGGTGCTGGGAAACCAAACCTGGGTCCTGCAAGAGCAGCCAGTGCTCTTAACTCCATCTCTTCTACTTAAAGAAATGATTTCTAATACAGTCTCCCACATTTCAAATAATGTTCTTTTTAAAATTTTACTTTTTAAATTGATAGACAGAATTGTATGTTTCTGCCATCATGAACTGGTGTCTCAGAAGGACACATATCTTATGGGAGAGTAAGTCTGGTTTACATGGTGTCCTGGTTAGTTTTTATTGTCAACTTGAAACAGACTGGAGTTACTTGGCAAGAGAGAACCACACTGAGGAATTTCCTAGATCAGAGGCCTGTGGGCATGTCTGTGAGGTATTTTCTTAATTGCTAATGATGTAGGAGGGCTCAGCCCACTGTGGGTGGTGCCATCCCCAGGCTCAAGGACCTGGGCCATACAAGAAAGCTGGCTGAACAAGTCAGGGGAGCCAGGCCAGCAAGCAGTGTTCCTCCATGGTCTCTGCTTTAGTTCCTGCCTCCAGGTTCCTGCCTTGAGTTCCTGGCTTGACTTCCTTCAGAGATGAACTATAACCTGGAATGTAAACCAAATAAACCCTTTCCTTTCCTGAGTTGCTTTTGGTCAGTGTTTTATCACAGCAACAGAAACTGAACAAGAACACATGGTTCAAAATGGCTTGGTGGTTAAGTTTAGTTAATCAACAAATGCATAGCCTTACATGGTTATGCTTTTTGTGGTGAGAATAGATAATATCCTCCCTGCTTATATTTTTTAAATTATGTGTATTATATGTGTCTCTGTGTGGGTTTGTGTACTTGTGAATACAGGTACCCAGAGAGGCCAGAAGAGGGTGTTAGATGCCCTGGAGTGGTTGTTACAGGCAGTTGTGAACCACTTGACATGGGTGTTGGGAACTGAACTTGGCTCATCTGTGACAGCAGTACATGGTCTTCACCACTGGACCAGCTCTTCAGCCCCGTTTACGTTTTTCAAGACTATGACGTAACAGTAACTGTGATCACCTTGTGGAACAGATCTCTTGGAATCTGTTCCTCCTCTGTAACTGTGGTTATATTATCCCCCCTCCATCCAATTATCCTCTGGTAACCACCATTGTTCTATTTTTTAGTTCTAGATGGCCAACAAATAATAGTCTCATGTCGTTTCTTAACATTTTTTCATCTCCTGCTGCACGGTTGGGAATGCCACCACTTTCTATGCTTCTCTAATTCTCCTTACACGTCATCTTTCCACATCACAGGTTTTGTTTTGATTAAGTTACTGTTTGCAGTGTTCCAGTTTTGAAATGTCCTTCACTGATGAAACAGGCAACATTTTGAAATTTCATTTTAATAGTACTTTATTTTTTTTGTAGTAGTTTTTCTTTTGCTTTTGATTAGCTTTCTTTATTCTTTTCCCAGTCTTCCTACCCCAAATGCTCTTACTGATCTCTTGAGTATGACTATTTAAAAATTTTGTCTACTAATTAATTACATTTTAATTTTTTAGTTTAGTTACATTTTTATGTGTATGAATGTTGTACCTGCATGTATGTAAGTATTTAACATGCCAGAAGAGGGTGTCAGATCCCCTGGAACTGGAGTCATGAACAGTTGAGCTACCATGTGGGTGTTGGGAACCAAACCAAACCAGACCAAACTGGGGTCCTCTGCAAGAGCAGCCTCTCTTAACTGGCTCTTAACTGCTAAGCCATCTCTCCAGCCCTTATTTATTTACTTATTTTTGAGACAGGTGTCTGTAGCCTCAACTGCCCTTGAATCTGTGGCAATCCTCCTGCCTGAACACTTGAATTATAGGTGTAAGCCACCATGCCCAGTAAAGGATTACTTTTCTTAAAAAGTGATTAAACGCACTGCACAGTTTATTTGCACCATTTTTCCCTTCTGGAACTTTCCTCACAGTCTTTTATCTTCCTTCCCAGCCTGAAGTGGTTGAGTTCTATGTTTCCACAAGCTGTCGCCCTGGGTCCCCGATTCCCCTTCACCTGTGGATTTCCTCTACTTCCATTGCATGCTCTTCAATCCCTCCACTTCTTTCTTTCATGGTAACGTATTATTCAGTAGCTCCTTGTAAGATGAGTGCTTAGAAGGGTCGCTTAGAAGGGATGAACATTTACGTGTTTGCAAATATCTTTATTTTCTTTTTGTACTTGATTGATGGTTGGACTTTAAGTATAGAGTTCAAGATTAGAATGACTCAGAAATAAAAAGCCATTGCTCCAATCTCTTAACAGGCAGCGCTACTGTTCTTGTTCCCAGCACTTCCCTGTGGCATATTTTCTTTCTCTGAAAGCTTTCAGCATCTCTGTTTATCCCAGATATGCTGTTTTTTCATGATGACATGACTATCGGCAAGTCTCTTATTTTTCATTTTATTTGTCAGAAAGACACTCCTATCTTCAGTTACGAGTTGCTTCCTCTGACTGTAACTTCAATAATTCTCTCATTCTTTTTATCTATTCTTTCTTCTGTGTTTCATATTAACTAGGTATTTAATTTCATCAACTGATCACTTAATTTTCTATTTTCCTTTCCATGTATTATGCCTTTGAAAAAATTGTTTACTTTCTGAGTAAGTTCTTTTATATTATCTGGGGGTACGTTTTTTAAAATGCCATGTAATATTTCCATCAAAAACTTTTGGGGGGCTGCCTCAATGGGTAAAATCACTTGTAACACAAGCTTGAAGACTAGAGTTTGAGGACTGAAGTTGAGGCCCTCAGAAGCAGGCTAGAAGCTGTCTCCGTCTCTCTCGCTTTCTCTTCTGTCTCTGTCTCTCTC
>NW_008335601.1:266091-286311 GCF_000622305.1 Nannospalax galili | reverse complement strand
AGAGAGAGAGAGAGAGAGAGAGAGAGAGAGAGAGAGAGAGAGGTGTTTCCTGATACATTTCATATAGGGATGGTAAGCCACAGGGGAGGTATTTTTCTTCAGGGAAAACGTGTTAAAGCGTCTTCTGTCTGCGCTGTTTGATCTTCTCAGGGAGGACTGTAGCTTCTATGCTGGCTAAGACAGAGGATGATATGTTTCCTTCCTGTAATTTTGGGGTAGGAAGCTGTTCAGTAAGTGGACTTTTACTCAGTTTTCTGCATTTTTAATCTGCATTAGTCAGGGTTCTCTAGAGGAACAGTACTGACAGAATGAATATGTATTACAAAGGGATTTATTAAATTGGCGTTGGGTAGTCCAACAATGAACTTCGCGCTGGAGGGGCTGAGCGCTCCGGAGCTGCTCCATCCATGAGGCTGGATGCTTTAGCAGTCCTAGTGTGGTGCTGAAGGCCTGGAGGATTCCTGGAGAGCCACTGGTCTTGAGTCCACGTCGGAAGGCCAATGAAACTGAGTTCTGACTGCAGCAGAGGCTGGGAGGCAGGAGCAGCCACAACAGGACAGACAAACTCCAGCAAGAAGCTAAGGCAGGCAGGCAGGCAGGCAGGCAGGCAGGCAGGCAGGCAGGCAGTGCTGTGTTCCCTCCCACTTCCTTAGATCTGGGACACCAAGGTGCTGTCCACTCTGGGGAAGAGTTTTCCTCCTCAGACAACCCTTTCTGGAAATTTCCTCACAAATCCACCAGAAATCTTGCCTTTTAGTTGATTTAAGATGCAATGAACTTGACAATCAACTAACCATTACATAATCCTAATTCAAATGCTATCCCTTCTGAATATCTTTGGCTCTGTCCTTTTGAGTTAACTTAGAAAAATTCCTTTACTGAAATTTCAGTGGAACTATGCAAGAAAAAAGGAACAACAACAACAACAAAAAACATCGAAGATAGATACTCTATCTAGAAGCTTAAGGCAACTGCATTTCACAAACAATTGTTATTAATCAAGTCTCCTTAATTTCCACATAAATAGACTGCAGACTGAGAGGCCTGGAACAGTCTTTTCACCCAGACTCTGAGCTGAACGGATCCTTCTGCTTGCAAGACCTTGTGTTGTTGATGGAGTTTGGTTTCTAATGCCACACCTCAGGTCATCCCTGCCTGTCATGCATGTGTTTTGATGGACGGAAGGAAATGGGTCCACATGGAAACAGTTTGCTCAGTGAGCAGGGAGGTGGGATGATGAGAGACAGCATGAGGAAGTATTTGGTCCTGTGGAGAACTAAAGGGACAGTCTTTGACACTGGATCCTTTAATCAAGATGAAAAGGCGCTTTCCAAGGGCACGGGGGCCTTAGTCATGAGGAAACAGGGCTGTGTTGGAGCTACCAGAGCTGTGGAAGCATCAAGATTCGTCCCAAGAGTCTATGAGGCAATTGTGTCTGTTCTCACCCACCATGGACTGAACGGACAGAGCTCATTGAAGTTTTTTGACACCTGTGATTTCTAAATCTTCTTATGGTACTTAATGATATTCCTTGGTTATTATTAAGAACATACTGAGTCTTCCCTGGGGGAGGAGCGATCCTTACAGATCCTTGATGTATAATTAGGAGGGAATGCCTTTATATTTCTCTTTGAAGGCTTTGAGGATAATCCTCTAGCTTGCCAACTGCCCTTGCTGTAGAGCTCAAATGCTGCAGAAACAGCAGAGCCATTATCTTTTCATGTGAGTACATGCACCACACACACAATACTCATCATATGTATGGTGAATATTGTGTGTGTGGTGCATGTACGGAGTAAACCATGGGGAGAAGCACTCCATCAGACAGGTATAGTCATTCCAAAAGGCCTATGTAGTTGAGGATACATTTATTGGGTACCTACTACATGATAGGTACTGTGCTGATCATTTTAAATACATTATGAAATTTGCACTTTGTAGATGAGAAAACTGAGATGACACAGAGTGAGTAGCAGAACCATAGTGTCAAACTAGGCGGCTGTTAGGATACGGCATGGATTCCACCAGGGCTCCTCCACAAGCTAGACTCTGATTTTACTCGTGTGTGTGTGTGTGTGTGTGTGTGTGTGTGTGTGTGCACGGCATGGATTCCACCAGGGCTCCTCCACAAGCTAGACTCTGATTTTACTCTGTGTGTGTGTGTGTGTGTGTGTGTGTGGTGTGGTGTGGTGTATGTATGATGAGTATCGTGTCTGTGTGTTTGTGGTGTATGTGGTGTATATATGATGTGTATTATGTGTGTGTGTGTGGTGTGTGGTGTATATATGATAAGTAGTGTGTGTGTGTCTGCATGTGTGGTGTATATATGGTGAATACTGTGTGTGTGGTGCATGTATGGTGAGTGTTCTATGTGTGTCTGGTGAGTGTGTGGTACATGTATGGTGAGTATTGTGTGTATGGTATATGTATATGGTATATGTTGTGTCTATTGTGTGCACTGGGTGTTGTATGTGAGGTGTGTATATATAGCATATGTACATGTAGCCAGCCATGTGTATGTTTGTATTGTGCATGTGATATTAATGTGTGTGGTGTATATGTATGGAGTGAGTATATGGTTTGTGTTTTATGTGCATGTGTATTGTATGTGTGTTGTATGTGATGTGGGTGTGGTGTGTAGTGTGTATAGTGTGTGCGATATGTGTTGTGTGGTATGATGTGTGTGATGTGTGAGTGGGTGTGGTATATGATGATGTGTATGGTGTGTGGTGTGTGTTGTGTGGGGGTGGAGGTGGGTGTGTATGTGGTGTGTATGTATGGTGTGTGTGGTATGTATGGTATGTGTGTGGTGTGTATGGTGTGTATAGTGTATATATGACTGTGGTGTGTGTGCTGTGTATGGTATGTATGATGTGTATATGTGTGTGATGTGTGTGGTGTGTATGGTGTGTATAGTGTATATATGACTGTGGTGTGTGTGCTGTGTATGGTATGTATGATGTGTATATGTGTGTGATGTGTGTGGTGTATATGGTATGTATGGTGTGTATGGTGTGTGGTGTGTGTGGCATGTATATGTATGTGTGTGTGCATGTGTGTAGTGAGTGTGTGGTGCATGTGTGAGGGGGTTCGGGGTGCTTTGCTGTCAGCAGCTTCCCCTGCTGTCCCTCTCAGGGCTCCGTTCAGGTTACTGACTCTCTCTGTCAGATGTGAGAGCATGAAGACTGCCTTACCTTGGAATAACCTGCCGCCATCCCAATAGTCCTTCTAAGTTCCTGCTTCTCTCTAAGATGGAGGAGGTCTGCAGCTCTCACTGTGGGTCTCTGCCTGAGGCTGCCCCTCCCTGGCTTCCTCACAGTGCTTCCCAGCTATGGCGGAAGAGTCACAGGGAGACACACTCCAGGCCCACTGTCCTGACTCCCACTTGTGGTCTCACACTACACATAGAAAGCAAACTTCTCCTGCCCTGGAGACTGTATCCTGCTCCAGGCTTCTTCCCAGAATTCCTTTCTTTACCTCTCCAGGCTCCAGTCCACATGACTTTCGTTTAGTGCCTTCAAGATACCACACTCAAGCTGGGAGATAGCTCAGTCAGTAAAGTGATGGAACACAGGAGGACTGCCTTCCATCCTTATAACCCATGCCAAAAAAAGGCCAACTGTGGTCGTGCATGCTGGTAATCCCCACACTGGGGAGGCAGAGACAGACTCTGCCAGTGAGGGGGCCTGCCTCAGCCAAGGTACAGGGTATCCGAGGTATGACACCTGAGGTTGTGTGGTGTCATTACACACACACACACACGATGCCCAACTCTGCAGTGCCCAGGATCTTTGTTCTCATTGTCTTCTTCTTTCTCACTTAGGTCTTGTTCAAATGGCAGAGTCTTGACAAACTCTCACCTGCCCACTCTATCCAAAGTAGCATCTACCTCTCATATTTATGTTTTAAAAAAAATCACCTAGTATTATTGTCTTGGCATTTGTTGGCAGATGGACTCACTGCTTCCATTTGCTTTTACTTGAGACTCTCTCTGCTCCTCCACATCAGCATCACTTGACCCTACCCAAGTTCATGACTTCATCCAGGACCTCATTCAGTGCCTGTTCCATATGGAGCTCAGTAAACGAGTAGGTTTACGGTCAATGTGTGACTGGCCTTGACAGGCAAGGTAAACCTCTTTTCTTCTATGCTGTCTGTGCTTTCCCCTTCCATTATCAAGAATATCAGATCATCTGTGAAATGCTGTCTTCTGGATGGGACATGGCTGTTGGACACAAACTCACAGCAGGTGTGGTCACCTGCACAAGATCAAGCCGGTCTACATCCCACTGTGGAGTGGAGAGGAGTCTTTGGCCACGTGGCTTCTGATAGGTTGCTATGCCCCACTGGATGGCCCCATATCTATGCACATAGGACCAGCACCAATTGGACTTGGGGGGTTATTAATAATAACAACAATAATTTAAAAAGAGGAAATGAAGTGGGAATGGAGATGGGATGTTGTATCCTGGGGCAGTTGGAGGAAGGAATGGGATGGATATGATCAAAATACTTTGTATACATGTATGAAATTTTCAAGAATAAATGTAAGTGTTACAAATAAGAGGCTGGAGAGATGGCTCAGGAGTTAAGAGCACTTGCAGAGGACTTGGGTTCAAATCCCAGCACTCACATGACAGCTAACAACCGTCCATAACTCCAATTCCAGGGGATTGGATGCCCTTTTCTGGCCTCCTTGGGCAGTGCATGGTAGGGGTGCACTTTCATATGAGTAGGCAAAACATTCATTCACATAAAATAAATAAAAAAGACTATCATATTAATAGAGACAAAAACAGAAATCCGGACTCTTCCTAGAGTGCAGACAGGACAGCACAGGACAGGATGAACGCAGCCCAGTGATCACTTAGCAGCAGAATGCTCTTCCATCTGTGTTGGGAGCAAGTCTGTGTCACTTCTTCAGAGCTTTGGTGCTATGATTTCTGATGGAACACTTCTCTGCTGGCTCAGGAGCCCTTCTTCCTCTCTCTTCTCTCAAGAGTATTTGTGTTTACCATTGCTTACAGAACACAAGGTCCGAATCCCACACCCAGATCCTCCTCTTCCCCTGGGCCTGATCCAAGGGGGCTTCTTAAACATCTTCATGTTTCTTGAAAGTTTTTGTTTTGAGACAAGGTTTTGGTAAGCTGCCCAAACTGGCCTTGAACTCTGTCTTGATCTTTCTGCCCCAGATTCTTCAGTACTGGGGTTACACACGCGAATCAGTCACCATGCCAGCACGCTTACACTTTTGTATTTTATGTGAGTGTTGAGGTCCGAGGACAACCTCAGGTGTCATTCCTCAGGTGGCTTCACCTTTGCTGGAGACAGGGTCTCTGACTCGCCTGGTGCTTTGCCAAGTTGGCCAGACTAGCTGGCCAGTGAACTTTCAGGGATCGATCTGTTTCCACCTGCCCAATACTGGGATTGCAAGTGAGCAACACATGCTCGGCTTTTTGAGTGGGTTCTGGGAATTTAATTCCTTTAACCCTTCAAGGCAGGCATTTTACTGACTGAACCATCTCTTCAGCCTCTATTTTTTGTAATTTTTAAAAAGCTCTGTGTATTTTGGGTTGGCAGAAGCCTCTCCCTTGAATACTTGCATTGCCTATTACAGACCAACCAGTTGATTGGTTCTTGTTCATAGTTATCAAGAGAAGTTATAGTGATTGTATTGGGAGTGTTTGGCTGTGTGTGGAAAGTACAGACTGGCAGACAAATCTCCGCTTCCTTAGTGAAGGGTAAGGTAGGAAACAGCAAGCTTTCAACAGTTCTTGGCGAATCTGCACGGAGCAGTCCCTGCATACGCATCTGGCACCTGTAGGCTTCTTTGTGTTTATCAGTAACATTGTTCCACTCTCCGTGTGCTTACGCCACAGGTCTTTTCCTCTGGGAACTCTGAGGAGGATTATCACGAGGCCTGGCTAGTCATGGGTTCAACTGAACCTGGGGACAATTGGGACAACTGCCTGCAAGTGAAAAGGAAGGAAAGAGGAAATCGTGTAATAAACACAGGTAATTCAAATCATATTGTCAAGCCAGCCAAGGGCCCAGGAGGGAACAGATTGTTGTTTAGTGAATCTGGACCATGAAAGCTAGGTGTTGTGGTGCACTGAATGGCAAAAATCTCAATGCTTGGGAAGCAGAGGCAGGAGGTTGAGGAGTTCAAAGTCATAAACCAAAACTGGACCATGACAAGGAAGGAAGGACACCACGGGCCCATGTCGTGACAAAAGAACCACATCTAAAGGGAAGTATGTCCCTGAGAGTGTCAGACGCCATTGCTATCCCCAGATCCATGCAGTCAGGTATTCCTTCCTCCAGTGGTGTGTGCTAAGCACTCAGCTGGCTTCATTTAGTTCTTGTTGTGTGTTAAACGTTTGTATCTGGCTCATCTGCTTTCTCCAAGGTAACTTTGCAATCCAGAGAGATTGTCTGACCCAGTCTCCTTAGCCTCGTCATCTCCTTTGGCTGGTGTTCGGTCTCCAGTGCGAGAGCAGAAGTGGAAGCAAGAACAGGGAAGATGTGGACTTGGTGGCTACAGAGCAGTTGAGCTTTGAATGGCCAGGGCCCTGGATAGGGTGGTGGGAGAAGGGAAGTGTCTCTGCTGATTCATTCTGGTAAGAACTCAGGGGAGCCCGGGACAAGGAGAGTTTGGACCTGTGGTCCTGAGTGCTTTCTGTATGCAGTTGGCAGTGTGTGCTCTTTGATTCAGAGGGCTGACCAGGGCAAGTCTTTGGTGCCTTTTCTTTCAGTGCTCCAGCTTCAAGGAATCTGATCAGATCAATTTCCCATCATTCCTGTGGTTATAGAGACCCACAGTTAATTCTGGCTAGTGAGCTGACATGCAAAATAACATGGGTCTATTCTGACCTTTCGTTTGTTTATTTATTTATATTTATTTATTTTTGTTACTTTTCATTTTAAACTAAAAAAAAACAAACAAACAAAAAACCCAAACTGAGTGTAGTAGTGTACAACTGTAATCCCAGCATTTGGGAGATAGGGACAGGATAATCAAAAGTTTGAGGTTATCTTTAGCAACATAGCAAGCCCAACATGGGGTACATGAGACCTTACCTCAAAAACTAAATACATTTTTATTAGTATATATTCATTATAGAAAGTGGTGGGCTTCACTGTGGCATTTTCAAAGATACTTGTGATGTACTTGGGTTTTATCTACCCCCATGATCCGTTCTTATCCCCTTAAATCCTTTCCTCTTCCCAAATAGTCTTTCTCTTACCTCCATGTCTTTTTTAGAATCTATATTTTACATTTGAGACTTAGTTTGCTTAACAGGATGATCTTCAGTTCTGTTCATTATCCTGTAGGTAACATCATCTCATTCTTCTTCACATTTGAATAAACTCCATTGTGTCTAGTACCACATTCTCTTATTCCATTCATGTGTTGATGGGGTATGTGGGCTGCTTCCCTATCTAGACTGTTCTGAAAAAATGCAGCAACAAAACATGGATGTGTAAATATCGTGGTGGGATGCTGTCTTGGAGTCATTTAACTATATTGCAAAGTATGGCATGGTTGGACCATGGGGGGCCCTATTTTTAGTTTTTTGAGGAGCTACCATACTGATTTCCATAGTGGATGCACCAGTTTATATTCTCATCAGCAGTGTGTAAGTGTTCCTCCCCACATTCCACATCTGCATCCTCCCAGCCGATTGTGTATTTACTTACTTTTATGATTACAGCCATTCTGACTGAGGGGAGATATGATTTCAGTGCATCTTGATTTGCATTTCTCTGGTATCTAAGGATGGCAAACATTTTTTCATGTATTTATTGGCTATTTGAACTTCTTCTGAGAAGCATCTGTTCAATTGTTTGCCCATTTATTTACTGGATAAATTTTAATACAAACTTTGGTTGTTTTGTATTAAGCTTTCCTTTATAGGTTCTGGATATTAATCCCCTGCTGGATGAATAGACGGCAAAGATTTCCTCCCATCTGGCAGGCTGTCTCTTCGGCTAATTGTTTCCTCTGCCATGCAGAAGCTTTTTAATTTCATGTAATCCTATTTGTCAATTCCTGGTTTTATTTCCTGGGCTACGGGAGTCCTCTCAGGAAGTCTGTGCCTCTGCTCACGTCTTTAAGTGTTGCCTGTGTTTTTCATCTAGGATTTTCAAAGTTTCAAGCCTTACATGAAGGTCTTTGATCCATGTTGAATTGATTCTTGTACAGGCTGAGAGATAGAGATCTAGTTTCATTCTTCGTGTGGATATCTAGCTTTCCTACCACCATTTGTTGAAGATGTGGTCTTTCCTCTAAGTTGTTGAGGAAAGGTGGTTGTAGCTATGTAGGCTTACTGTTCTGTTCTATTTCATTTTCCATTCTGGACTCTACCCCATCCTATCTCATTCTACCCCATCCTATGCTACCCTACCCTATCCTATCCTTCCCTCCCTTCCACTCCCCTCCTTTTTTCTCCTCTCCCCTTTCCTCCTCTACCCTGTCCTACCCTATCCTCCCCTCCCCTGTTCTACCCTATCCTACCCTACTCTATTCTACTGGTGTACATGTCTGTTTAGGGACCTTTACTGTGCTGTTTTTGCTATTACTGTTCTGCCTTATGATTTGAAGTAAGCTGGAGCATTTAATTGCAGGTATGGTTTGAATGTACATTTCCTTGATGGCTAAGAATGTTGAACATTTTTCTCTTTCTCTTCCATTGGCACTTAGCAACCCTGGAGCTGGTGACTCTTCTATCGGCCTGGATCTTAGGATGAGGAGATCTATCTCACCTGTGCTATGTGGGGAACTGTGAATGAACAGTTTTGCTGTAACTGGTTAAGATGTGGGGACTGCATGTTGCTAAGTAGCATGTAACCCATTTATTGTTATATGTATTAACTGGGGTGATTTCACTTTCAAGGGGAAAAGCAGAGTTTTGGAATAGGAGAAATTATGGCATATACATACTGTATATTAACACATACATACAGTATATCTGGTATTCAGAGTTCATGGAAAAAAGGAAAAAATGGGGAGCTGTTGGTCAAAGGGCACAGTTTCTGTGTAAGCATGAGAAACGCATTCTGCAAATGCATCATACAGAATAGAGACTATAGTTAGCAAATTGCATACTTTAACACTAGGAAGAGAACATTATAAATGCTCTTCCCACAAAGAATGATAAGTATGTGAGGAGATAACTTCACGGATCAGTTTGATTTAATCATCTCACAATGTACACATGTAAAGAAACATTACCTTGTACCCCACAAATGTATACACTTTTATCTGTCAATTAAAAGTAAACACATTAAAATTTTCCTGGGGTTGGAATGTCTGAAAAAGACATAGAAGGCAGAAAAAGCGATTGTCTAGTGATGCCAAACAGGGTAATGGGGAGGCCCACTGTCCGATTTTCCTCTATGTCACTTTCTGTCCTGTCTCTCCTCTTTTGTGTTGTCTCCAGGACATTCCAGCTACCCAGTGCAAAAGTCTGAGACTTTTGAGGACAAGATTATTCTATTTTTTCAGTTCTTTTATTTTTGAGACAGGTTCTTGCTATGTACCCCAGGCTGGACCGGAACTCGGTGCAATACCCCTCCTTCTGCCTCCCAAATGCTGGGATTAGAGTTGTGTGCCACCAGGCCTGGAAGGCAAGTCTCTATCCTTACATCCTTTGTTTCTTCATCCTTCATGAGTTTTTCATAAATTTCCAGGCACAGTTTTGAGTTTTCTCTGGGAAAAAAAGCTGTTCAATTTGCCCATGGTTCTCTCGTTCTCTCTCTCTCTCTCTCTCTCTCTCTCTCTCTCTCTCTCTCTCTTTCTCTCTCTCTTTCTGTGTCTCTCTCTCCCCCTCTCTCTTTCTCTCTCTCTCTCTCAAAAATCTTTTTTGTCCTTTTGAAACAGTTTCTCCCTTTAACCTCAGATGGCCTGGAACTTACTATGTACACCAGGCTGGCCTCCCATCTCACAGAGATCTGCCAGTCTCTGCCTCCCTGGTGTTGGGGTTAAAGGCACATGCTACCATACCCAGCTTCAAAAAATTTATTTAACCCTGTTTTATTTCTGTGTGTACGCGTGCGTGCGTGCGTGTGTGTGTGTGTGTGTGTGTGTGTACTTGCATGAGCTTATGTGAACCACATGCATGCAGAAGCCTGGAGAGACCAGAAGAAGGCCTTGGATCCCCTGGAACTGAAGCTACAGATAGTTGTGAGCCACCATGTGGGTGCTGGGTACACAGCCCAGGCTCTCTACAAGAGCAGTAAGTGATCTTAGCTGCTGATCTATCTCTCCAGCACCTCTTGACTTCTCTTGATGCGGGGTGGGGTATTGTCAGAGGTTTCTCTTGCTTTGAGGAGTAGTAAAGATGAAGCCCTTTGGCTGAGATGTCTGGGCTTAGAGTTTAAAGGAAGTCAAAGACAGGTTTCCTTCCTTTAGATCTAGCCAAAAGAATGGCTTTAGTGGACTGGAGAGATGATTCAGTGGTTAAGAGCACTGGCTGCTCTTGCAGAGGACCCAGATTCAGTTCCCAGAACCCACGTGGCGGCTAACAACCATTCATAACTCCAGTTCCAGGGCATCTGACACCCTCTTCTGACCTCTGTGGCCATTGCATGACATGGGTACATTTACATACATGCAGTCAATATACTCATACACATAAAATAATTCTAAAAAATGTAAATTAAAATAATAGTAATGGCTTTAGTGATTGATTGACAGAATCTCACTCTGTAGTCCAGGCTGGCCTAGGACTTGTGGTCATCTCTCTGCCTTAACCTCCTAAGTCCTGAAATTATAAGAGTAAACCACCATGTATGGTTCAAAGGGATCTTTTTTTTCCTTTGAGTTTTGGTCTCTTGTACTCCAGGCTGGCCTTGAACTCACTCGTTTGCTGAAGATGACCTTGAGCTTCTGGTCCTCCTGCCTCTACCTCCTGAGCGCTGAAATTACAGACATGTACCACTGTGCCTGGCTGATGAAGTGCCAGGGATGGAACCCAGAGCTTTTGGCACAATAAGCAAGTACTCTACCAACTGAACTGTATCTCCAGCCCCTCGAAAGGATGGTTTTGAGTTGGAGGAGGCAATACTGGATACTCTGTAAGTGTAAGTGGCAGGAATAGGCAGGTGTTCATGGGATGTCTGTGGATGAACTTCCCACTCAGAGAACCTGGCTCCTGTGAGACACCTGCAGGATGCTGCAGTTGAGTCAGATGTGATTGAGCAGGTCTCAGTTACTATATAACCAAATGAGAAGTAATACCTGCTTCAAGTAGAATTCTAGAAATGAGCCAATGCTCTGCAGGGCAAAGCCCTTCAAGAGGTTAGCAAACCCAGGCATAGTGTAGAACTATACAGAAGCCCTTAGAGACTCAAGTTGTTACCTGGGCATGTTCCTTGCTCAGTAGATGTTTATTACATGAAAGCAAATGTTCTAATTTGCTTCTCTATTGCTGTGATAAAATGCTCCAACCAAAAACAGTTTTTTTGGGGGAAAGGGCTTATTGCAACTTACACTTCTAAATGACAGTCCATCTTTGAGGGAAGTCAGGCAGGGACCCAGGACAGGAACCTGGAGGCAGAAACTGAGGCACAGACCATGGAGGAATGCTGCTTACTGGCTTGCTCCCCTGATCCATGCTCAGCCTTTCTTATACATCTCAGGACCACCTGCCCAGGGGTAGGCACCAACCACAATGGGCTGGGTCCTCTTCACATCATTTAACAATCAAAAAAAAGCTTCACAGACTTGCACACAGGCCAGTCCAATAGAGGAAACTCTTCAGCTGAAGTTCCCTCTTCCCAGGTGTGTCAAGTTGACAACTGAAGCCAACTATGAAGGCAAACATAACGGACTACTTGTTGCCACCTTAGGGATGCCCATGCTGAATACCCACACTGTGAAGATGTCCTGCCTGAGGACAAGGTGGGACCAAAGTTGAGCACAGGGTTGCTTATACCTGTTTCTTTGTTACTATTTTTATCTACTGTTTCTAGGAGATATTTTTTTTTAATGACCAGGTCTCAGGCTGACCTAGAACTTATAGAAATCCCCCTGCCTCAGCCTTCCATATGCTGAGATGACAGACAAGCATTCCCATGCCTGGATATTTTGGTGCCAGGTGTTAAAAGCTTAACTTGAACAGTCCATATGGGTGGTGACTTTTTCAACTAAATGTGCGAGGCCTTCTGAAATAGCTCTTCATTTGCTCTGTAATTCTGTACATCCTACAGGGTCTGGGGAGGAGCCAAGGCCTCCTCAAGGGCTTGTTAGAATTGCAGAATCTCAGATGTGGATCCAGACTCATGTTCATAGTGAGCTTTGGCTGTCAACTTCACACAAGCCTAGACATACCTGGGAAGAGAGAACCTCAAATGAGGCATTTTCTCCATCAGATTGTCCTGTGGGCATGTCTGTGAGACATTTTCTTAATTGCTAATTGATATAAGAGAGCCCAGTGCACTATGGGCATTGCCATCCTTAGGCAGGTGGACTTGGCATGCATAAGAAAGGTAGCTGAGCCCCAGGGGAAGCAAGCCAGCAAGCATTGTTCCTCCACGGTCTCTGCTTCAGTTCCTGCCTTGGCTTTCCTTGGTAGTCTGTAACTTATAGGCCAAATAAACCCTTTCTTCCCCAAGTTGCTTTGGTCATGGTGCTTATCATAGCAACAGAAAGCAAACTAAGCATGAATCTGCATTTTATCAAGATCCCTGAGTGACTTATATATGTGTTAGAGTTTGAGAAGCCTTGCTCTAAATGCTGATAATGAAAATGAATTACTTCTTACAGGTAATAAAACTTGACAAGAAAGGAGTGCATAAACAACTGCTTGGATCTGTGAACCAGAAAAGAAAAGTATTGGAACGTGTAGGAGGTGGTCCTAGGGGCCTTTGCCACCTGTTGAACCAGCCATGGGTTCAACTGAAAAGGGATGTCCCTGTGAAACACGTTCATGCTTCTGATTGCTCCATGTATTCTTGATGACAAGTGGAGCCAGGGAGGGGAAGACTTGCCCTTTGCTGAATTTTAAATCCACTCTTGCACAAGGGTTATTTTTTCAAAGGTTAATGGCAAACTTAATACTAGAATCCCTCTGAAGATGAGTTAAACTCTTATATATATAATCTAGGCTCCAGAGTACAATAAAAAACCCATCATCTAATTGATCAATGCACTGCTCACCTAGCACAAGGGTTAGCCAGGTATCTGGTGTTTCTCATAGGCATTAGGAAATGCTTATGAAGAACCTATGGAGGGGCTTCAGTGATGGCTAAGATGGTAAAGGGCTTGCTGCACAAGCATGAGAACCTGAGTTTAGATCCCCAGCACCCACATAAAAAAGTTGGGCATGGTTGTACAGGTCTGTAATCCCAATGCTGAGGCGGGGAGAGAGGTGGATCACAGGGGCTTCCTGGCCAGCAGCTAGCCAAAGCAGTAAGTTCCAGGTTTAGTCAGAGACCCTATCTCAAAGAATAAGAGAGCAATAGAGGAAGACACAATGTTGACCTTTGGCCTCCATAGGTACATGTGCATGTATGTACATAAACATGTACTCACATACATACATACAGAATTCATGAAGGCCAGTCATGGGGGTGGCTCATGACTGTAATCTCAGCACTCAGGAGACTGAGGCAAGGAGAATCATTGCAAGTTCAATGCCAGCCTGGGATACATAGTGAAATCCTGTCTTAAAAAAACAAGCACAACCACCACCAAAACAAACAAACAAAAAACCCCAAAGAACCAAAACCAAAGCTAACAGCCCCATGAAGCACTCCATAGTGTGAGCCTTCTCAAATGTGACCATGGCTTGGTACCATCCTGGGGGCTCCATGCCCAGAGTTTTTGATGAATGAGTCTAGGTGGCCTAGGAAGGGGAATTTCCCACAGTTCCTCAGTGATGCTGATGGCTGAGGTTGCTGGTCCAGCTACACTTTGAGAGCTGCTATTGCAGAGAATCTTGTTGCAACATAGTGGGCCTTGTTCACCTTGGACTATGTAAGAACCAGCTGTAGCCTTTGCTTGATTTCATTTCATTTACATGGTGGTTTGTTTGAGCCTGTAAGCCACATGCAACCAAGGAGAGCTATTAATGAAGCCCAACATAAAACTTTAAATTTATGTAAAACGTCATTGATAGAATGCCCTGGTTGCAGAAAGTCAGTAGAAGAAAAGATCATAAACCCTCTGTCTCTCAAGATAAACCAGAGCAAACAGTGCCAGAAAGAAGGGGGGCCATAAGGGAGCCATAAACATCTCAAGAATGCCCCTGATCTTCACATAGTCAGCCAGCCAGAGCTATATTCTATATAAGCCCCAACAGCCCCTCCCCTGGGCAACAGTCGCTTCCAGCATGTGGGAAGACTGCTGTCCCTCGCTGAGCTGCTTCAATAAACTCAGTCCTGTCTGAGGTTAGGTATGGTCGCCTTTCTCTCCTATTGTTCCTGTATTCTGCACCCCAAAACCCAACATGATGGTGCCAAAACCCAGGAAGGTTTTGGGGGTCCTACTGGCACCCTGGACCTCCTCCTGGGAGCTCCTTGACTTTCCTACTTTCTCATCTCTTCTGTGTAAAACCAGATCTGGCTCCTAGGAGAGGTCCAGGACAGTCTTTCACTTCTTTCCTTCCACGCCCTGCTCTCCCCCTTTTCTGAGACATTGCCAGACCTCCAGACCAGAAGCCACTCTCCATTTGCCTCTGCTTCATTCACCACACCAGCAGGACAAGGTAATCCACTGAGGCCTGACTCGGAGGTGCCCTGTTCAGACCTGGGGAACCCCAGGGGTTCTCCCCACTTACAATCTGTCCTAAGAACCCTGATGAGGCTCCAGGAGCCTTCCACTGGGCCTCTTGTAGACACTAGGCCCATTTCTGGTCAATTTGAACCCTGGGGCATGCCTCAGGGGGGCTGGATCTAACCTCCTTCCTGTTCTTGCCTGGCTCCCAAACCCACTGTGGAATCCAAACTGTCCATTCCAAAGGACACACCCTTAGCCTGTGTCTGGGCTGGGTTAATCTAAAAAAAATCCATTTGGGAGATTTCAGACTGGCCAAACTTACTCAACTCTCGGTTCAGATTTGGTCCATACAATGGTCACCACTGGCCGGAACTTGGACCTTTTGATTTCAATATCCTAACTGACTTATAAACTTCATCAAGCAAAATGGAGATGGTGTTGAGGACCCCCTCCCACCCTTGCTTTGCTTATCAGATTCTTTTCTGTCTGTATTAGTCAGGGTTCTCCAAAGAAATAGAACTGGTAGAATGAATATATATGTATAGAGATTTATCAGCTTAGCTCACAGGATAGAGTTTGAGTAGTCCAACACTGGAGAGGCTGAGAATCCGTAGTCGTTCAGTCCACAAGGCTGGATGTCTCAGTAGTCCCAATCTGGCGCTGAAGGTCTGGCGAACTGAAAAAGATCAGCTAGTCTTTAGTCTACAGCAGCAAGACAACTCACTAGCAAGAGAGAAGGCAAGCAGCAAGAAGCCAGGCGTTCTCCTCTGCCTTGGTCTTTTATACGGGCTGCCATCAGATGGTAACAGCCACATTTAGGGCGTTTCTTCCTGCTTCAGATGACAATCAAGAAGATCTCTGTCATTTCAGTTAATCCAAATCCAGTCAAGTTGACACCCAGGATTAGCCATCACAAGTCCACCCCTTGTCAACTTGACACACAATAGCATCTCTCTATGTCATGCTTAATTTTCAAATGAAAACATTGTTGAGGTCATAATTTCACCCAACATGATATAACTATCCCATCATACAATGACCAATGCATTATATATCTTAGAGTAGGTGATAAGGTCTTCGAGGAATGCTTAGTCCTTTAGTGTCTCATAACACAATATAATCATATAGGTTCACAACACTTAACCACTTAACACTTATCTCAGTTACACATTCAAAAAAAGAATAACACAAGTATCTGCTTAATATATGTGTATACATGCACAAGCCTGTTCTTAACCAAATAGGACAAAAATACTCACGTCAGTTACAATCCACAGTTCTGCAACTGGTCACGTGGCCTAAGTTGGTATTTGTAACTACCTTCCTCTACTACCCATTCTGTATTTCCTCCACCATCAGCAAGCACCTCTGCAGGTCTTGGCTCTTTCCCTGGAGGAGTGACCCATACTTTCATCCCTGAGGGGTCTGGGCCATTTGTTGTCCTGTCTGGATTGGGTTGTTGCAGTTTCCCATTGACCTTAATCACAGGACATGGTAACACCAAAAGTCGCCCTAAGGAATCTCCTGCCTTCCAGATATAATCTTCATTACCTTCATTGTGGAGAACAAGTCCAATTTCCCCCTGGTAGTCTGGGTCAATCACACCTCCTAATACTGTTATTCCTTTCTTAGCCTGCTGACTTAAGGGCATCAGAAGCCCAAAGTGTCCAAGGGGAAGTCTTAGCTTCCAGTTCAATGGAATGTTTGTTGTCTCTTCTGGCAGAAGCACTCCCTCCTCTGGAACTAAAATGTCCAAACCAGCAGAGTGCAAAGTCGAGGGCACAGGAAGCAAAAATTTTCCTAGTGGGTCACCAGGGGTGATAGTGAGTGGAATAATTCCTACTTCCACCCCTTGATTCCTGGACCCATGAATCCTGGCTATAGGAGAAACTGTACCATATATTGGTCCAGCATACACTACCTTCTGGAGGATCCTGCCCCAGCCCTTCACGCTATTGCCACCTAATTGGCGTTGTAGCTGTGTCTTTAAGAGGCCATTCCATCGTTCTATCAAGCCAGCTGCTTCAGGATGGTGGGGAACATGGTAAGACCAGTGGATTCCATGACCATGGGCCCACTGTTGCACTTCTTAGGCTGTGAAGTGAGTTCCCTGGTCAGAAGCGATTCTGTGCGGAACAACATGATGGTGGATAAGACATTCTGTAAGTCCATGGATGGTAGTTTTGGCAGAAGCATTATGTACAGGAAAGGCAAATCCATAACCAGAGTAAGTGTCTATTCCTGTAAGGACATAGTGCTGTCCCCTCCAAGATGGAAGTGGTCCAATGTAGTCAACCTGCCACCAGGTTGCAGGCTAGTCGCCATGGGGAACAGTGCCATATCGGGGGCTCAGTGTTGGTCTCTGCTGTTGGCAGATCTGGCACTCAGCAGCAGTTGTAGTCAGGTCAGCTTTCGTGAGTGGGAGTCCATGCTGTTGAGTCTGTGCATCTCCATCTCTGCCACCATGGCCACTTTGTTCATGGGCCTATTGAACTCATCTTCTGCTGAAGCCACCTTTTGATGAACATTTACATGAGATACAAGTATGTCCACATACTTCTTCCCTAAATGTCTTTCTCACCAATTTTCCAGTCATGCTCCTTCCAAGTCCCTGACCATCCAGCCAAACCATTGGCTACAGCCCATGAATCAGCATATAATAGCACTTCTGGCCATTTTTCCTTCCAAACAAAATGCATGACCATGTGCACTGCCTGAAGTTCTGCCCACTGTGAAGACTTCCCTTCCCCAGTGTCCTTCGGGGTTATTCCAGAAATTGGCTCTAATGCCACAGATGTTCACTTCTGAGTGGTGCCTGTATAGCATGCAGAACCATCTGTGAACCAAGCCCTAGTCTTCTCTTCCTCAGTCAACAGATTGTAGGGCACACCCCATGAAGCCATAGGTGCATGCTTGAGAACAGGAGGCATTGTAACAGGAGTAGGAACCATAGGCATTTGGGCAACTTCATGTAACTTGCTTATGCCCTCTGGGCCTACTCGAGCCCAATCACGTATATACCACTTCCATTTGATAATGGATTGTTGCTGTGTACGGCTTACTTTATGGCTTGGAACGGGGCGGGGGGGCGTCAGATAACACCCAGCTCATGATGGGAAGCTCCAGTTGCATGGTGACTTGGTGGCCCATTGTCAAACATTCAGTTTCCACTAATGCCCAATAGCAGGCTAAGAGCTGTCTCTCAAAGGGAGAATAGTTGTCCGCAGATGAAGGCAAAGCCTTACTCCAAAATCCCAATGGCCTCTGCTGTGATTCCCCTATGGGGGCCTGTCAGAGACTCCAAACAGCATCTTTATCTGCCACTGATACCTCAAGCACCATTGGGTCTGCGGGATCATATGGCCTAAGGGGCAGAGCAGCTTGTACAGCAGCGTGGACCTGTTGAAGGTCCTTTTCCTGTTCCAGGCCTCACTCAAAGGTAGCTGCCTTCTGAGTCACTTGATATATGGGTCATAGTAACACAGCCAGATGAGGAATGTGTTGCCTCCAGAATCCAAACAGGCCCACTAAGCGTTGTGCTTCTTTCTTAGTGGAGGGAGGGGCCAAGTGCAACAACTTATTCTTTACCTTAGAAGGAATGTCTCTCCATGCTCTACACCTCTGAACTCCTAGAAATTTCACTGAGGGAGAAGGCCCTTGAATTTTGGTTGGATATATTTCCCATCCTCTCATATGCATATGCTTTACCAACAAGTCCAGACTGTCTGCTACCTCCTGCTCACTGGATCCAATCAGCATAACATCATCAATATAGTGGACCAGTGTGATATTTTGTGGAAGAGAGAGGCGATCAAGATCCCTTTCAACTAAGTTATGGCACAAGGCTGGAGAGTTAATATATCCTTGGGGCAGGACAGTAAAGGTATACTGTTGGCCTTGTCAGCTGAAAGCAAATTGCTTCTGGTGGTCCTTATGAACAATGTCTCTAGTTCTATTAAGTGCTTCATAAAACTTTTAAATGCTAATTGTTTATACGAAACAACATCTGAGCTGGTTGTTTAAGGATCCTATTTGTTACATACCTTTTTGGTTTTGGTTTGCTTTCAAGGTATTTGTTTTAAGATATCCATTTTGTTTGTTTACTTTAAAAGTATTTTGGTTTAAAAATAACAGAAACAAAAAGTAATTACAAAATTTTGGTTACTAAAATCTATCTTATATGTAATTAGATAAGTATGCATGGTCTACATAGCTTATGTTTCTTAAAAATAATTTATTATCAAATTGACATACAAACTGAAACTGTTAAATTAACCCAAAATATTTTTTTCAGACCAAAATGTTATTCTTTGATCCTTATCTTAATCCTGGTTCTACAACATGGTTCCTGTTACTCAAAAATATAAGCTAATTTTAAATACACCTCTCTCTATAAAAAAGTAAATATTAATTGCTTAGTAAATTCTCACAACAAGTGGTAAATTTGTTTATTAATGTTATTATGTCTCATGGCATTAATAAAATTGGTAAAAGGACATGAAATAGAGATATTTTAATAAGAAAGACGTGTGAAGATTAAAATGGTTGGCTATTTCTAGAATAGAAGGGATAATGAGAACGTTTATGCAAGTTTATTTAAGGTCTGTGCAGGTTTATAGAGATACAGGATTGTTGTTATAATAATTGCTGTTACAGCCAAAACTTTGAGTCCACTCCTGGCTTGTACTGCACACCTAGTTACAGTCTTAGATTAAATGGATGCAGACAAGTATTGAGGCTACCCAGGGCTAGTGAAAAAATGTCCTTAAGTTTCTTTCTTTTGCCCACATCAAGGTAACTTGGTTCAAGAAGAGTTAGATTTTGTCTTCCTGTACCAGGTGGGTATGGTCCAGAAGGAAACAGTCTCGGTGAGCTTTGTCTGAGCCATGATCAGTTCATTTCCTTCTATAGGTATGTGATATGACCCCCCTCTCCCTTTCTTACAAAAACTATAAATCAGGATGTGGGGGACTGGGAAAAAAAACTGCTTCTATTTGTAGTAAAACGAACTTTATTTGAGACAGGCCTAAGAAAACTGTTTTAAGTTTCTTTCTTGGGCTATGTCTACTTACTATGACATTAAATCTCTTTTTTCTGACTCAGGCCCACTCTTCCTATATTATCTAGGTAGCCCTCCATGTATCTAAATCTACTAAAGTAATATTAAATGTTTTAAAATCAAACTTCAGTCAAATCCTAAATTAATTTTTATAAAGACTAACTTAAAAAAACAGAATATATGTCTAGTCAAGATTTATCCAAAAATGTTTGAGTTTTTGTTCAAGCTTTACCTACATGTTACACAGTAATTAAAGGTACCAGCCTCATGTAACTGACCTTCTTGAATGCTTAATAACCATACTTAATGGCCCATACAAATCTGATCAAAGGTATTTAAAGGGACAATTTTTTTTTCTTTGCCTTTCAAGGTTGTCTTAGTTCGTTCTTCATTGCTGTGACAAAACACTCTGACCAATACCAACTTGGGGAGGAAAGGG
>NW_008335601.1:237234-264459 GCF_000622305.1 Nannospalax galili | reverse complement strand
CTGCTTTCTTATGCAACACAGGCCCACCTGCCCAGGGGTGGCACCACCCACAGTGGGCTGGGCCCTCCCACATCACTCATCAAGAAGATGCCCCTCAGACATGGCCACAGGCCAGTCCAATAGAGGCAATTCCCCGACTGAGGCTCCCTCAACCCAGGTGTGTCAAGTTGACACTAAAGCTATCCAGCACAAAGGTCAACTAAGTCCCAGTTGTTGTGGACAAGTTATAAGTGGAGTTTTAAGGCAAAAGCCTGGGCTGCCCCTAGGCTCAGCCACTGGTTCCCAACACATCAGTGAAAGAGATGGAGAACGGTGAGAAGCAGAGAGACATTTATCACTGTGGCCACATTGAGAAGAGGGACAGATTAAAAAAGTCAAATGAACACCTAAAGGTTTCAGGACAAAGAATCATGAAAAAGGTTGGCAGTACAGGAAAGAGGACGGGTCCTGCCTTAGTTTTGCTGGTTGTTTTCATTTATTCATTTATATATGTGATCAGAAGAACATGTCTGCTCTAAGCAAGGATTACAGAATAGAAAAGGATGAAGCAGTGGGGAGCAAGGTCTTAAAACACTTCATTTTTGATGCAGACCAGATCTCACAGACACGGGATCTGACCACACCATGGCCTTACCTATACTACCATCTCAGACCAAGAACAATGATTCTAGGGAAATCTAGGCTTGATGTAACTTGACTTGAATAAGGAATTTGAAACCAAGTCTCACAAGAGCTTAATGAACAAGATGGACTCATGAGGACTGGCACTCACTACAGTTGTATTTTGTTTGTTTGATTAACTCTGCCTGGAATATGATCAAGGGCCCTGCTCTTGCTAATGGTATTGAAGATGCTTCACTGTAAGACCCAGAAAAATACTGGCTGAGGCCAAAAAGACACAGTTATTTCTCATAGTTAAAAATCTGCAGAGAGAGAGAGAGAACAGGCTCAGAAGATCTTCCCGTCATCACCGCATGTTATCTGCCTTCATGCGTGTTGCCTCCTGCTAGTAAGATGGCTGTCATTGCTCCAGGCTTTACAATCAAATTCAAAGGTAGATGTTGTGGGGTCATCAGTGTTTATAGTGGATTTCTTAGGTTAACCTTGCTGCTCTTTAAAACGAGAGCAAAATATGGCCCTCATTTTTCCTTATAGATACCATATTATGTGTTACTAGCCCTCATGAACTGCAAAGAAAGGTGGGACAGTGAGTTTCTGGCTAAGTTTTAGAATTTACAAGTAAAAGATAATAAGGAATAAGACTGTTAGGGAAAACAGCTGTTGAATGAATTGACCAATGATGGCATTGCCTTGTAGACAGATCCTTAACTGGAGTGGAGAAGATGGCTCAGAGGGGACAGAAGTAGATATGGAGAACCTGGCTGAGCGGTGAGTCATCACAGTTTTTGGATGGAGAGTGTGCTGGTTAGCTTTTATCAGCTTGACACAAACTAGAGTCATCTGGGAAGAGGGATCCTCAATTGAGGAATTTCCTTCGTTGGATTGGCCTGTGGCATGTCTATGGCGCATTTTCTTGAAGGCTGATTGATATGGGAGGGCCCAGCCCACTGGGTTGCGCCATCCCTAGGCAGGTGGGCCTGGCCTGTGTAAGAAATGCAGCTGGGCAAGTCTGAGGAAGCAAGCCAGTAAGCTGTGTTCCTCCATGGTCTCTGCTTCAGTTCCTGCCTCAGCTTCCCCCAGTAAAAGACTGTAAGATGTAAGATGAAATAAACCCTTTCCTCCCTAGGTTGGTTTTGGTGTTTTATCACAGCAACAGGAAAGCAAACCAGAACAGAGAGATTCTGCAGAAGGCAGAGGGAAGAGTTACTTAGGTCTTGGAGATGGGTTGAATATAGGGCAAAGGAGAGGAAGTCGCCAGAGTGGCTAACACTTTCCTGACTAGCAGTAGAGAGGACCCAGTTGCTGAGGGATGTTCCTGGTTTCCAGGGAAACATCTGGGAGGATGGAGTAGCAGGCAGCTGGACTTACAGCTTGAGGCTCTGCAGGAGGCTTGGATGGGGTTCTACACAGCATCCAGCCCTTCAGGGATACAGGGAACAGTATTGAGTGAAAAGTACCAGGCCAGGGGTTGTGCCTTATGAACCACCGGGAGGGTTTGGGAAGATGTGGAAGAGAGTAGGGGGCAGGAGGAAAGTCCGGAGTTCTGAATTTCAAAGATGTAGAAGGAAGAGGATCTCAGGAGCTGATGGACTGTGGTGTTAAGCCCCTCGTCCTGTGGTGGAGAGTCTGCAGGAGAGATTGAAGTCTTTACCTGCCTTCATCTGCACTGCACACACAGACCCCACACTGGGCCTGTTTAATGAATCCTGTTGACAATTCCCCATTCTCAACATTTAAATAGTGTGAGTTGAACCTTTGATCTGTTTTACTTTGTAAACCACTCAACCTGAATTGCTTTTCAGTGACTATTTTTTCTGCTCTCTGTGAGCCCATGGCCCAAATAGAAAACTGGTTTCCACACCATGGAGGTTTGCCTTTCAAAAGCCTCTTCCTGAGCCTGCCCAGACTCCCACCAGTGGAGCTGTCCCTCCCAGGCTCAGGGGATGGGGCCTGAGGTGGCCTGTACTGGCTACAATTCACCATGCATTTCAAAGCAGATTAGGAGAATCTTTGAACAAGCCCGGGGCAGTCAGGTATCCTTGCCAGAACCCCAGGAAGCCAGATGAAGGCCCTGATGGTAACAGGACTTTTAGGAATTCTAGTCCTGAGGTTTACTTTCTGGCTGAAAATCATATTGCAAAAGAGGCAACTGCATATTCCTAGGAGGATCCCAGAACTGACTGAAGAGGACCCCAGAACAGAATGATGACATTCTGGGAGATGAAACCAGCAGGGGACATGCTCATGCATTTAACAGGGTAGTTACTTTCCAGGTGGCTAATTAATTTTTCATTCTGAACGGATATATACAAGCTTTGTCCCAAATCCTTTGCCGTTCTAGCTATTGGGATGAGTTGGTCTTCATAAAAAAGTCCAGACATGATGGCACATACCTGTCACCCCTGCACTTACGGAGTAGAGGCAGAGGTTTAAGGCCATCCTTGGCTACATAGCTAGTTCAAGGACAGCTTGAGACCCTACCTCAAAAAATAAAGTTTCACTGTGCATGGTGGTGCACGCCTTTAATCCCAGCACTCGGGAGGCAGAGGTAGGTGGTCTACATAATGATCTCCAGGCCAGCTGGAGCTACCAGAGACTCTGCATAAAAATAAATAAATAAATAAATAAATAAATACTAAACAAATAAAAAGTTTCTTTCTGTTTTAAAAATTATATAATTACACTAATGCAAGCCAGGCATGGTGGCACATGCCTTTAATCCCAGAATTCTAGAAGCAGAGGCAAGCAGATCTCTGTGAGTTCAAGGCCAGCCTGGTCTACATAGTGAGTTCCAGGCCAGCTGGCGCTACAGGGAGACCCTGTCTCAAAAAGACCAAAAATTTTTACAGTAATATATTATATAATGCATGCTATGAAATATTGCATTACATATGATATATAATTCAATGTAACATAATATAAATATAGTGTGTATCACATACCTATATAATTATTTATTCTTGCTAGTTCTGGGGATGGAAGCTAGGATTTTATACATGCTTGGCTAGGGCTGTACCACAAAGCTGAATGCTTAGTCCACATTCCATTGATTTTTGAGACAAGGTTTCACTGTATAGCCCTGGCTGACATGGAACTTCTTACATAGAACAGCTGGCCTTGAGCTCACAGTGATCCACCTAACTCTGCCTTCTGAATGCTGTGATTAAAGGCAAATGTCACTACCCTGGCTTCACGTTCTTATTTTTATTTTAATTTTTAAAAATTTTATAATTTGTGTGTGTGAGTGTGTGTGTCTGTGTTTGTGTGTGCCTACTTGTTTGTATGTGCTCCACATGGGTGCAGTGCTCACAGAGTTCAGAAGAGGGTGTCAGATCCCCTGGAAACTGGAAGGTTTTTAACTGCCATATGGGTTCTAGGAACCAAACCCAGGCCAGTGCTCTTAACTACTGAGCCACCTCTCCAGGCCCCAAATTCTAACATCTGTGGTCAAATAGCTGTGGAGATAATTTAGAATGCCTCTCTCTCTCTCTCTCTCTCTCTCTCTCTCTCCCTTTCTCTCTGTCACACACACACATATGCACACACATGCACACACCGTAGCTTGGGAGTTTGCGTCTCTTCTCAGATACTTGCTAGGTGTTGTGGACTTCCTGTGACTTCTCCACTCCCCTCCTGCCAGGCTACCCCAGCTTTCTGGCACACTCTCCCTTCCCTCTGCAGCCCACTGGCATCTTCTCTTCTCTGACCAGTGAATTGCAATAACACTCTGTGGTGCAGGAAGAATGGATTCATGCCTCTGAGATGTGATCTCCAGTGAGGCAGGCCATTCTGAAATTTCAAACTTGTGTCGGGGCAAAAGGGAACAGAACACTTGTAGCAAAAAATTAGAGCTTCCATTTCCAATTTGAAACATATATGCAGAGAGTCATGGAAAAGCAGCAGGAAAAGAATTTGAGCATTACGTCTTTCTTAATATTCTTAACACCAAAATCACAAAATTGTATGCTTAAAAGAAGGACCTGGAGGGGCCATTGAGTTTAGTCTCCAGCCTCCAAGGCAGACGGGACTTCAATTATTTGAGACAGATGGCTGTCTGCATCTAATTTTAAATGGCCTGGAGGAAAAGCTTCCCTTGGTGACCAGTCTGAGTCCCTGATAACTGGATTGGAGATGGAGATGGTTTACTCTGAGATGTCAGAGGCCATTACTGTCACTTAGATGCAGAACCTGAGGACAGGACCAAAGCACTCTGCATTTGTGCTTGTCTAAGTTTTAATTTCATTCTCTGTTTCCTGTTAGCACCCCCTTCACAGCCTTAACAGTACCAAGGCTCCTCTGCTTTGCTCTTGACATAGTCCTCCTGCTCCATTTAAAGCCAGCTCCCTGTTTTCTGTTGTTGTTGTTGAGTGCGGTGTGTGTGTGTGTGTGTGTGTGTGTGTGTGTGTGTATCTTCTTCTCTACCCTATTTTTTAAAAAGATTTTATTTTTAAAAAATTTTTTGTGTATGAGTGCAATGCCTACATATGTGTAAGTGCACCATGTCCTGCCATGCTCGAGGAGGTCAGAAGAGGGTGTTGGATTCCCCTGGAACTGGAGTTATGGACAGTTGTTAGCTGTTATGTGAGTGCTATGTGGAATCGAACCCGGGTCCTCTGTGAGAGCGGCCAGTGCTCTTAACAGCTGAGCCATCTCTTCAGTGCCTTGCTGGTTTATTTTAACCTAATTGTTCTGGAGATATTTCCATGGTAGCACAAACGGAGCTTTCTGTTGTCAGTATGTTTTTGTTCGTTTAAAAAATTTGTAAAGATATATTTTATTTTTAATTATGTGTATATATGAGTGTGTGTGGTGGGGTACATGTGTATGAGTGCAAGTGTCTGCAGAGGCTGGAAGAGGGTGTCAGATCCTCTGAAGCTGGAGTTACAGGTAGTTGTGAGCCGCTCTATGTGGATGCTGGGAGCTAAACTCAGGTGTTCTGCAGGAGCAATATGTACTCTTAACCTGGAATTACAGGCACACACTGCAGCTGGCTTTTAAATGGGTCCTGGGGATCTGAATTCAAGCCCTCATGCTTGTGGACCACACATTTTACCACTGAGTGATCTTTCCCCACAGCTCCTTTTTGTTGGGCTGTAGTGGAAAGAAGAGAAGGCACCTCACCTCTTCTGCTCGGGATTATCATTCACAGCTGTGGGAATTGTGACCTACTTCTGATTTGTGTAAAATAGGCTCCAAATGACTTAGACTGTCTTAAACACATCATCACAGGCTTAATGCAATTGGAGACATTCCTGGAAATAAAACTATTTGAAGTCGCCATGTTGGTGGCTCAAGAGGTTATTTGTAGGGACTTCTTTCCAGCACATGTTCACATACATGGAACATTTTAATATAGTTTTCATTTGATATCAACTATCTCATTTTAAAAATTATAATGTCATGTGCTAAGCCTTTTTTGCCTTCTTAGAATGATTTATAAACCAGTGCCTACAGCTTCATTATTGAGTTCCCCAAAACTGGCATAACAATTTTCTTCTTGTAGATCATCTAAATAGTTCCTAATTTGAAAAAAAAAAAACTGTAAAAATAAAACTATCATATGACCCAGCTATACCACTCCTGCACATGTGCCCAAAGGACCCTGAGACCCATCTCTGTGACACATGCATAGCTGTGCTTGTTGCCACACTGTTCACAGTAGTGAGGCTCTGGAGTCGGTCTAGGCATCCACCCACAGTTGAATGGATAAAGGCAACGTGTCACATAGACACAATGGAATTTTATATGGACACAAAGGAAAATGAACTCATGACATTTACAGCAAAATGGACGGAACTGAAAAAAATTTTAAACAAAGTGTCTTAGACTCAGAAAAACAAATACCATATGTTTTCTCTCTTAGGACCCTAGATTTAAAGTTTTCTGTATGTGTAAGTGTGTGTAGAGGGTACAGAAGATAAAGCTTGAAAGGGGTCTGTGAGAAGAGAAGAAAGGTCTTAAGGAAGGCTTGGGGAAAGGCAAAACTGGGTAACAGAATCCCTGTGATATGCAAACAGAAGGCAACTAGGGAGAGGAAGAAAGGGGCCAGCAGGAGAGGCCCGGGGTGGAGAAGAGGTGTGGGAGAGAGGGTCAACAAGAACAGAATGTGTGTGAAAATCCCATAATGAAACCCATTATTTATATGGTAATTTAAAAAACTAATACTCTTCAATAGACTCATAAACAAGGAGCTGGGGATGTAATAGAGTTGGTAAAGTTCTTACGCCACAAGTATGAGGTCCTGGTTTCAGTCTTCAACACTGCAAAGAGAAAAACCCAACCCCTAGAAAATCAGGTCAGGACCTGATTATAAATAAGAAAGATAAGGAAGAGGAAGAAGGGGGAGAAGGAGAAAGAGGAGAGGTAAAAAGAGGTTGGAGAGGAAAAGGAGGAGGAGGAAGAGGAAGAGAAGGTAGACGAGGAGGAGAAGGAGGAGAAGGAGGAAGAGGAGGAGGGAGATGAGGAAGGGGAAGTGGCGGAGGAAGAGGAGGAAGAGAAGAAAAAGAACAGAAGGAAGGCCAGGAAGAGGGGATGATGTTGGTGTTAGAGCAAACCACTCAACTGCAGCTCCAAAGCTGGTGATGGAAGAGAGGCAAAGCACTGAGAAGTCTCTGGAGCTCAGCTCAGTTCAGCTCCTGGGGCTACCAAAGGGCTCAGATCTCAACCAGAACAAGTGGGCAAGTCTCATGAACATAGGTGCATCAACAAAGGCCCGGCCCAACTGGGTGGGGATTAGGTCAGCTGCTGATGCCCACTTCTCCTGTGCCCCCACGCCTAGCAGCCCAAAGGAAGGAGCACACAGCTTTCCTGGTGTGTACCTCAGCCTCTGCTACTCCTTTCCATACAATCTCTGGCATAGGATAAAAGACAATAAACAAGCTGGGTGTGGTGGCACATGAGGAACTCTGTGAGTTCAAGGCCAGCTGAGCTACAGGGAGACCCTCCTGTCTCAAAAAGACCAAAAAAAAAAAAATAATAATAATAAAAATACAATAAACAGAAAATTACGAGGCAAAGTAGAAAGCTGTGACCTTGAACCCAGGGAAGCAGGAATTGTGTAAGGCTGTATATGCCTCTGTGTTTGGAATGAACAAGATGTGGAAGTTCAAACTGCCATTGTAAATATACACTGGGCTTGTTGGCTCTTGCCTGGAATCAGCAGTGGAGCCGCAGAAGCAAGAGGACTGCTGTGAGTTTGAGGCCAGCCTAGGCTACACGGGACCTTGTTTCCAAACCACTACCACCACCACAGCAAATAATAATAATAAACTCCAATGAACTCAGAAAGAAGTTAAGTCAAAAAAATGTTGACAAAGTCTACCATCTCAACAATGATGTTAAATAAATTAGAATTCCATATAAATGCCAAAAATCAAGCACCAAGGGACCAAAAGCCTTGATTGCACTGATGTGGAAGACCCTGGTAGCACTGTAAAGGGCATCACTTCACAGTCGTGATGAAGGCATCACATCATTGGGGAAATGTGATGAGCCTGCATGCTGCTATGGAGTGACAAAATAGCTGTAGCCATACAGGACTGAAGGGAGAGACACCAACTGTTTGCCAGGACAGTTCTTGGAAGACCCGCTGTATTGATTCAGATAGTCCCGAATGGATACTCTTATACTGACCAAGGTGAAGTGTATGGAGGTGCTACAGGGAGAGAGGGAGGTGCCTGGGATCTTTGCCGGAAGATACCTCACCAGGACTATAAGACAAGAACAGGCTAGACTCACAACGTGAACAGTTGAGTCCTTTGCTACAGAGCTCTTGGCCAGCCAGGAATCCTGCAAAAACCTTCGTCTGTGCAAAAATACAGACACTTAACCCCCACAGCTGTCAGATGGGACCTGTTGCTTGACCAGGAAGAGTCTCCCAGTTTTCCCTGTAGTAATGTACTGGTGTGCCATTATATGGAAGATATATTAAAGAAGGCTTTGGGGATGGTTTAGTTGGTAAATGCTTGTCTTGCAAGCATAAGGACCTGAATTCCATTCCCAGAACCCACACACTCACATAAAAAGCCTGGGCCTGGTAAGATGATTTAGTGGGTAAAATGCTTGCTGCACAAGTATGGAGACCTGAGTTCAGATTCTCAGAACCTACTTAAATCCTGGGCACCATAGTGTACCTGAAATCTCAGTGCTGGGGGAAGGGCAGAGACAGGAAGATCTCTAGGGCTTGTTGGCCAGCCAATCTTGTCAAATCAGTGAGCTTCAAGTTCTGCAAGCCTCAAAAAATAAAATAAAATAAAATAAAATAAAATAAAATAAAATAAAATAAAATAAAATAAAAAAATGGTGGTTCGGGGAAGGAGAAGTGATTGAGAAAAAGATATTCTGGTGTCTATCTCTGCCTTCCATATACACTTACTTGGACGACTGCACCCCTACATACATGTGCACACACAGATACAACACACACACACGTGTACACACAAATAAAAATGTAAAATGCAGCTATGATGTCAAGTCTTTGTAATCTCAGTTCTGGCGAGGTTGAGACAGGTGAATATTTGGGGCTAACTAGCTACTAGCCTAGCCTACTCACTGAGCTCCAGGCCAGTGAGAGACCCTGTCTCAAAAATAATATGATGGATAGTCCTTGAGAAATGACATTGGAGGTTGTCCTCTGCTTGCACATGCACAGGTACACATGGACATACACAAATGTACCTGTACACACATGAACATATGCATTTGCATGTGCATACACACACGGGGGGGGAGAGAGAGGGAGAGAGAGAGAGAGAGAGAGAGAGAGGAGAAAGAGAGAGGAGAGAGAGAGAGAGAGAGAGAGAGAGAGAGTGAGAGAGAGAGAGAGAGAGAGAGAGAGAGAAGCACTGTTTCCTCATTTTCCTTTTCCCTGCCTGGCTCCTTCCTGCTGCCCAGTGTATCTGCTACAAGGTGCTGGCTTGCATTCTGCTAGGGTAAGCAGGGCTCTGAAAAACCTAGGATTATCCTTTGATAATCCCCAGCATCATGGAGAGTGTGCTGGTAGCTATGAAACATCCCCCAAGGTCATCTTCAGTGCCTCCTTACCCCAGGACTTGAGTGAACTCTCTTAGGGACAGAAACTAAAATTTAAATGTAGAGAAAAAGTGCTTGGCATACTTTTTCTGGCCTAGATTGAGGAAAAAGTAAAAGTTCTGCACTCAGAAATACTGAGAGATATGTTGAAGCTGAGGAGCCCTTTTTGATGGAGGCAGCCTTCAAAGAAGCTATCAGAAATGCCGAGCCTGGAGGCAAATCAGGAAAAACCCAGAAAGTTCCTTCTCGGGGTGAAAATAGACTTGACTGTGGGGCAGAGAAAAAAAAACCTCTTAAACATCCACAGTGAGACTGTAATGTCACAGCACAAGGACACATGGTCAGTAGAAGACAAAGCAGAAGTCACTCAGTAGCAGGAGCCAAAATAATCTGAAAGTCATATGAGAAAGGTGAAGAGCCGCTAAGGGCAGCAGTAAAGAAAGGTGTGGATGTGTCAGTCAGCACTGCATCACTGTAAGGAAATACCTAGCACGCTCTGCTTATAAAGTTGAGAGGTTTATTTGAGCTCATGGTTCTGGAAGTTCAAGCCCAATATTTGGAGGATATTCGTTAGTTGGGGGCTCAGATGAAGGTGTTGGAGTAAGTGCTCAAATCTTCATCCAGGAAGGAGGTGGGGAAAAGGGAGGGATACAAGAAAGGGGAAAGACAGTATTTCGTAGTTCCCTTCAAGGGCACGCTCCCAGTGATCCAAGGACTTCCTACAAGTCCCCACATCCAAAAAGTTTAACAACTTCCCCACACTGTCGGTACTGGAACCTTTTCTAGTGGACAGTTTAATGTCTGAACTGTAGCAATGAACATACCCAGTTTCAGGAATGTGTCAGCCATTTCCCCGAGAGACTGAAAGCCGGAAAGAGAAACTCAAACAACAGAGAAGGAATAGTCTGAGAACTCGGGGTGACATTTCTCTAACTTCATGGTATCAAGATCCTTTTATAGTCTTAAACTCTATTATAGGGCTGGAGAGATGGCTTTATTGTTAAAAGTGAAGCCGGGGATGGTGCATGTCTTTAATCCTAGCACTTGGGACACAGGCAGGCAGATCTCTGTGAGTTAAAAGGCCAGCCTGGTCTACACAGTGAATTCCAGGCCAGCTGGGGCTGCAAGGGGACCCTGTCTCAAAAAAAACAAAAACAAAAACAAACAAACAAAGAAAAGTGTTTCCTGCTCTTACAGAGGATCTGAGTTTGGTTTTTAACATTCATATCAGGCAGCTCACAAACACCTATAACTCCAGCATCCAGGGATCTGATGCCTTTGTCTGGCTTCCATGGGCATAATACACATGGATGCACTTACATGCATGTAGGTAAAACACTCAAACATACAAGGAATTAAAAGTAGAAAAATTTAAAAGGAAAATCTGTTTTAATAGATCACTGGATTTTTTTTTTGCTTGTGTCTATGCAAGTATACATGTATGCATATGTGTGTACATGCGTGTGCCAATGTGTGTGTTTGCAGGCCTGAGTCTAACATCAAGAGCCTTTCTCGATTGCTTTCTACCTTATTCGTTGAGGCAGAGCCTCTCAATTGAAACTGGACACTCACTGATGCTGCTAGTCCAGCCAGTCAACTGACTCCAGGGATCCTTTGTCATCATCTTCCAAGTACTGACGTTACATAGGAGCGATCATGGCAGCTTGGCATTTACATGGGTGCTGGGAATCTGAACTTGGGTCCTTATGCTGATGTGGCAAATTCTTTATCTGCTGAGCCATCTCCCCAGCCCCACAGCTGGAGTCTTATATCTGTTTCTGCCTTCAGTATGTGATGGTATCATGTCTTAGTTCAGGTTTGTGGAGAAAACAAATATATAGTTGAAAGAGGAAGGTGAACATTAACAGACTTTTTAGATACTTGACAGTATTCAAGGACAGCTGCAGTATGGAATTTGACGTGCCAATGAGGTTTTCATACCACATCACATTGAAACTTGTTATGCATTATCACACACTTTGAATGAATATTTTTCCTTCACATGGTTTTGTATCATCATGTATTAGCTGCTTGAAAAATATCAGATTACCAAGTTTTTCAAATCTTCCAAATGTTGACATGTTTTATTACAAAATATAAAATTATTCTATTTGTTTATAACCTTGTTGAATCAACCAGGAGGTCTCTAAGTGCTGGGGAGACAGTCAAGCACCTTGAGACAGATAAAGTTTTTACCAAAATCCTAATATTCACCCAAAAGTTGAATTTATCTTTAATAGAAAAGCACTATCTTTACTTTAAGTAAGCAACTAATTTTGTTTTCATGAAAATGTCTGTCAGCATCTGAGTCTGTAGTTTGTCAGTTTTTCTTTTAAGTGGCAATTGGTAGTTTTATTCCTAATGGAAAAAGTAACTGGTTTAGCTTGTAACTTAATTAATTGCCAACATGTTTTCCCTCCAGACACTTGTACTGAGGTATGTATACTTGCCATTTCATTATTCAAAACAGTAGGATATCTGGGCATGGTGGTGCACACCTGCAATCTCAGTATTCAGGAGGCAGAGGCAGGAGGATTGTTTCCAGCCTTGTTTACATAATAAATTCCAGGCCAGCTAGGTTACATAGTGAGATATTGTCTCAAAATAAAATAAAGTAAAACAAAATAAAATAAAACAAAAGTTGGGTGTGGTGGCACACACCTTTAATCCCAGCACTTGGGAGGCAGAGGCAGGTGGAACTCCGAGAAACTGAGTATTCCCACAGAGGCTGTCTCACACTGGCAAGGCCAGCAATCCAGTAGTTGCTCAGTCCACGGGGCTAAGTTCCAATCTAGACCCGAATGTAGAGCATTTCTTATCTTTGTGGTGTGTCTTATGTATGATTTGAGTATGTCTTTCAAAAGTTGTGTGCAGAAAGCCTGGTTCTCACGTGGTAGTGCTAAGATGGTGGAATCTTTTAGAAGTGGGACTGAGTGGATAGTGGTTAGGTCACTGGGGCACCACCTTCAGACCCTCAGGAGCAGGGTCTTTTTTTGTTTTGTTTTGGTTTCTTTTTGTTGTTGTTGTTGTTTTGATAGAGTTTCCCTAGTCCCAAACTGCCTGGAAGTCACAATGTGGATTAGGAACCTATAAGGGAGCATTTCTCTTGGTAGTATTGATCAAGTCTCCTCCAAGTCCATGCAGTCTGTTCATCTAGCTGTCCAATTTCTGTCCCTCTTCATCTGCACTTCCTGTTGACCTTCATCTTTGCCAGGACAGCACCCAGATCCACCATCTTTGAAAGGCAGATTAGTCAGACTTCATCAGAGTCCTGTTCCAGTGTTCATTTCCAGTGAACCTCTGTGTACCTATGCTTTAGAGCAGTTTTCTCAAAGTGTGGCTCATGGACCTCTCCAGGTTTCTAAGACACTCCAGAGATTCTAGAGTCCCCCAAACTATTTTCATAAAAATTCTGAGTAAGGTGGTATTTGCTTTTTACAGTGCTGATAGTTGCGTAAGATATACAAAAACTATGTTGGGTAATACCTGTTACTCTCAAGTATGAAGTAAAACACCATGTATGTGTATGAATTCAATAGAAGTATGAATTAAAAAACACTGAACAGGACTAGTAGATTTCTTCTTCTTCCTCTTGCAAACTCAGTTTGTTTGTGTTCTAGAAAGCTGCCTCTGCTTAAGAATGTCCTCAGTGGAACAGAAAAAAGTGACTAATTTTACTGTAACTTGATAACCTTGATACAAGTTATCCTATTTATTTATTTATTTATTATTTATATTTTTTGCTCTTTTTGAGACAGGATCTCCCTGTAGCCACAGTTGGTCTGGAATTCGCTATATAGACCCACCTACGTAATCAACTTCAGGGACTGAGCAACTCCCAGGTATCTTAGTCTCTTGGGTGCGGTATCTTAGTCTCTTCCTGCTATTGGTTCTGTCCCTCTAAAGAATCCTGACAAATCCGAGGGTATTTTGTGACATGAGCACTTCTTTTGTCACCTCAATTTCCAAGAAATTTGTACAAAGTTTCACTCACACCTCTTTCTTTCTCTTGTGTGTGAGAGTGCCTGTGTCGTTCCTCAGGTGGTTCCCACCTTGTTTTCTGACACAGGGTCTCTTGCCCTTACTTGGAACTCACTGATTCAGCTATGCTGGCTGGACATTGAGCCCCAGGGATCCTCCAGTTTCTGCCTCCTCAGCACTGGGATTACAAACCTGCAATACCACACCTGGCTTTTAACATGGGCCTGGGGACTGAATTCAGTCCTCATGCTTGTGTGGCAAGCCCTTACCAATCGAGCCATCTCCCCAGCCCCCAATAATACTTTTTAAAATTTTTCATTGAATTTTTGTGTATTTCATACATTTTATACCCCCTTCTCCTTTGGCACCCTTTCATAGCCACTCCCCCCCCCACCCCCCCCACACCACGAGTTCATACATTCTGACATTTGTATTAAGGCCTATCATGTAAAGTTAGTGTTCCCAAATGTCTCTCAGTGCAAGTTCATCCACTGGGATCTAGTTAGCCTATTGAGAGTTCTTTCCTTTAAGAAGATCAGCTCTTCCTCACCCAGCAGTAATCAGCTGATAATTATTTTTCAGCTAAGATTGTGGCCTGCTGTTCATTTCCACAGTTCTATGCTGGATTTTTGTCTACTTAAGTCTGCATGGGTCTTGTGCGTGCTGACACCACTGCTGTAGGTTTGTATGAGAAGGGTCCCAGGAACCTGTAGGACTATTTCCGTATGGTCCTGCACCTCCTCCCTGGCTCTTACAATCTTTCTGCCCCCTCTTCCATAATGGTCCCTGAGCCCTGGGTGGGTGGATTTTAATATAGGAGTCCTGTCCAAGGACCCATACTCTGTAGACTCTTATTCTCTGCATTTTGGCCATTTGTGACCTTTTGCAATCCTTGCCCTCTGTTGCATGAGGGAGCTTCATTGATGAGAACTGAAAGATGCATTGGTGTTCTCTCTATCCCTTGTTCTATGTTCCGTGAGCCTTAGGTATAGAGGTTGTATCCTAGATGTGCCACTTAGACTTGGGCAATTCACAGACAATCTCTGTGTGTGACCAGTTGTGGAACTCTGTAATTATTTCTGTCTCTTGAAAAAGAAGCTTCTTTGGTGGTGACTGGGATACTTGGCTATAAATTTAAGGTTCCATATTTTGTACATAGTAAGAAATTACGTTTGTCTAGGGATGTGACAATCTTTCTTTAAGATCTATGACCTCTTCAGCTATGTATATTTGGCTAGGTTTACAGTACCACACATGTGTTTCCTCCCATCGAGTGGATCTTAGTTCAATTAAGTAGCTGTTGATTACCCCCAAGATAAAGTGCCACTATTACACGAATGTTGTTTGCTGTGCTGGTCATCGATGTGGTTTTCAGGCCTTGAAGTTGGGGTTGGACCATCGATTGATGTTCTCCCTTAGCAAGTTGCTTAGTGCTCGACAAAGCTATGAGAGCTAGCTTTCAGGGGAGGTGTTTCTACTTTTATGTCTCATTGGCTCTGAGGAACATCTTATCATCCAGGAAGTGTCCTTGTAATTCTTAACTGAGAGATGGAATTCAGCCTAACTGCCAAGGAGTGAGCCCCCCAGGGCTAAGTCAGCCTTCGAGGGAGATCCCCCACCAACATCTGAACCAAGAAGCCAGGTCTCTGGTGTTCCTCTCAAAACACTGAGATCTCTTCTTTCAAAGCTGCGTTTGAGGTCTGTGTACATTCGCTCAAATAGAAATGATACACTTACAATTCCTAGGGTCATATTTTGTAAGTGGAGTTGATTTAGAAATTAGATTCATATGAATGAGTTCTTTCCCTTTTCATTGTACTCTCTAGGTAGTTGAAGATCTGTGTTTTGATTTCATTAACCAGTGCACCATGATGTAAGCTCTAATAGGCTTCTTGCATGAGCAACTTCATGTACTTAAAGCTTTTATGGTTGTTTTTCCCAGCTAAGGCCTGTGTTTTCTACTGTAGTTTTGAGAAAATTGTGACGGTTGTTTGAGGTTTACTGAAGTCAGCTTTCATTGTTGTTACATGCTACCTTTCTATTGCAAATGGGAGTGAGGGTGTTAAGTACCCAGGCATCTAGAGGGAGGCTCTGAGCCATACCTGGACTCCTTGTAAACAGTTTCATAAAGCGCTCTGGAAAGCTAGCCTGGTAGCATGGGTATAACCTTAGAACTCAGGAGGTCAGATACGAAAGAGGGTTTCCAGTTCAAGGCTAGCCTGGGCTACATAGTGAGATTCTGCCTCAAAAAATAAAACAAGAGCTAGGGAAATGGCTCAGTGGTTAAAACACTTGTAAAACATTGGGACTGGACTTCAGATCTCTGGAACCCACACAACAGCCATCTGTAATTCGAACCTTGGAAGATGGACACAGAATCCTCAGAGCAAGCTGGTGAGGAAGGCTAGCCATATTGGTGAGTTCTGGGTTTGATTGAGAGATCCTGCTTCAATGAATGAGGAAAAAGAGTGATGGAGGGTTATTCCAGACATAAACCTTGAACTTCTACATACATGCACATGTGTGTGCATGAGCACCCTCCTTCCACATGCATACACCTACACATGCAGACATGCACTCACACACTTGCATACACCGCACACACACATGAAAATGGAAAAAGGAAAAACAAAACAAAATAAAATGCCTTTCCTATTAAGAACAATCCCCTGCCCCACAGTTCTGCCTCTTATAGCCTGTCACAAATTTGTATTTATGCACTTTTAAAAGATTTTATTTATTTTTATTTTGTGTGTAGGAGTGTTTTGCCTCCATGTATGTAATAAGTGTACCACGTATATGCCTAGTGCCCATGGAGGCCAATAGAGGGCATTGGATCCCCTGGAACTGCCATTAAGGATGGGTGTTAGCCAGCATGTGGTACTAGGAACTGAACCTTGGTCTTCTGTAAGAGTAGCCAGTGCTCTTAACCACTGAGCTATCTCTCTAGCCCCCATTTTATAAAATGAGGTAGCAAGATGGACTAGGATGTTTTCTTACTTTTTCTGTTGAGGTGATAACACGCACTGATGAAAGCAACTTAAGGGGGAAAAGGTTTGTTTTGGCTCCCAGTTGCAGGGTACAGACCATCGTGGTGAGGAAATCACAGCAGCAGGAGCTTGAGGTAGCTGATCACAACATATCCACAGTCAGGAAGCAGACAGTGATGAATGCTGGTTCTCAGCTCACCACCTCCTTTTTATTTAGTCTAGGATTCCAGCCCAGGGAATGGTGGCTTCCATGGTGGGAGGGTCTTCTTATCTCAATTAACCTAATCAAGATAGTCTCCCACAGCATGTGTCTAGATTCCATCAAGTTGACAGTTGAGATCAACCATCACAGATACATTACTAGTACAAAACTCTCTGGGGAGAACTGAAAAGAAGCCCAGTGCTCCCTACCACTTTTCCTGAGCCATATGATGGAACTCTCACTTGCAATCCCAAAGAACATTGTTTCGTTGGAGGACACGAGTGTGTCCCACAAGTGCCTGGTCCACATCTAGAAATATCTATAGGTGAGGAACTAGTTTCCTAGGGGGTCAGAGCATTGACAGGGCAGTGATGGTTACTAGGGACACTTTCAGTTATGTGTTGGACTTATGTGGAATTTAAAGCACTCTGCTTGGTACAATTTGGATCTTGACTGATCTCCAAAGGCCCATTTGGTATTATTGTGAAATTTTAGAAATTGGGGCTTGTAGGAGGAAGCTAGGTGAAGACATACTCATGTTCTTGAAGTAGCTATTAGGAGCCAAGCTCCTTCCTCTCCATCTCTTTGCATCTTGGCCATCAAGAGGTGAACAGTCTCCTCTGTCACACATTTCTGTCATTTTGTACTGTGCCACCACAAGGCTAAAGCAACAGGGTCAAATAACCACGGACTGGTCTCTGATGAGCCCAAATAAACATTTCCTCCTTATAAGTGTTTATCTCAGGTATTTTGTCACAGCTTTGGAAAGATAACTAGCATTGCCTCTCCCCCTCCCCCAAAGTTTGCTTGCCCTAATGAGGAAAGTCAGAAACAAGAGTCTGTAGTTAACTAAGAACAATGTTGTGGGGGACCTTCTACTGGGGAATTCTGTCCCAAATGGGGTGAAAGGTTATTGGCTCCACACAGAAAACACAAAGATTGACATCAATCAAGAGTGATGATTTATCCTTCTTTACCTCTCTTCTTTCTCTTCCCCAATCTAAGCAGAGAAACAAGAAATAATATAAAACAAAAAAGATGAATTGTCTCCCTGTACCCCGCCTTTGCTGCTCAATCTTCACTGCAGGCTTCTAAGAGCAAGCAGACCACGAGTTTTAAATTAAATGAGATTAGAGTTTTGATTCAGATGTTATTGAACATTTTAATATCTCAAAACGAGACTGTTATTTAGTTTTAATACTTTGAAGTGACTGTAAAGACCATGAAACTGCTTCAAATACCATCCAATTGAAAGACAGAGAGGTTTTTAAAAAAAGTTATTTTGGCATTTCAGCCCACTTGCTTTGAGTTGCTAAAGTTACTCATTGTGGTGGGAGAAGCGTCTTTGTTCACAGGTCCTTATTTTCTTTGTGAAATTTCTTTAGGATTAAGGCCCAGATGTGGAACAATTCATAAGCAGTTTTGAATATCATTATGATTTTAGAGAAACGTTATTGAGTAAACATTCCACCTACCACTTACAATGTACCACTGGAAACACAGACATTTTTTTTTTTTTGAGACAGGGTCTCAGGTAGCCCAGACTGACCTTGAACTCCCTTTGTGACCAAGGATGACCTTGAACTTTTGATCCTCCTGCCTCTACCTTCTGAGTGCTGGGATTACAGGTGTGCACCGTCGTGCTCAGTCTTATGTGATGCTGGGAATCAAAGCTGTGCATGCTGGAAAGAAGCACTCTACCAATTGAACTATATCTCCAGCCTCTAGAAAAGCAATGTTTTTCTTTGCACCATTGTTACTCTTATGAGAAAATGTTCAAGTCAGAGTCCCAACAATACAGTGTAGAAAGTAAAGTAGGACTTGAGCTCCTAATTTTCTATTTGTTCTGATGACTATGTAATTATAGCATTTGGGGGGAAAATACACTAAAAAGCATATGAATTTTGTTTTGCAAAAACAAATCTGTGATTATACAGTGCATATTTGCATTCCCTTTGTTGAGTCTTTCCATACCAATACACAAAGATCTGCCTTATTCTGTGCTGTCATTTCCACACGGTGTGTGTTCTCCAAAGATTCATGGGATGGGGTCTGGCCTCTACAGTGCCAATGGTTATTAAGTGACTGATTCATTAAGAAGCTGGGGAAGTGTTCAGTGGGTAAAGTGATTACTACACAAGCATGAGAACTTGAGGTCGGATCCCCAGCACCATGTAAAAAGTGGCAGTGTGCATCTGTAGTCCCAGTGTTGAGGGGGTTTGGAAACAGATGTGTCCTGGAGGCTCACTGGGTGGCCAGTATAGCCAAAACAGTAAGCTCTAAGTTCAGGAAGAGACCTTGTCTCAAAAATATATGGTAGAGGGCTAGGAATGGTGGAATATGCTTTTAATCCCAGCACTCAGGAGACAGAGGTAGGTGGATCTCTGTGATTTTGAGGCCAGCTTGGTCTACATAGTGAGTTTCAGGCCAGCTGGGGCTACATAATGAGACCCTGTCTCAAAAAATAAAAGGTGAGGAACAATAGAGGAAGACACCAATGTATCAACCTCTGCCTCTACATGTGTCCACTTGCACGTGTGCATGTGCACACATACACACCCACACACATACACACAGAAGAAATGGAGAGACACCCAGGCCTTTGGGGGCACCTGTTTGGGAGGGATTAAAGTAGCATTTATGGGAGCCAGTTAGTTCCCACAACAATGTGTTGTTGTAGAAAGAGCAAGACTGTGTCTTACCCATGCTTTGGCTTCCTGTCTTGTCATGGTATTGCTCTCCCTCCCACCATAGTCATGACCCCTGATGGGAGACTCTTAACAGAGCTGAGTCCAAGCTAACATCATACTCTTGAACTTCTAGCATCTTTCTTTTCTCTGAAATGCCCAGTCTCAGGTATTTTGTTATAGCCACATAAATTGAACTAAGAATGTTAATACTGAGGAGTAGAAGTATTGCTAAAATTGTACCTAAAAATGTGAGAGTGCTAGTTAATAGGGGGAACTTGGAAGAATTTAGAGGAGCAGGCTAGAAAATGCATAGATTGCTATAAATGGAGCTGTGTGGTGATTCAGGTGATGGCTCAGTAGACTAAAAGACTCGAAAAGACCATCAGGGAATGAATGTCCTATAGAAATCTGAATAATGGCTACCTTTGTCACACTGTTGCAAAGAACCTAACTGTGTTCATGCCCTAAAGCATTATGGAAAGCTAAATTTGAAAGCAATTATTGAAGATACTTGGTAAAGGGAATTTTTAAGTGCAAAGCATTGATTGCCTTTATTGAGACTCACAGAGGAAGTCAGAGCATTAGTTACTGTTCTCATTGCTCTGACAAAAAGCCTGACAAAAACAACTCAGGGAAGGAAGGGTTTACTTGGACTCACAGTTTGAGGATACGGTCCATTACAGCAGGGAAGGCATGGTGGCAGGAGCATGAAGCAGTTGGTCACACTGTATATGCAGTCAGGGAGCAGAGAGAGACAGGTGCTCAGTGGCTTCCTCCTTTTTATTTAGTCAGCCCATGGAATGATGCTGCCCACTTTGAGGGTGGGTCCTCCCTCCTAAGCCTTTCTGGAAACACCCTCATAGACACACCCAGGGGTTGACAAATGAAAGTAAACTGTCACAGTCACTAATAAAGGATGATATTTTTAGTTGCCAACACAAAGTGCGAAATTCAATCATATGCGTAATTTACAGTTGCGTGGTTTTCCATGGTTCTGGAAATGGAGACATTTTCCCTATGAGTCTCCATTAGAGAGATAGCTTATGACATAGAGGAGTGTGTTGAGTCCTCATCAAAGAGATACCTTAGGATGAAGAGAGCCATGTTCTTAACAGCATCTCAACAGCACAACTGAGCTTCGGAGTGCCGTTTCCTATTATATTCTTCTGTATGAACCCAATGATCTAATCCTAAACATGATGCACAAAAGTGAGTCATCTCAGGAGAACAAACCTTGGCCAGGTGTGCACAGCTTTCTGACTTAACCCAGCACATAATTCTGAGGACTAGTAATCCAGACCGCAGACATTAAAGAATAAATGGACCACTAGTATTTCATCAATAATACTTTGTGCAACAAAAGCTAGTATGAAAATAGGGTAGGCAGTGTGAAAGTTTTAAAAATTATTTATTTTTAAAATTTTATGTCTATGAATGTATTGCCTGCATGTATGTAAGTGCACCCATGTCGTGCAATGGCCATGGTCAGAAGAGGGTGTCAGATCCCCTGGAACTGGAGTTATGGATGATTGTTAGCCACTATGTGGGTGCTGGAAACCAAACCTGGGTCTTCTGAAAGAGCAGTCAGTATGCTTTACCACTGAGCAAGTTTGAAAGCAAGCTTTCATAGTGAGTGCAGATGTTGCATGCCACTGGTTGATAGCATAGATGGATGCTGTGCTATACCTCTTGCACTTTACAGTGTACCATATATCATGTTAGAATTGTTTACAGAGATGCATGAGCCATATTCCTACCCTATAATACTGCCTATGTATAGAGAATAAGAGGCTACAGAGTGTTCATCCCTGAATAGGACACCTATATCAGACCTCTGCTTCCCAATTCTCCAGGATCATTGCAGAAAAGGGAGTGGAAAGGCTGTAAGAGCCAGAGGTGGTGGATGACCCAAAGAGAAAGAACTTTCCAGACAGTTGGTCACTTACTCGTATGAACTCAGAGCAGTGGTGGCAGCATGCACAAGTCCCATGCATTGCAGTGGATGGATACATACTAAAGGACATTTGGGGACACACAAATTAGACTGTATAGGCATATTATATATATTTTTTTAGAGAGAGAGAGAGAGTACATTTAATTGAGTGGGGGGCAATAAAGGGAGGTGTATATAGGGAAGAATATCTAAATACCATCAAATTATAGTATATGGAAATGGCAAAAATTCAATAAAAATATTGAGTACCCAGCATTTGAGAAGTACCTCACTGTGTTGGAAATCCATATTGATGAAGACAAAGTACCTTACCAACAACAAAAATATGCCACTTAACAAAATCACCAGAATTATTAAATACTTATTAGTAAGTCTGACAAGAAATGCAAGAGATTTCTTACCAACATTGTAGATAAATTTAAGAAGACTTCACGAAGTGGAAGGATGAGCCGTGTTCATAGATTGAAAGACTCAATAATGTTAAGATGTCAGTGTTCACCTCACTCATGTGCAGCTTTAATGCAAAATGTCAATCAATTTGCATAAGACTGTTTTCAGCAATTGATGAGCTGATTCTAATATGAACGTAAATGTGCTAGGGATCCATGGAAGTTGTGATGAGCAGAAATGATCCCTCAACCTGTTAATGTTATAGAAAAGAATGGAACCTGCCTCTCAGTGCAGCCATGCTGCTTTCACCTCCCTTGAGAGTTAACCCAGTTGGGCAGGTCAATTACCTGGCACAGGAACCATCCCTCAGGATGGCAGCTTCACCTTAAGCCGTCCTAAAGAGACAGGTGGGATAATGATCCTTTTACTGAACTAATGCACTTTTCCTACCCAGAACTCTTGCCCTCTAGCACAGTCCCTACAAGCCACCAGAGGTTTTGTTGGGTCTTCCCACCTTTCTGAGTCCTGACTCAGTCATTACGCAGACCTAACTTACTCTTCTTTCTGTCTTTTTCCTTTGAGTGCCTGGCCAGAGCCTACACATGCTTTTTCTGATACTTTAGGCTCCCTTATTCTTTCTCTAAAGATCCCCCTTGCCATGTGTCTGCTTGTCCAATACCTGGCCAATGTCCATTCCAGCTTAAATCAATCAGCATGGCTTTCCCCTCTTCTCTCTCCAGTCCCCTCTGGGCAGCTTGGGGTTTTCTTTGAAAATCTAATAAAATTATCCTCAAGCTTCCATTTGAATCTGTTCTTAATTCTTTGTTAATGAGACTAAAATCTCCAAGAAGGGGCCCCGATTTCTCTGATATCATCTATACCTTAATTTTTGGAGCCTGTGAATAGGAACGTTTCATGTTCTGAAAATACAAGAAAAAGTGTCCCTGGACTGAGTTTATCGTGTAATGACATTCAACAATCTACCCAAAAGTTTTCTGTGATCATGTGTGTGTTTTTTCCTATATATCAAGTAAGAAAACAGTTCTGCATCTGATATCAGCTGGAGCCTCTAATTAAAACCACACCCCTCTACCTGGTGTTGCATCCGATCCCATAGATTGTGGGCTCAGTCCCATCAGAGTGTTTCCCTTTAGATGTCAGTCTTAAGCTCCAGGTTCTCTTACCTGAGCTTCTGGCTGACTGGCTATAAATTTTGTTTCCCATGACCCCCTCCTCAAGTTTAATTTTCTATAATTCCAGGCAACACTTGCTTACATTTACTAGTTTATTAGACAGAATGTGATGGAAGATACATTGAACAGTATATGAAGACAAGGACAGGGTGAGGCATGAACGGAATTGTTCAGAACCTCCATGCCCTCTTCGCCCTCCATGGGCTGGGATTCCCAGAAGCTCTCCAAGCCCTGTCCTTGTTGGTTCTTCTGAGGTAATCAACACATATTTATGATCAATTAAGCCACTGACTATTGGTGATCAATGCTGCATGCTGTCTCCTCTTTCCACAGGGTGAGTGGGAGTCTGAAAGTCTCAACTTTTTAATCCTGTCTTGTTTTTTCTGGTGATTGTTCCCCACCCTGAAGCCACCCAGGAGTGTCTAGCCATTTGTGAGCTCATTAAAGACACGAAAAGGCATGGTCTCAAGGATTGGTAAGGTTTTAGAACTGTCTGCTGAGAAACAGGAGGAAGACCAAAAATCAGTTTTACATTGGTACATGTGGCAAAATGACTTTGCAGGTATAATTAAGGCTGAGAACTTTTAGGGAGATTAATGTAGATTCTCTGCATGGATCCAATTTGACTGGGTGAGTCCTTAAAAGTAGAGCTCTTTCTCGTGCTGGAGGCAGGAGAGATGCAATAAAGAAGTGAGAGGCATCAGAAGGCTGAGAAGAGCTCAGCATCCCATTGCTGGTGGGTAATACAAAGGCAACTTGATGAAGATCCAGGTGGGTGGGGGCCGTTAGAGGCCCCCAGACAACAGCCAACAGTGAAAGGAGACCTCAGCTTGAATACAGCCAATGACCTGAATGACCTTGAAAGGAGATTACCTGTAGGAGACTTCCAGAACAAGTTCAGGCTGGCTGATGTTTTAGTTAGGACCTTATGTGCCCAGAGTAGTGGAGGGATCAGCTGGGTCCATCCCAGACCTCTGATGTACAGAACTGTGGGACAATAAACCTACATTGTTTAAGTTGGTGGGGATACATTGCTAGAGCAGCAGCTGAGATGGTACCTACTGAGGCCATCTGGGGCTTTCACCCCTTGTTCTTGAAAGTCATTTTCTCCCTCCACCATGTGGCTTGGAAGAAATGATGGTTTTAAATATTTTTATTATTTATTTTTATTCAATGTGTATGAGTGTTTTGCCTACATGCATGTAAGTGTACTACTCATGTGTGCAATGCTCATGGCGGTCAGAAGAGGGCACCAGATCCCCCAGAACTGAAACTACAGACTGCTGTTAGTTGTCATGTGGGTGCTAGGAACTAAACACAGACTCTACAAGAGCAGCCAGTGCCCTTAACCACTGAGTCATCATCTCTCCAGCCCCCAAAGGTGGTTTTTAAGGCCACATTTGTGCTATATAAAGCCTACTCCTTCTTTGATTACAGTGGATTGTGAAACTGGAAATTTATGATACTTGTCGCTTACAGACAACTGAATCGCTCTCTCTTTCTCTCTCTCTCTGTTTGCATGCATGTTTGCATCTCCTGTTATGGAGAAAAGGGAGGCGGTTTGGTTCAGGAAAGAAACTGACATGCAATTACCCTTCAGAGAATGAGCTTTATTAGGAGAGAGAGGGCTATGTGACCATGGAGGCTGTGGCAGCACCGTGTAGTGGGAGAACATTATAGAAAGATTAAGAAAGTTAGCTTAAGATAAAAGGGTCCACCATGGCTGGCATGGTGGGAGGGGCCTGAAGGAGAAGAGGGAGACAGAGTTTTAGAACATGGTAGCTGGAAATAGAGTGAGAAAGAACCAGAAATCCCTTACTTTCATCAAGTTTCCCTAGGGAATGGGAAACCTGTTCATAACTGAAAGCCACCTTTGGAGTGGGCAGTAGAGAGGCAAAGGTAAGGAAGCACACTTGTTTGCATATTTCTCTTACAAGGGACTTGTCAATTCTTTCTCAAGGGACAGACGAGAGGGGGAGGTGGATCTGGTCCTAAAGTGTCAGTCCCATGATTTAACATTTTCCTCAGTCATGCTCCACTTCATTGAGCAGGGTCTCTCATCGAACCTGGGGCTTGTTAATTCCAGATAGCCTAGCTAGCCAGTGTGCTCCTTGATCCCATTTCTGCCTGCTGAGTGCTGAGATTAGAGGGAGCCACCAGTCCTGCCTGGATTTTATGTGCATTCTGGGGATCCGAACTTCAGGTCTCATGCTTAGATGGCAAATGCTTCATTCATTCAGCCATTTCCCCAGCCTCAAATTCTCTCCCCCCCCCCGCACCAAAGCTTTAAAATTAAAAAAAAAATTATGTAACTGTTTGTGTCTGTGCATGAATGTATGCACTTGGGTGCAGATACCTACAGAGGCCAAAAAAAGGCATTAGATCCCCCTGGAGCTAAAGTTATAGGTGGTTGTGAGTCTCTTAGTATGGTGCTAAGAACAAACTGTTTCTCTGCAAGAACTGTAGCTACTTTGATGGCTGAGCCATCTTTCTGGACTCTTAGAATTTTTTTTTTAAAAGAATCTTAAAATTGCTCCTTATTCAGAGAGCCAGCAATTTGAGAAGACAGTAGATAGCATCCTGAACATCTGTCCTCCATCTCATTGTTAGCCAGCAGATTTTACAGGGAAATAAAGGCAGCCAGTCACTCCAAAGTTTGGTCTTGCTCTACTGGACAGCTGGTTAGTCTTACTTCTGAGATTCATGGTGTTGGATTTTTTTTTTCCCCCTACCACTCCTTTGTCTGTGTGGCAGGGGTTTCACATACATCAAGATCACTGAAGTTTGCATTTCTCTTAAGTTTGTATTGTTTGGATTCCATCTAAATTAAAGATTAACTTAGAACAAGAAAACCATTAGCAATGTGTACTTGCTGGGTTACTTACATCTATAAAATGAGTTACAGATATATTCTTTTTTAAAAATATTTTATTTATTATCTTTATTTTATGTGTATGCGTGTACTGTGTAGATGTAGGTAAGGGCACTTGTGTCATGCAATGCCCATGGAGGACAGAAGAGGCTGTCAGATCCCCTGGAGCTGGAGTTACAGACAGTTCTTAGCTGCCATGTGGGTGCTGGGATTCAAACCTGGGTCTTCTGCAAGAACAGTATTCTTAACCGCTGAGCCAACTCTCCAGCCCCAGATGTATTCTTATGATACAGAATGTAATTGCCTTCCCATCTGTCTCCTATGAATTGGGCTGGGATGGATTCTAGTCCCAGGATTTGATTCTTTGGACAACTTGAATACAATACTACAGATAGCCTCTTACCCAGTGGCCTCCAAGGTACTTCACTGCTTAAACAGGTGAAATAAGTATTCTGACTTTAACCAAAAGAATGCAGAAATGTAGGTTGGCTTTGCTTCCACAACCATGTGCTCATGTTTATGCTTATAAGTGACATTAAAAATTTAAATGGCTCTTTCCTACCCGCAGGCCTCTCTCTGGAGTAAGTCCATTGTGCCCTCCAGGCCTTGACTCCCCCAGCCTCATTCACCCTCCCATCTCAACCACTGTTCTCTCCTCAGAGTTTGGACCCTGCCCCATTCCTTGTCTTGGGACCCCAGACACCTGGGGAACCAATAAGGCTTCCTGATCCTTTTCATCCAGACCAATGTAGTGCCTTCTCTGGGTCCCAGGAGCACTGCTTCTGGGCCTGGCCCAGGCCTCAACTCCCTCTGCTTCCCTGGGCCTGCACCACCCCCCAACTTCTTTCTGGGATGCAGGGGTTGACCTTTCCTCTTCCTGATCCTTTGCATCCAGACCAGCCCAGATCCTCAGTGCAGTCCCCAGGAGGCCTTGGGGCCTCTTTCCACCTCATCTGCCTTTGCATCTCTTGGTGGCATGGCTACCAGCTGCCGTAGACCAGCATCTTTCCTGGGCCAGGCTCCCAGGCCAGTCCAACCCCCAAATTCCTGAGGCCAAAATCATTCCTGGAGGGATCCAGACCTTAGGAGAAAGCCTGAAAACATCTGACCCCCACATGAATTGGGCCTCTGTGGGAACTCCTGAAGACAAAAGCAATCTGACGACTCCAATATAAAATCAAAAGAGAGAACCAGAAGCTTAGAGGAACCAGCTTTTCATGCCCAAAAAGTAAACCACAAAGCCGCATAAAGTTCACAAAACAAAGCAGACCTAAACCTGAAGGACTGCGTCTCACACAAGAA
>NW_008335601.1:214116-236666 GCF_000622305.1 Nannospalax galili | reverse complement strand
CCAGATATTGCCTAGCTACCCCTCCTCCAAAGAAACTACTGCACTAGGAAATGAAAAATAACCTTAGTAATAAAAAAAAGAATGCAATTTCCTCTTTGGCCTTGTTTGTATTACTTGTGTAGGAAGAAAAGGATCTCTTTTAGTTCAGCTGTGGATATCTGAGGATGCTTAGGTGGAGGAAGGAGAAGTTGACTACTAATTACTTTGAAAGAGGCATACTGACTACATCAACAACCCCAAGTATGTCTGCATTTTGCTCTACACAGGGCTGGCTCAGTGGGTAAAGGTGCTTGCTGCCAAGTCTGACAACTCGAGTTCAATTCCCAGGTAGAAGGAGAACTGATTCCCACAAGTTGTCTTATAACCTCCACACATGCACGCACACACAGAAATGTGTGGCATGGCATAGGCTCAAAGCCAATCCTCCCCAATAAATAAATGTAATTTAAATTTTTTAAAAGGACGAGAGAGCTGAAGAAAGGAATGACTATACCCAAGGGGTTGCAGGAAGAAATTCAGTGAAGGTATAACTGTGGTAAAGTACAGCTATATCAAGAATGTAAACAGAAATAAAAATTACAGGATCCAATACACATATTTCATTAATAACTTTAAATATTAACAGACTGAACTCCCCAGTCAAAAGACACAGACTATGTGAATGGATTAAGAAACAAAACCCATCTTTTTGTTGTCTGCAAGAAACTCATCTCACTTTCAAGGACAGACACTATCTCAAAGTGAAAGGATGGAAAAAAATATACCAAGCAAATGGCACTAAGAAAAAGCAGGCATAGCAATTCTAATATCTGACAAAATAGACTTTAAACTGAAACTAACCAGAAAAGACAAAGAGGGCTATTTCATTTTGATCAAAGGAACAATCAATCAAGAAGATATTACAATCATGAACATATATTCACCAAACTCTGGTGCACCCAACTTCATAAAAATTTAAATGGCCTGGGTGTGGTGGCACAGAATTGTAATCCCTGTAATCAGTAGGCTGAGGCAGGAAGATTAAGAGTTAAGGAACTTCCTAGGGGTGGGGTGGGGTGGAGAGATGACTCAGTGGTTAAGAGTGAGTATTGTCTTAGAGAGGACCTGAGTTCAGTTCCCAAAATCCAAGTTAGGTGGCTCACGACTGCCTTGAACTCCAGCTCCAGGGGATCTAATGCCCTCTTCTGGCCTCCACAGGTACTACACTCATGTGCTTATACATATAAAATAAAAAAGAATAAAAAGACCTGTCTAGGCTGTATAATATAGCAAGATCTTGCCTCAGTCTTTGCTCTACCCTCCAGCCCCCCCCCACAAAAAAAAACCCTGAAATGGAGCCATTTGCGTCATGAGGTTGATCTGAAGATTTATGAACCTGCATTTATGAAGTGCTCTGCTTGAAGTATGCCTGATAATTAATAGAGACACAAGTAAATGTGAGATACATACTTGTGAACTGATGCTTTTATGAAATTTTCTTCAAGCTATTGATTCCTTTAAGCTAAATATAAAGATATCTATAATGGTCATCAAGAATTTGTGGTCATTTGTTGCTGAGGTGGAAGAGGAGAAAGAAGAGGAGGAGGAAGATGAGGTGGAAGAGGAAAGAGGGGAAATGTATTTTAGTTTTCTGTTGCTGTAACAAATACATGAGATAATCAAGTTATTGGCTAGCAAAGGTTTATGTTGGCTTAGTTTGGGAGGTTGGTTGATTCAATTGTTTTAGGCCAATGGCCCAAGAGCACATCATGGGAGGAACCAGGGTAGAACAATCCTGCTCAACTCATGGCTAGGTTACAAAAGAGAGCAAGGAAGACACCAGGTCCCATAATTCCTTTCAAGGGCATGCCCTGATGGCCTGAGAACCTTCCAAAGGCTTCACCACTTAAAGGAGGCACCACCACCTAGTACCACCACATTGGGGCCAAGCCACTGGTATATGGGCCTATAGGGACATTTAACACTGATGCTATAGCAAAAGGCTCATCACAAGGTCTGATCAGAGAGGGCCTGGGCTGGATGACACAGTGAACCAACTCAGTTTGCCAGTTTACAGCAGATGGGTCAGTCTACAGTCAGCTTCCAAGTCCAGCCATGGAAGGTTCTATGTCTTCCCTACCTCTTGAGAGGACAAGGTTTTACCTTCTCTGAGTGTCTGTCCTAGGGCCGACGCCCAGCTCTTTACTGCCCCTGTGTTACCTCTAATGCCTGGAAGTCTGGTGTCACCTGTGATGCTAATGCCTAGGTGTACCTGCGCACTCTCCACAGGCCGGACCTCATTCCCATCTCTTGATGTATATTAACCCATCTCATCCTCCTGCATCTCCTCCTTGGATGGGTGCTATTAAAATTTTCATTCATAGATGAGGGAACCAGGTTGTGAGAGGTTAAATCATTTACTTCAAACAACTCATTAGTAGCAGAGCTTGGATTTGACCCAAGCAGTCAGATCCACAGTTTGTACTTTTAGCCACAATATTATCCTGGTTAGATATAGGATTGGAAATCTTAGGGTAAAAGTTATGTTGATTTCACAAGGAGGTACACAGAAAAACCACAGAATCCATATTTGTGCAAATTTAAATGGCCATGCATCCTAGGGCCATGTCCTAAAGTAGCCCTGGAGCAGCCAAGGCTTTAAGTTTCTTACCAGACAATCAGGTCTCAACCAAAAGGTAGCTGCCACACAGAAATCCCCAAATTCATGAAATTAAACAAATGGTCTAAGCAAAGCTTCCAGAAGGGAAGGGTCTCCGCTGACTCCTTCCCATGTAATTTCTGGCTGAATCTGGCACTCTGAGGTAGCTACTCTCAAATAAACAGAAACAAATGGCTGCACTACTCCAGGTTCTCCACTCCAGGTTTTCATTTTTAAGTAACATCTTATTTTCAAAGGCTCAGTGTTCCTGTCTTCTGGAGCCAAGCAATAATTCCTAGGCTGCAGTAGTGCTGCCTGGTCTGGGGTCTTGCACTCAACTAAAGGCAGAGGAAGCTGTATCTCCACAGTGTTGTGCATAGGGAAAGTCTTGCTTTCCCCAGTCTAAGACAAGGAAACGGTATGAAGCAGCCCTTCTCCCTAGACTGTAGCAGAGTCAGCCACCGTGTACAAAGTAGACTGTCACACAGAAAAACACATGTCATACCTCAAATACTGCCAGGTGGAAAAAGCAGGTGGGAGCATTCTGGCTGTGCAAGAGAGGGGGTTATGAGCTATCAGAGACATAGCTGGTCACCAGCCACATCATTTGGGCCAGGAACTCTTGGCAGCAATTTGGACAGAGCACATCTAGATTTACAAGGCACATGAAGATTTAACCACATATTACAGTCATAAGGTTCATTCTCTTTCTAAAATTTTATTATTTATTTATTTAATTTATTTATTTATGCATGCCTGTGTATATGTGTGTGTGCGCACCCATGTGCATGTGTGTATAAGAGCTGTTGTTCCTCAGGAATGCCATTCACTTGGTTTTGTTTTGCCAAGGTTTCTAAATAGCCTGGAACTCACCAAGTAGTCTAGGCTGGCTGCCCAGGGAGGCACACAGATCCTCTTGTCTCTGCCTTCCCAGGGCTGGAATTACCATGCCTGACCTATTTTTGACATGAGTTCTGAGGGATCAAACTCAGGTCCTTATGCTAAAAGACAAGTGCTTCAGAGTCTCATTTCTTTCAAAAAATTCTTCTCCCTGTAATGCTCGCTCTCAATCTCTCTCTCTCTCTCTCTCTCTCTCTCTCTCTCTGACCTTCACTTCATTCTTCTTCACTTTGGATGATGTTCACTTTCTAGAATATTCCAGACATTTCCTTGGTGCCCAAAGTGGCTCTTTTGAAAACCTTTCTAGCCCCTAAGAAGGTGCTGCTCCCTTTCAGCTTGTGTCTTACCTCCTTCCCTTGATCTCACTTCCTGGATGAAGATCCACAGTTGCTCTCACACCATATCCTCTCTGGTCCTATCCTACTTAACTAAAATGTAAATATTGTTTTATTGTTTTTGTGTCTTGTGTAATATTCTTTCATGCCTAGACTTTCCTCTACTGTCTTACTTTCCTATTTTTCTGTTTCCTATCAGTCAGTTTCTGACATTTTGAAAATCAATATTTACACTAGCCATGCCTATGTTTAATTTAAATAAAATGGCCCCTGTCATGCATGCTTGAAGAACTGGGCCGTTTGTCACACACCATTTACCAAACTTTATTCTTTCTGCAATTACTTGCTTGATGGGATGTTTATTTATAACAGAAAGCAGCCTTCTTTTAAAACGTTACAACTTGAAGACTTGCAATGGATTTTCTTCAAACTCACACTTTCTGGAGTTTTCTGGAATATTTCATCGCCTTTGACAGTTCAGTTCTACACAAGTGAAATTTGGGACCTCAAAAGGAACACCTCTCACGCAGGAGCAAATCAGTATTTTCCTTCTAAATTGGCTCTCAGCATGGACCCTAATCTCAAAATCCCTAAACTGGGTTCTGAGATCTCCAATGATTTAAACTTTGATGGTGTGAGAAATTAATCAGTTTCTGGCTCTAAGGTTTTTTGCTAGTGCTACCAGACCACGAGGCCTTCTAATTGATACAGAGCCACAGCATGTAGGAAGACAAGAGTGTCTCTAGTGGGACTGTGACCAGTATTAGAGCTAGATTGGGCTGCTGGTGTGGGCATACATTGTGTGTGTGTGTGTGTGTGTGTGTGTGTGTGTGTGTGTGGTGTTTTATGGGTTCAAATGCATGTGCACCTGAGCATATAGAAGCCAGAGATCAGCCTCAGGTGCCATCTACTTTGTTTTTTGAGACAGGGTCTCTCAATCGAACCTGGGGCTCACCAGTTCAGCTGGTCTGACTGGCCAGAGAGCTCCAGGGATCTGTTTCCTCTTCCCTAGTCCTGTGATCACAAATTCTCAGTCTCATGCCTGCCTCTTTATGTGGGTGTTGGGGATCGAACCCAGGTCCATATTCTTCTGTGGAAAGCACTTCACCAACTTAGCCATCTCCCAAGCCTAGGGAAGGTAACTCTTAAAATAGATGATTTGCAGATAGGGAATCTTAGGTTGTAATCCCACAGGCAGAACCAGAGATTGAGGTTCGGATACATGTGAGTCTGGAATCTTCTGAAACAGCTGTGAGGGAATGGGGGTGCTGAGCAGGACTGCTATAGTCTAATGTGACTCTAGCCATACATGGTGCCATGACGTTGCCTCACCTTGAGGTAAGGGGCTGGGGTTTTTTAGTTATTAATTTTTTTATTAATTTTTTTTCCTCCCTCGGTTGCATAAACTACTAGGTATCTGTTGGCCAGTTAACTCTTCAGCCAAATACTAATGCTCCTGGAAGACTGCCCAGGCAAGCCATGAACTTTGGCAGTTCCAGCACCTCTGTGATGGTTAGCTTTGGTTGCCAACTTGATAGGATTAAGAAACACTTCAGGCATTACCCATAAAGCTCAACTTTGTGTGAGTCTGTCGGAGTGTTTCGGAGAGGATTAACTGAAGAGAGATGACACACCTGGACAGTGGGCAGCGCCATCCCATGGACTGTGGTCTCAAACCGAATAAGAGAGAGAGAGAAAGATAGCCAAGTATCAGCATTTGTTTTTCTCTGCAATCACAGTGAAACTGGCCATCTCACACTCCTGATGCCAGGCCTTCCCCACCGTGATGAACTGTACTCCACAAGCCATGAGCCAGATTAAACCTCTCTTCCCTTGAGTTGCCTCTTGTCAGGTATTTGGTCACAGCAATGAGATCAATAACCAACAGAATCTAGGAGATGTGTACACCACCAGACAGAGGATGTCCAAAAGGGTAAAAAAACAGGGTAGCCTACATTAAATCTATTAAGCACAGCCATTCTTTATAGCTCCATCAAAATTAGATTCCCCTCAGTGTACAAGGTATTCTCTGTGCCATGTAAGTTGCAAGCACTTACAATATAATGGACAGATGGGGGCCCCAGGGGAGTTGCAAGTCCAAGACTGATTGGAGCTTTAAGAAAGAAGGAGGAGCCAGTCATGTCTTTGTTGGAACCAGAACCAGTTAAACTATAGAAACAGAAGAGCCAGTCAAGGGTGACTTAAACAAACATGGGTTCACATTTCCCATGTGTCTCAGTGTGAGCAATGCCAATGTGTCGTCTCCCTAGCCATTCTTGGCATGTTGGTTTCACCCTCAGTTCACCCCACGTGGTCTCCTCCATGTTGCAGGCAGGAAGAAGAAAGAAAAGGAAGAGTCAGGACCAACTAACTCCCACTTTTGCTTCACAGGACACAGCTGTGTCAGCACGTGGCCACGCCTGGCCACAGGACAGGCAAAGAAACCCAGTGTTTGGCTTGAGTAGCATCAACAACAGCAATGGGGTTGGGATAATGAGGCTGCAAGTTGGGCTAGTTTTCTTCTATCTGCTACAGAGCCTGTATTACCTTTGTGTAGTTTTTGTTTTGAGACGGGGTCTCACGTAACCCAGGCTGGCCTCAAACGTGCTCTGCAGAAGAGGTTTGTCTTGAACTCCTAATCCTCCTACCTCCATCTCCTGAGTGTTGAGATTACAGATCTGCATCACCACACCCAGGTGGAGCCTTTTCCAAAACCATTATCTTCTGAGAAGTTTCTTCTTGATGGCAGTGCACAGTATGCCTAAAGAGAAACTAGACAAGCTGGAGGTTTTAGGAAGCTTGCTATCTAGGCAGGGAGCACCCAAGAAGTTACCCTCTATACAACCTGACAGAGGTTATGAGAAAGAAATGGTTTTCCCATGCTGTTCCACCCAATAGGATGTAGAAGATGGACTCAGCCAGCTTGGCTGAGAAAAGGCAGTTTGTTGAGACACATTAGAATAGATCTCAGTGTCTGATGAGATTGTGGGTGAGGAACCCACAGGGAACAAAGAGCTAATTTGAAGCTCTGGAGGGACCGGTAGGTGGTTAGGTGCTGATCTTGACTTTGGACAGGAATGTGAAGTGTTCTTGTGAGATGTTTGAAGGATCTGCATAGGATAGAAATGGAAAATGGTGGTCACTACTGATCCACCCTCGATGCACCAAGTACTACACCAAGCTCTTGGTGCAGGTGAACTTTCTTAGTTCCCACAGTGCAGCTTGTGCCCATTACTGTCATCTTCACGGTACAGAAGAGAAGCTGCTGAGGCTTGCAAAGGCTAACTAACTGTGTAAGGTCACACAGCTCATGAATGAGAATGGAGACACCAGGTTTGAACCCAATATCTGATTCTCAGTCTCTTAACAATTACTCATTCAATAAATACTTCATGAGTGCCCATCACGTGTCAGGTGCTGTTCTGACTACAGGGTGCCGTGTTATAACAAAGATATAACTCATCCTTAGGAAGTTCCTTTTTATGTTTGTTTGTTTTTGGTTTTTGAGACAAGCCCCAGCTGGCCTGGAACTTGATATGGAGACCAGTCTGACCTAGATCTCACAGAGATCTGCCTGCCTTTGTTTCTCACGTGCTGAGATTAAAGGCATGTACTACCATGCTCAGCAGGAAGTTTCCATTTTTTAGACATTTATTTTATTTTTATCTATGTGTATGTGTGTGTCTATGTGAATGTGTGATACATCTGTATGGGTACCTACACAAGCCAGAAGATGGCATTAGATCCCTTGGAACTGGAGTTACAGGCAGTTATGAGCTGCCTGACATGGGTGTTGGGAACCAAACTTAGGTCCTCTGGAATAGTTAAAATCAAGTGCTTTTAACTGCTGAGTCATCTCTCCAGACTCAATGTTTCATTTTATTTTAAATAAAAACCATAATATTATATAATAAATAAAATTTAATGTACTTGCTGGACCTGAAAAGATGACTTAGTTAAGAGCACTTGCTGCTCTTGCAGAGGACCTGGTTCAGTTCCTAGCACTCACACTGGGTAGCTCACAACTTCCTGTAAGTTCAGTTCCAGGAGATTTGATGCACTCTTCTGGGCTCTGTGGGTTCTTGCTTGCACATGCTGTACATAAATACATTCAGACACATACACATAAAAATAAATTTTAATAAAACAATTTGTCTTTTAATGTGTAACTATCCTGTAAGTAATTTATAGTAATAATATAATCTTATGTAACAATAATAGCTTAATTTTAGTGGTCATACCACTACTATTCCACCATACTACCATCACACTGTACTGCCTCTTGGCAGAACCAGGACACAGAGCAAGCAGGACTAGAGAAATCAACAGCTGCTCTGGAGCCAACGAGGTTATGGGAAGGTGACAGGGCTGCAGAGTGAACATCAGGTGGAGCTAAATCTCCCTTCTGCTTGGAAAATAGGAGTGCTGGTTTGGACCAGTGCTTCTCAAGAGCAGATTAGTGGTATATGACCACAGCATAACCAGGCATGGCAGCATTCAGGCCAGGACTGAATTCCTAGGTCAGATGTAGAGTCAGAGAAGGGTGATGGATTTCACTGAACATCAGAAATTTGTTTTATTTATTTTTTTGTATGTGTATATGTGTGTGTGCATGTGCACATGTGTGTGAGGGTGTATGGGGGAGACCAGAGGTCAACTTCAAGTATCATTCTTTAGGTGCTGTCTACCTTGATTGTTTTTTATTGTTTGAGAATTTCAGAAATGCATACAATGTATTTTTATTAACCCCCTTACCTCCTCTCAAACTCTCTGTCTCTGTCTCCCTCTGTCTCTCTGTCTCTGTCTCTCTCTCTGTCTCTGTCTCTCTCTCTCTCTCTCTCTCTCTCTCTGTGCCTCTTTCTCATAGGACATCTACTGGATAGCTTCATGTCAACCTGACACACCTGGGAAGAGGGAACCTCAATTGAGGAATTTCCCTCCTCTGTGAGGTATTTTCCTAATTGGTAATTGGTGCAGGAGGGCCCAGTCCACTATGGGGGGCAGCATATAAGAAAAGTGGCTGTTCCTCTATGGCCTTTGCTTCAGTTCCTGCTTCTAGGTTTCTGCCATTAGTTCCTGCCCTGAATTCCTTCAGTGATGGACTGTGACAGAGAAATGTAATCCAAATAAACCCTTTCCTCCGCACACATTGTTCTTAGCCAGTGTTTTGTCACAGCACCAGAAAAGTAATGAATACAGTGGCTTTTCAGCGGCTGTATCCCTGAAGAACACTGACTCTTCCTCCCCCACCAGCCATCAACTGCCAGTAGCTCCTCAGTTATTGATGGGGCTTCATGAGCTTATTTTTTTGTTTTTTGTTTTTGAGACAGGGTCTCTCACTGGGCTGGAACCCACCAAGTAGGCTAGGCTGGCTGGCCAGAAAATCTGAAGAATCCCTGTCTCCTCACCAGCATTAGGACTACAAACCCACAACCCACATCACCATACCTAGCTTTTGATCACCAGAAATTTGGCTAGGGTTTTGTTAAATAGGAATTGGATTTTTCATGGGCTAAAGAAGTAATTTGATTATTACACAGCCAAAGAAAAGAAGAACATGACAAAGGCTCCTTTTCATATCATGGTACAATCAGGTAAGGAGGGAAGGCATTTACTGAAATTATATGTTTTCTTACAATTAAAAAAGGAGCAAGACGCAAGAACAGCAGTGAAGGGAGAGAGAGAAGAGGGATGTGCTTGCAAGAGAATGACTGGAGTCTTAAGGTATAATCTAAACCAAAGCTTCCTAAACCATGGGTCGTGACACTATGCGGGGTCTTGTAATTGAATGTGGGGGTCGCAGAAAAATTGGCAATAGTGAAAAGTTTCTGAATGTACAACAACCAAAAATCAATTCAAAGATCAAATGCATAATGTGACACATGTTGCATCACAGGCCTTCAGTCTAGCCTTGGGTCTGAATTCACACAAGCACCCCTCATGGCAAGGCAATGCCAGCAACATGAGCTGCCTGAAGCCCCTCGGCCTAGGGTTTTTACTGTACACACAGGGCTTTCTGCTCATTCAGAATCATAGTGGTTTAATTACAGGAAAAAAAAATCAGCATTTTTCTACCTTCGATCCTCAGCATGCATCAAATTAGTCTGCCTCGGGATGGTGTTGGGATAGAAAATGTGTACTTCCATTTCATTAGGACCCAAATTTCCTTTGTTTTTAATAAATGGAAAGATTATGTGTATCCCCCCCCAAATATATTTAAAAATAGTTTTCTTCATGATTTAGTATCAGGAGATATTTGGCTTGCATACCTCTTTTATATACCTTTTTACCCAGAATTACGTAAAAATTCCTCAAGCGAAATGGGATTGTGACGGGAAAAAGCTTAAGAAGACCTGGTCTGGTCAGATAGGAAAGGGAAAAAGACTCTGGAGGCTGGACCGGAGGAACGTATCTGAGGATGGATGGAGAGGCCCATCTCCATCCTCTGTTGTCTAATGAGGGACGCTATACACAGGCTCTGCCACCTGAGGAGACAACTAGGTTCAGGAAGGAGATGGGAATAATCCCCCGAGGGCTCCTGAGTTTAGGAAATGATTGCGGGATGTCTCTATAAAATTGCAGCTGGTTATTCCTTAGTCAGAGCAATTGGGTAGGCCTCCCTGGAGGACAAACACAGCCATCCAATGCATTTGGACAGATGCTGTGAGGCAATCTGAGGAGCTGGGGTGAAACAGTAAAGGGCGCTGAGTCGTGAGTCTGAAAATGGCACAGTGATCATAGATGGGGAAGCAGGAATTGCCTGTGCCCTGAGGGAATCTGCCAGGGAGATTTATGAAATTAGGGTTCCCTGAACGGTAGGTGCAGGGGCAAATAATATATAGGAGAGGAGAGCCAGGCAAGATAAAAATGAATGGAGGTCAGCCCTGATCTGTCCGTCAGTCTGACGAGGTGCTGCCTCCTGAGTGTAAGTAACGGGGATGGGAGGAGATGAGGTCTGTAGCAAAGTTCTGTGCTTCACAAAACCATTTCCTCTTGACCTGGCATCACATCCTCATGAGAACTCCAAAAGATAAACTCTAAAGTGAGCTAGAAAGACAAATGTCTGGGCCTGAAAAGCATCAGGAAAACCATCAGAAGGAAGACACCAACACAGTTGGAAGCTGCCACCCAAAATCAGTGGGGTGAGAGGCAGGTGAGCTACTGAGAGCTTGCCTAAAGGGAGCAGAAGACACAGTACCCTGGAGACCCCTCACACCCATGCAGAAGCAATGGGGTCAGAAGGAACAAAGAACAAAGACAGTTTCTCTCTCTCTCTCTCTCTCTCTCTCTCTCTCTCTCTCTCTGCATGTAGAGGCTAGAGTTCAACACTGGATATTGTTCCTCAGGTGCCACCCACCTTGTTACTTGAGACAGGGTCTCTCGATGCATGGTACTAACCAGTTTGGCTTGGCTGGCTGGCCAGAAACTCCAGGAATCTATCTCCACCTCCCCAGCACCAGGATCATAGGTGTGAGCTGCCACACCCAGCTTTTTACATGGGTGCTAGGGATCTGAACTCAGATCCTACAGTGACTGAGCCACCTCCATAGGCCCAAAGACCGAGTCTTTAGGAATATAGCGCAAAGGTATGTTCTTAGTAGAAACTTTGACTAGGCTTCACAGCCATCCTTAAACAGAGTCATGACAAGAACCAACGACAAAAATGGCAGAGGTTGTGTCTGGGAATTGGCTTAGTAAAGGTGCTTGTGGCTAAACCTGAGGATCTGAGTTTGAGCCCCAGAATCCACACGGCAAAAGGACAGAACCAACTGCATCAAGTTGTCCTCTGACCTTCACACACGCACCATGGCATGTGCACATTCACACATATACACACATAATAAATAAATAAAATTTTAAAATGATGGAAGTCATTGTAGCAATAGGGTTATGGAAATACAGACCACACAAAGGAGAGCAAATTCAGTGTTTGCTGGAACAAGGGAGGCAGCCTCCACCATCGCTGTTTGGCAGACACTCAAGGTGAACAAGGGGCGGGAAGGCTGCAGGTATGCCCTCACCCAGTGCTGCTGGCATGGGCATCTGGAGGCAGGCGGACTGGAAGTGGGGCTCCTACTTATGTGATTTGGGGAGCACACTGGGCTTCTTCAGATTGGCCCTGATATGGAAACCAGGGCATAATCTTTGGAAGCGAGCCATCATTCCCAAGTCTAGACAGTTCTGGACCAACTGCTATAGACTGGTGACTGCAGATGCTGTGAGTCACAGCTCTGTCATCATTTCTCATTTGGCCATTGTTCATTTATACACTCATTTCTCAAGAGTGAAGCTTAGGCAGTAGGTTTCAGGGGCCCCCACATTTCCATGGAAGGAAATGTGTGGTATGGATTGTCTGATTCTAAATGTGGAGAGGTGACATTTGTACCAGGAGCCCATTTTTCTTTTTTAAATTTTTTGTTGTTTTTTTATGTGTATGAATGTATTGCCTGCACGTGTATAAGTGCACCCACGACGTATGTGGAGGTCAGAAGAGGGCATCAGATTCCCCGGAACTGGAGTTATGGACAGTTTTTAGCTGCCATATGAGTGCTGACAATTGAACCCGGGTTCTCTGCAAGAGCAGCCAGTGCTCTTAACTGGTGAGCATCTCTCTAACCCCCTAGAGCCCATTTTCAATGCATCTATGGGATGCAGAGACACAAGGTTCAGAGGAAATGGAAACACAGATGAAGGTTATTGTGTGTATGTATGAATGTGTGTGCCTGCATGTTCTTGTGAGACTGTGTACATGTGAATGCAGGTACATGTGCAGGTGTGTGCTTATGCATGTAGAGGTCAGAGGACAAGCTCGGGTGTTGTTCTTCAGATACTCCCCACCTTGTTTTTGAAACAGGCTCTCTCACTGGCCTAGTACTCACCTAGTAGGCTAGGCTGACTGGCCAGCAAATCCCAGGGATCCACCTGTCTCTGCCTTCCCAGTGCTAGGGTTGCAGGCATGTACCCACACCCAGAGTTTTTATGTGAATTCTGGGGATCCAGTTCAGGTCCTCATGTTTGCATGACAAGCACTTTTCCAGCAGTCATCTCCACAGCCCTGTGTGTGTTCTTTTTTTGAGACAAAAATCTCCACTATGTAGCCCAGGCTGAACTTGAACTTATGATCCTCGTGCTAGTATAGCCATATGCCGCTAAACACTGCTGAGATGGTGTTTCTGCACATACAAGAAGAAAAAACAAGTCACCTTAGTGAGACCTACTGTTTGGAGTGTCCCCATGGACATTGGTTCAAGAAGACAGTAAACTTAACTAGAGTTTTTTTTACTCCATAGAAATAGGATGCCCTAATAGACTCCTTGATGTGTGATACCACTCAGCTTCAGGATCACAGGTCATGACGGACAGTGGTACAGACGCTTGGCATTTGAGCAAGGCTGACACCAAGAGGTCTGTTTCCAGCTACTCTGTCCTCAGGTGACACTGAACCTCTACCATCTGCTTTACAAAAATTAAAATAGGGAAGATGACTAAATACTGGCTTCTGGGGATTTCACCATAGACAGAACCATTTCTCTAAGGTAGAAGCCTTGTTTGTGTTTCCTAAGTTTTTAGGTCTGTGACTAATGGCTAATGCTGAGATACTCAATCAACCTTTGGGGTTCTATGTTTTGTTTTTGCTTGTTTTTTTTGGTCTTTTTGAGGCAGGGTCTTTCTGCAGTCCAAGCTGTCCTAGAACTCACTATGTAGACCAGGCTGGCCTTGAACTCACAGATCTGCCTGCCTCTGCCTCCTGAGTGCTGGGATTAAAGGTGTGCACCACCACGCCTGGCTAGTTTGGTTGTTTTTTAGACAAGATCTCATGTAGTCCAGGTTGGTTGACCTGGTTAGCTTCAGTTATCAACTTGACACACCTGGGAATCCAAGCTGTCCTAGAACTCACTATGTAGACCAGGCTGGCCTTGAACTCACAGATCTGCCTGCCTCTGCCTCCTGAGTGCTGGGATTAAAGGTGTGCACCACCACGCCTGGCTTGTTTGGTTGTTTTTTAGACAAGATCTCATGTAGTCCAGGTTGGTTGACCTGGTTAGCTTCAGTTATCAACTTGACACACCTGGGAAGAGGGAACCTGAATTGAGGACAGCCTCCATCAGAGTGGCCTGTGGGCACGTCTGAGAGGCATTTTCTCGATTGCTGAATGATGTAGGAGGCCCAGCCCACTGTGGGTGGTGCCATCCCTGGACAGGTGGGTCTGGGCTATATAAGAAGGGTAGCTGAACAGGCCAGGAGGAGCAAGTCAGTAACGAGCATTCCTTCATGGTCTCTGCTTCAGTTACTGCCTCTAAGTTCCTATCCTGAGCACTTGCCCTGGCTCCCCTCCATGAAAAAGTGTAAGCTGTAAAGTGAAATAAACCTTTCCTCCTCAAGCTGCTTTTGGTCAGTGTTATATCACAGCAATAGAGAAGTGAACTAAAACACTCGCCTTGAACTCACTATGTAGCTGAGGATGACCTCGAACTCCTGATCCTCCTGTTTCTTCTTTCCAAGAGCTGGGAGAACAGGCATGAGCCATCACACCTGACTCTGAGCCCTTGGGATTCTGCCCCCTCCCTCATTTTTCATGTGTATATATGCATGTTTGCATGTGTGTCACACATGTGTGTGTGTGTGTGAGAGAGAGAGAGAGAGAGATAAGGCTCATGTGTCTGTATGCATGTGCATATGGAGGCCCAAGTTGATGTCAGGAATCATCATCGCTCTTCCACCTTATTCACCAAGGCAGGATCTCTCAGTCCAACACAGAACTGGCTGATACGGCTAGTTTCCCTAGGCACCTTGCTCAGGGAAGCCCCTATGTCCCCTTTCCGAGGCTGGAGTCACACGAGGCTACTATGCTCACTCAGAATTTACCGTGGGTTCTGGGGATCTGAACTCCAGTCCTTACACCTGTGTGGCAAGTGCTTCAACCAGTGGGCCATCTCCCTTGCCTTGTCCTTGGGTTTGAGGTTCAGGGAGGAGTTGGGTTCCTTTGACAGCTGCGGAGTCTGATTGGAACACCTCTCATTCCAGTAGATGAGCTCCAGCCTGAGGCTGCTGAGGGAGTCCTGACTTCTGACCCATTATTATGAATCTGTATTATACTGTCATTTGATCTTATAACTTCCTGCAGTCCATATTGGACACCGTGGCTCGACATGAAATGAGAAAGTAAATCTAGCAAGGAGGGAAATTTTAGTCTAGAATGGAAGGGATTTGGAGTGGTTATTTTAGGTTAATGTCCTTACAGATTTCAAAGCCTTTTCAAGCAAAAATTAAACTATCCCCCAGTAGTCCCAGGATACTGTACAAAGGCACAATGTTTGATGATGCAGGGGAAGGGTGTTTGTGCATAGCTGAGAGCAGGCTGTGTCTTAACATTCTTAAACATAGTTGTGGAAGAGATGAGATGTGGTAGGACATTGGTGCAAAAATGGAAAACTGTTTTATAGAATGTAAAAAAATCTAAGAGCAGATTAACTTATAAGGTAAAGATATGATAAAACTATTTCAAGTATACAGGGAAAATTGCCTATTCAATAAATGATATGGGTAAAATTTTGGTAACTTAATTGGGAGAAAAATGCTGTATTTCCAGTTTATAACATAAACAAAATAATAGTAACTAAAAGCTGAATGTAAGCAAACAAAACTTCAACACAAACAAAAAACCCCAGTGCAAACAAACAAAATACTCAGTGTAAACCTCTAAGTGTCTAAGAAACAGATTGGTAAATGTAAGGTTTAGAAAGTGAGTTATAGAAAAAGAAAGGTACTTGGATCACATAATAGAAAAAATAATTAACACCCCCAAAAGTTATACCTTTCGAAAGATGCTGAGTATGATGGTGCACACCTTTAATCCCAGCACTTGGGAGGCAGAGGCAGGTGGATCTCTGGGAGTTCAAGGCCAGCCTGGTCTACATAGTGAGTTCCAGGACAGCTGGGGCTACAGGAAGACCCTGTCTCAAAAAGACCAAAAAAAAAAAAAAAAAAAGATGCCCCCTCTAAAAGTGGAAAAATAAACAGGAAATTCACAAGGTTAAGAAAAAAAATTGTCCACAATAAACATGTGCACTGGGAATTAGGGAAATGAAATAGAGAGAAAAGAGGGAGGAAGGGAGAAAGAGAGAGAGAACTACATTCACTTTGTGTCTGTTTTTCCTCCCTCTTCTTCAAATATTAAAATTTTCTAGTTGTTATCAAAATCCTTTGAAATTTTGTCAGTGTGATACACACTGGGGAAAAGATACTTTCTTCAAAACTTGTACGAGTATAGTTATGCACAGCTTTAAAAAGGTAATGTGGCAGTATCTACTACTATAATAATTATGCATATTCTTTTATAATATTTTATTTATTTTTATTTTATGTGTATGTGTGTATTGCCTGCATGTAGGTAAGTGCACCTGTGTCGTACAGTGCCCGCAGAGGACAGAAGAGGCTGTCGGATCCCCTAGAACTGGAGCTACAGACAGTTATTAGCTGCCATGTGGGTGCTGGGATTCAAACCCTGGTCTTCTGCAAGAATAGCCAGTGTTCTTAACTGCTGAGCCACCTCTCCAGCCCAATTATGCATAGTCTTTAACCAGCAAGTCCATTTTGAGGTATTTCTCCTGGCTAGATATTGTACAGAAAAAGAGACATACCACATAAGCTCTTTATTGTATCAGTGTTAGCAACAAGGAGAACTGAAACCTGTCTAGTGCATCCATCCCTTTGGGAATAGTGTTTAGTAGTGTCCTTCTGTCCCACGGCATGCTGCATAGAAGTGTGTATGTGGTGAGTCTGTTAGGACTGGTACAAACAGATATCTAGTGCACAGTGAAAAGAAGCAAGTTCCAGAAAACACATTTACTATTAGCTCCCCAGACTTGTATTTTATTCATCCTATGCTAACATCTTTATCAAGAAAGAGAAAAGTTTCAGAGAAATATTCACCAAACATGTTATTAGGGCATTTTCCTGGGAAGGAAGAGAGATTGGGGATAGGGGATTTTTCACTCTGTGTCAGAATTCTTCGAAGTTTTTTTTTTTTTACATTTTTATTTATATATTTTGGGACTGTGTATATCTGTGTGTATCACCTTGAAGTCAGAGGATAACTTGGGGAAGCTGGTCTTCTCCTTCCAGTATGTGGGTTCCAGGAATTGAACTCAGATCATCAGGCTTGGTAGCAAGTCCCTTTACCCACTGAGCTATCTTGCTGGCCCCATGTCAGAATTCTTTACAAGAGTGTGCACATCAACAAGTCAATCATTTTAAGTATTTTATTTTAGAGTCAAAACTATTCACTTAAACCTTATTCATTTTGTGACTGTCCATGCTTGGTGTGAATGAAGAGTCACACAAGATTGGATTCAGTGTCCAGTTTTGTCACTTAACTGTTTATGTGCTTTCAAATGACTGTCAAAATTCTCTGAGGGTTTTCTCATTCACATAACAGGGAAAGTTACCTGCTGTAAGAATGGGAGGAGGCAGGGTGTGCAGAGCACCAGAACAATTTCGTAGATATTTGTAATTGTTCTCTCTCTGTTGAATCCTTGCTCCCCGTCTAAGCCTTTTCTCCTTCTAGATGCTAGTAGGTAACAGGAAACATGTTAAGGCCACTAGGTCCTGTTGGTTCTCTCTGCCACCTTCCTCTCTCTCCTCTTCGTGGAGTTCCTGATTGTGCTGCTCTGTTTCGTGGCCTCTGAAGTTCTTTTCAGTTTTTTTTTTTTATTCCTTTCTGTCCTTCTCAGGCCAAGTCATTTCAACTGATCTGCCTTTATTAACTTGATCCTGCCTTCTGCTGTGTCAGATCTGTTTCTTGAGATCCTCTAGGGAAATGCTCATTCCACTTACTGGATTTTTCTCAGTATTAGTTGATTTCTGTCTCTATTCTCTGGTGGGGCATCATTTTCATACTCTCCTTTAGTTTTTAATGTATGGTTTCTTCTAGTTCTTTGAATTTTTTTTTCAAAAAGAGTATGTATTTATTCTTTGAAATTTTCATATGTGCATATAAGGTATGTACTGTGATCATGTCCGCCCCCACCCCTCTCTTACTCCCTTCCCACTTCCTCTGGAACCATTCTTCTCCCCAACAACTGCCCCCAACCTGCTTTTAAAAACTCATTTGAAGTCTTTGTCTACTGATCAGAAGGTCTACACTTCGTGGAGACAGGTTTTTTTTGTTTGTTTGTTTTTTTTCCTTTTTGAGACAGGGTCTCCCTGTAGCCCCAGCTGTCCTGGAACTCACTATGTAGACCAGGCTAGCCTTGAACTCCCAGAGATCCACCTGCCTCTGCCTCCCGAGTGCTGGGACTACAGGCATGCACCATCACACCTGGCTCCATGGGGACAGTTTTATTGACTTGTTTTTCTTCCTGTCTCTTGTTACTATGCCTATCTTGTGATTTTTGTTGCTGTTAACAAAACCGATCAATTTTTATGTTGAGTAGCAACTCTAGAAACCAGATTCCTCTCTTCTCTAGGATCTGTAGCTCTTGGTCTTTGTTATTGGAGTTGTCCTTGCAGGTTGTGATTTAATGATCTTCCTGATCTAATCTGACAAAGTCCATATGACTCTGCTCTCTCAGTTGAGAGTTCAGCTAATGGTGACTTCTTTCATTGCTTTGAACCAGTCTGTCCCCCAGACGCTGCAGACAGAGGCATTCTGAGTGCACGCTGGGACAGATGTTAAATGCTCAGGTAGGCGGTTTACAACTTTGCTGTAGCACTTGAGTAAATCCTAAAGGTCAGCCAGAGGTGAGGGCTTGGGACCTTCTTGGGGACTTTCCCAGCTGTCTGTGCAAACTTGAGCATGTGCACTGCCCTGTTCATATGAATGGCCTTCTGTGTTCCCAAGACCGTATCAGAGCTTTTCAAAGCTCCTATGCTGCACTTTGTCTTTTGAAGTTGCTTGGTTAGCCAGTTTTTTGCCCTGCTCTTGTCACCATCTTAGGTGGCTGTGATGGGGAACAATTGGTTTTGATGTCTGTTTTTGACATATGTCTCCAGTAGTTCACAAGTGAGCTCTGAGTTGATTCACACAGAAATCTGCTGCTAACAGTTTCCAGGATAGCGCCAGAGAGGTCTGGAAATGACAGCTCCTTGGGGCAGTGACTTTGGAGAGTTGCAGGCCTGCTGCCTTCAGTGGTTGCTAGGCTGCCAGACTTCACCGTAATTACAATGGGTTTGCTAATTACACATACAGACTGACACAGACACAGAACACACACACATGCACACACACACACACACACACACACACATTCATTAGTTTCTCATTTCTGTGACAACACAAAAGCAACTCAAGGAAGGAAGGGTTTATTTTGGCTCACATCATATCAGGTGAGGACCAGCAGCAGGAGTGTGAGGTGGCTGGATGCTGCATCTGAGGTCAGGAAGCCAACAGCAGTGAATGCTGGTGTTCAGCTCACTTTCTCTTTTTTATTCAGTCCAGGACCCAAACTTATAGAACAGTGCTGCCTGTATGTAGGGTGAGTTTTTCCCACCTCATTTAATCTAGTCTAGAAACTCTCTCACAAACATACCCAGAGATTTGTGTCTTAGATGATTCTTGATCCTGTCACGTTGACAATTAATATGAACCATCACAGATGCTGTGACAGTAAGGATATTTATGGAACTTATAGTAAACTCTTATAGGAGAGAAAAAGGCTAGTCCTATGGGATTTGGAGTAACTCCAGGCCTTCTGGGAAGAATTATTTTCACTTTGATAAATGGCTTTTGGCTTATTACTATGTCCTTGTAGAGAATGAACATCTAACCAGAGGTGGGGCAGTGAATGATGGGAAATTCATGGACAATTTGACCACATGGTCACTTGCTAGCTCCTGCTTAGGTGTAAGACCACATGGCTAAACCTTTCACTAACACCCAAGAATCAGGGTAGAACCACAACTTGAATCAGGGTAGAGCCAGGACTCAAATCAGGTTTCTTTCTGACCAAGGAGGAAAATCAAATGCACCACTTTGCTTGGAAATGTGTTCCTTGATGTCTTCCACCTATACTTCAGAGTGCGTCAATAATGTTTCCTTCTGGCTTGTTCCATAATATGACACAGGCCGTCTTCAAGCCAGACCTTACTTTTCTCCTCCTCTCTCACATGGTCACAGGGGACTTCCATTTTCTGTATTTTAAGAAATTGGATCATATCTCAGAGATTGGTCCATGTGTTCCTGTATTTTGTGATGGCTAACAAGTATATATTTCATGGATTCTCTAATTAGCACTAGACTTGACTGATTTGGATCATTTACCTTTCTAAAAAAATTTCTATTAAGTGCAGTGCTGAAATAAATATCTCTTGCATATATCTTTGAACATACACAGGGTTAGGACTACAGGGTAAATTCCTACATGCTCGTTCATGGATTTTTAATTTAATTTGAACTCTTGAATATGTAAACTGTGAACAACATTGATTGTATCTGCAGGGTAAATTCCTATAGTTTATTACTCATGGATTTCATATTTAATTTCAACTCATATTGCATACTTAAACCTTTCTAAACATCTTGGTAACATTAGGCGGTAAACTATGAAGAACTGGAGTCATCAAGTAAGTTCCTAATTTTGTCTATGGTTGTTTCCGCTTACTCATAGTTTTGGTTTTTTTGTGGTTTCAGTTACTGGTAGTCAGCTGTGGTCCAAATATATTAATAGAAAATTCTAGAAATAAACTTCAAATTTTAAATTGTGCGCTGTTCTGAGTAGCATGATGGAATCTTACATTCTCCTCTGAGCTTCCAGGACATAAATTACCCACTTGTCCAGTGAGTACATGCTGTATGCACTACTCACCTGTTATTTACTTTGCAGTCATTTCAATAAAGAGATCAACTGTAGTGGTGTTGCAATGCTGCCTTCACCTGACTGTTATTTTACTTAACAATGGCCCCAAAGAAAGTCATGTTGCTGGTGATTTGGATGTGCCAAATAAAAGTCATAAGGTACATCTTTTAAGTGAAAAGATGGAAGGTCGTCATAGGTATATATGTATGTATAGGAAAAACCACAGGAACTAGGATTTTAGGCATCCACTGCAGGTCTAACATATTACACACACACACACTAGTACATATTGTACGCATACAGGATTATGTCTACAGGGTAAATTCCTACAAGTTCATTCATGTATTTTTAATTTAGTTTGAACTCTTGACTATGTAAAATTTTATGCACAAAATGATTGTATCTTCAGGGTAAATTCCTACAGTTTATTACTCATTCGTTTCATATTTAATTTCAGCTCATATTGCATACTTAAACCTCTTTAAATATATTATTTATAATATATTTATCAGCAAATTAAAGAAAGCGGGTTTATTTTGGCTCACAGTTTGAGGGTAGAGTCCCTGAGAGCAAGGAAGGTGTGGGGGCAAGAGTGGCTTTAGCGGTCTGCAGTCACAGGAGCATGAGGCAGCTCTTCACAGTACATCTGCAGTCAGGGAATAGAGAGAGGATGTTGGTGGCCAGCTTGCTTTCTATTCTTTTCCTTGTATACCTACAGACAGCATTTGTAACAGGCTCCGTAGTCCATAAGCCTGAACTATTTGTTATCCAGTATTTTAAAGGTTTGCCAGCCCCTGGTCTATCTTGCCCTCTGGGTTCCCATTCACTCCCTCTGGGATTATCACAAGAGTTTGGAGGGAAGCAGAGAGGATGAGGGAAAAGAAGCTGGAAACTTTGTTCTACTGGTTGCCTTCCTATGTGGCTGCCAAAAGATGATTCTGTTTCTAGTCGGAAAATCCCAGTTCTTCTCAAGTGCCTCTTTCCCGTCAGCCCTCTCTGCCTTTAGCTTCTGGTAATCTCACTCCAACCCAGACTTTGACCCAAGGACAATAAATATCTCCTCCTCTAATGAGCCTTGGAGCCCTGCCCTTTCTTTGCCATTTCTGTGCAAATATCTCTTTATGAAATCATTCTTTTTAAAATATTTTATTTTTATGTGTATACGTGTGTTGCCTGCATGTATGTAGTTGAGAGCACTGACTGCTCTTGAAGAGATAAAATCATTCTTAACTTATCTTAATTTACTCATACCTTGTTCTTTCTAAGACTCTTATTGAGCAGCAGGTTATAATTTTATGTATATCGTGATCTGAATTTTATGGTAAACAGAAAATCCTGAAATGATTTCACAAGATGGTATCTGGTTGTCTGTGCCTAGGGAAGGAGCATGCACTTTTGTCATGTTCTTACTTTTGGTTGGATCTGTGTGATAAAGACACCAACAGAAGCAAGAGGCTGAATAGGAAAAGCTCCAAATTTCCCAGAGTAGTATTTTGAACAGGGTTGGCTTCAACATCAGGTAGATTAGTACAGATGTGGGAACTGTCTCACAGTCAGAGGGAGTCATGAACAAAAGTCTTCTGCTCAGTTATAGGGAGAGCTAGGAGGAGAAGGGGCGGGGAGAGATGGGGCAGAGAGTATGGAATATTGAGTCAGAAAAGCGGAAAAGCTCCAAATTTCCCAGAGTAGTATTTTGAACAGGGTTGGCTTCAACATCAGGTAGATTAGTACAGATGTGGGAACTGTCTCACAGTCAGAGGGAGTCATGAACAAAAGTCTTCTGCTCAGTTATAGGGAGAGCTAGGAGGAGAAGGGGCGGGGAGAGATGGGGCAGAGAGTATGGAATATTGAGTCAGAAAAGCATATATTTTCTTAATGTAT
>NW_008335601.1:212971-214034 GCF_000622305.1 Nannospalax galili | reverse complement strand
ACACACTCCAGAGCAAGGGTACTTCTCTTTCACAAGTAGGTGCAAGTTTCTAGGTTCACAGTTGGGTTAATACAGTTATATATTATTGAACTCAGTATAAGCCCTGTAAGACATAAAATTGAATAAGTTTTTTAACCTTTAAAAAGATCTCCATTTCATTTTAGAATATATCGTTCCTTGCAGAAAGACTCATTGTTTTTGCTACTAACACTGAGATGTTGGTGCATGCATTTTTAATCTGTATGTATCTGATTATTACTAGTCATAATCAGTTGTACCCGGATCCTTGTCACCTGTGTATGTCTATAAAGTCATCGGGTAGATTTCAGTGGTAATGTTTATCACCTCTACTAATTCACATGATGTAAATTTTTATGCTTCCTCCTCAAATATAACTATTTTTTATTAATTTGTTGATTTTTTTGTGTATATCACACAGAACATCCCCAAATATCTTAATCTATACACCCACTTCCCAGATGGCACCCTCCCATAGCCTCCCTCCCCTCATTAGAGCCCTTATACTCTGATATCCCTGCTACTGTCTGCTGTGTTGTCGGCACCCCCAGCCGTTCCCCACTTCTTGTCCATCTGGTGAATCTATTTAGCCTATCTAGAGGTCTTTGTTTTAAAAAGGTCAGCTGTTACTCATCTAGCAGTAATCACTTGTCAATATTCCTTAGATAAGACTGGGGTCTGCTGTTCATTTTCCCAGTTCTATGCTGGGTTACTATCTGGAAGTCCCTTAGGCCACCCTGGCCAACAACTCAAAAGAAGGTATCTCCTATCTGGCATTGTTGCTTGGTATGTAGCCTTTAGCTATACATATGGACTCTTAAAAAATTATATTGGCCCCTTTAGTCTTTGGTTATACTTCCCTTTTGGGGGTTAAGGACATACAATTGGACCAGATAAACTCATTTCTTTTTACTCTTGGGGTCCTTTGAGGATCTATTCCTCAGGGGTCACATGGGTTTGGGAGGAGCCCCTCACTCCTTTCTTTTACCAGTTCCATCTATGTGAAGATAAGTTAAAGTCCCTGCTTGACTGTGGCTGGCGTCCC
>NW_008335601.1:210503-212321 GCF_000622305.1 Nannospalax galili | reverse complement strand
TATTTTTACACCCACTTCCCAGATAGCACCCTCCCATAGCCTCCCTCCCCCCACTAGAGCCCTTATACTCTGATATCCCTGCTACTGTCTGCTGTGTTGTCGGCACCTCCAGTCATTCCCCATTACTTGCCCTTCTGGTGAATTTAGTCATCCTAACTAGAGGTCTTTTTTTTAGGAGGGTCAGCTGTTCCTCATCTAGCGGTAATCAGTTGTCAATATTCTTTTGTATAAGATTGGGGTTTGCTGTTCATTTTCTCAGTTCTATGCTGGGTTACTATCTGGGTATCCCTTTGGCCACCCTGGCCAACAACTCAAAAGAAGGTATCACCTGTCTGGCATTGTTGTTTGTTATGTAGCCTTTGGCTATACATATGGACTCTTATGAAATTATATTGGCCCCTTTAATCTTTGGTTATACTTTCCTTTGGGTGTTTAAGGCCATAGAGTTGGTCCAGATAAACCGATTTATTTTTACTCTTAAGGTTGTTTGAGGATCTGTTCCTCAGGGGTCACATGGGCTTGGGTAGAGCCTCTGGTTTTTAAAACTAGCTAGGCATTATTTATCTCCCTCATTGTCTGACTCCTCCATCATGGTTTCCCCAACTAAGATGCCCCCATTTTTCCTCTTTCTCCCTTACTAATGCCCTTCTCCTATGGTCCTACCTCTCTTGAACTCCTTCTTTCCCTTTTTCCCCTAGGTTCCTTGTATAACTTTCCCTCCCCCTCCCTTAAACTAACCCAATTTTTATCCATATCACCCTTATTAAGGCCTGTTTCCTACTGTTCTTCTCTTTCAGGTTCGTTTTTTTCCTTTACCTCCCTGGTTCCTGTAGTTATGTCTGGATACGTACTCACTTACTGGGATTTGGTTCTAGGATCCACATATGAGGGAGAACATATATCAATTTTATTTCTGAGTCTGCATTACTTCACTTAGCCTAACAGTTTCTAGTCCCATCCATTTACCTGAAAATTTCATGATTTCATCTTTCCTTACTGCTGAGTAAAATTCCATCATATAAATGAGCCACATTTTATTATCCACTGCTCAACTGAGGGACACAGGTTGCTTCCATCTCTTAGCTATTGTGGAAAGAGCAGCAACAAACATGGATGCACAAGTATCTCTGCAATAGGATGAGCTCTTTAGGTATATGCCAAGGAGTGATATAACCGGGTCAAATGGTAAGTTCATTCTTAGTTTTTAAAGAGTTCTCCATACTGTTTTCCATAGGGACCGAACAAGTTTGCAGCCTGTTCAGCTCCTTAGCCCATCTTTTAATTGGGTTACTTCCTTTCTTGATTCTCTGTTTTTTGAGTTTGTTATACATTTTGGATGTTAAACCTCTGTCACATGTGTCACTGGTGAAGATTTTCTCCCATTCTGTGGGTTTTCTGTTTGCTTCCTTGGTTGTCTCCTTTGATATACAGAAGCTTTTTAGTTTAACGAGGTCCCATTTGTTAATTCTTGACCTTGTTTCCTAAGTAATTGATGTCTGGTTTAGAAAATACTTTCCTACACCTATATCTTGTAGGTTTTTGCCAAAGTTTTCTTCTAACAGTTTCAGAGTTTTGGGCGTTGCATTGAGATCTTTGATCCATCTGGAGTTAACTTTTGTGCATGGTGAAAGGGGTTTAGTTTCATTCTCTACAGGTGGAGACCCAGTTTTGCCATTTGCTAAACATGCTGTATTTCCTCCAGTGAATGTTCTTGGCCCCTTTGTCAAACATCAGGTGGCTGAAATTGCATATACTCATATTTGGGTCATCAATTTTGTTCCACTGATCTATGGTTCTATTTTTATGTCAGTGCTGTTG
>NW_008335601.1:207957-209115 GCF_000622305.1 Nannospalax galili | reverse complement strand
TTTCATCTCTGATTTTGTTGATTTGGAGGTGCTCTTTCTTTCTTTTGGTTAACTGGGCTAGTGGTCTGTCAATCTTGTTTATCGTTTCAAAGAACCAGCTCTTGGAATTTTTGATTCTTTGTATTGTTTTCTTTGTTTCAGTTTTATTAATTTCTGCTCTGATTTTTGTTATTTCTTCTTCTCTGCTGGGTTTGGGTTTCATTTGTTGGTTGCTTTTCAAATGTCTTGAGTTGCACCGTTAAGTCATTTATTTGTGTTCTTTCCGATTTTTTGATGTAGGCACGTAGAGCTATAAACTTCCCTCCAAGGACAGCTTTAAGCATGTCCCAGAGGTTTTGTTATGTTGTATTGCCCTTTTCACTTAGTTCCTGGAATATTTTTATTTCTTTTTAATTTTTCTTTTGACCCATTCATCATTCAGGAGTGTGTTGTTTAATCTCCATGTGTTCATGTAGTGACTAGGGCTTCTTCTGATGTTGATTGTAAGCTTTATTGCATTGTGGTCTGATAGAATGCCTGGAATTATTTCAGTCTTTTTGTATTTGTTGAGGATTGTTTTGTGCTCCAGTATATGCTTGATTTTGGAAACGGTTCCATGGAGCACTGAATAGAAAGTGTATCCTTTGGTGCTTGGGTGGAATACTCAGTAGATGTCTGTTAAGTCCATTTGATATATGGTATTGTTTAATTCAGATGTCTTTCTGTTAACTCTCTGCCCTGTTGACCTATCTAATGGAGACGGTGGGGGTATTGAAGTCCCCTACTATTAATGAGTTGAGATCATTCTGGGTCTTAAAGTCATTTAGCATTGTTTTTATGAAGTTGGGTGCACCAGAGTTTGGTGAATATATGTTCATGATTGTAATATCTTTTTGGTTTATTGTTCCTTTGATCAGAATGAAATGGCCCTCTTTATCTCTTCTGATTAGTTTTAGTTTAAAGTCTATTTTGTGAGATATTAGAATTGCAACACCTGCTTTTTTCTTAGTACCATTCATTTCGTATATATTTTTTTCCCATCATTTCACCATAAGATAGCATCTGTCCTTGAAAGTAAGATGAGTTTTTTGCAGAAAACAAAAAGATGGGTTTTGTTTCTTAATCCATTCACCTAGTCTATGTCTTTTGACTGGGGAGTTCAGTCCATTAATATTTAAA
>NW_008335601.1:197594-207064 GCF_000622305.1 Nannospalax galili | reverse complement strand
TTGTGTGTTCTTTAAATTCACTGAATTCTTTTATCATGTTTGTAACTCTTCTTTTGAATTCCATGTCCTGTGTTATCTCTAGGGTGTTCTCAATGTACTCCTCTACAGGACTGTTGGTACTTGATGGGGACATATTATTTGTGTTTTTCATGTGATGATTTTTTTCTCTGTGACTTTGGCATGTGTATTTCTTTTGTAGTTTCTAATTCTTGTGAGATTCAAGCCTTCAGCCTTCAAGTTTAGGTCTGCTTCTTTTTGTAAAGTTTATGTGCCTTTGTGTTTTACTTTTGGGCATGAAAAGCTAGTTCGTCTAAGCTTCCGGTTCTCTCTTTTGATTTTATATTGGAGTGCCCACATAGCTTTTGTCTTCAAGAGTTCCCACAGAGGCTCAAGTCAGATGAGGATCAGATGCTCTCAGGCTTTCTCTTAAGGTCTGGATCCGTCCAGGATAAATGTTGTCCTTAGGAATTTGGGGGTTGGACCGCCCTGGGAGCAGGGCCCAGGAAAGATGCTGGTCTTGGGAAGATGGTGGCCATGCCAGCCAGGAATGCAAAGGGAGGTGGGGGAGGGAAGAGGCCCCAAGAGCTCCTGGGGACTGCAGGGAGGAATTGGGTTGGTATGGATGCAGTGGTGGCTCCAAGCAGAGAGGTCAACCCCCTGTCTGGGGTGCCTAGAGAAGAAAGGGCCAGTACCCAGGCAAGGAGGAGAGACAGGGTGGGGTAGCTGGAAGAGTGAATGAGGCTGGAGGAGTCAAAGCATGGTGGGCACCGATGCACTTACCCAGGAAACAGGCTGGCAGGTTGTGCAGGCCCAGGGAAGCAGAGGGAGGTGAGGGCAGGACCAGGCACAGAGGGCTCCTGGGGACCTTGAGAAGGAACTGGGTTCATCTGGATGCAAAGGATCAGCAAGTAGTCCATATGATACATTTTAATCATATTTAGACTTCCCCTTTCTAGATCAACTAGATAAGATGGTCTCGGCAGAAGTGCCTGAGGAAGCTCTTGATGTACAGCCTCCGGGGTAAGGAGCCTCTGGATGGAGCAGCTGGGGCTGGGAATGCAGATGTATATGAGATCATGTTTGACACTTTGAGTACTTTACCATAACTCTCTCCAGACCATGTTGTATGTCTGGAATGGTGAGGACAGCTTCCCCTTCACCCCCCTACTCAGACCACCAGAGAAAGTTTGTTGTTATCCTGAAGGGATTTGGGGATGGAGCTGACCCCTCAATGTCTACTTTCTCTATTTTGAAGCAACCAAGAATATCTCCATAACTTCTGTGTGAACCAAGAACTACTCTAAGCTGTCCTGTTAATGTCTACCTCTCTTTATACTAGAGACGTGTCTGGAGACAGTGATTCCCATACTAGTTGGTTTAGGAAGTGAAGGAAAACAGAATTTGGAGAGTGGGAAGTTGGAAAGGGTAGAGCATGTAGCTCCGTAGTTTTCCTGTGGTATCTCTACATCACCCCTACTCCTCAGAAGAGGAAGTGAGAGCTAGAGAAGGTGATGACCTCCAGGGTCACATCTGCTAAGTAGTGGGAATTTTCTCTGATGACAAAAACCATTCTGTAACTGCTACACTCACTAATTTCTGCTCAGTTGGAAATATGTACACAGAAGGTTGGAATAAATGCCATGAAGGTATTTCCCCCTTCTAATGTAATGCTTTTCTTAGAAATGGACTCTCTCTCTCTCTCTCTCTCTCTCTCTCTCTCTCTCTCTCTCTCTGTGTGTGTGTCTCAGCAAATGCATTTATTTTTATAAGTATCTCTAGAGAGCTGTGTGTGTGTCTCAGCAAATGCATTTATCCTTATCAAAGTAACTCTAGAAAGTTCCTAGCAGATTGGTCCCTGAAGCCTGTAACTACCCAGGAGAATGCACTTTGCTAAAAGCTTGGATAATGCAGAGAAAAATGCTAAAAAAATAAAATAAAAAAGGACCATGTGAGACAAATTAGAGCCCCAAGAATATTCAACTGCATTCCCCTGGAGACCAAAGTGACATGGATTCTCAGGACAGACTATGTTACTAAAAAGTACTGAGTCATAACTGTTAATTTTGACTGTCAACTTCAATTAAGAAATGCCTGGGAGATTAGTGAAGCATGCCTCATGGGTGTGTCTTTCTAGAGACAATTCAAGCCTAAGGGCTCTGACCTAATCAATGGATCGATTTCTTGAGGGACTCAAGATATGATGATATGACGGGAAGGTAGTAAAAGGTAGAGAGATGAAACACAGATGTAGTAGGTTACTGGGGATACTTCCTGGGGAGCAAGCTATTGCCTTGGCCCCTTCCTGTATTCCCCCTTTTTCTTGGTTTCCTGGCTGCCATGATGTGAGCTGCTCTGCTCCACCATGCCCTCCCCACCATGATAGACTGATACCTCTTAAACTGTGAGTCAAAATAAAACAACATTCCTTCTTTAAATTGTTCTCTCAGGTGTTTTAGTCACAGCTAGGAATAGGGAAGCCTAACAGGGAAGCCTTCTCTAAAAGATGAGAATCAGGAACTGGAGAGATGGCTCAATGGTCACTGGCTGTTTTTGCAGAAGACTTGGGTTCCAAACCCAGCTCCCACATGGTGGCTAACAACCGTCGATAGCTCCATTTCCAGGAGATCTGATGTGCTCTTCTGTCCTTCACTGGCATTGCCCCATGACATGGGTACATTTATGAGTACAGGCATGACACTCATACACATGAAATATAAATAAATAAATAAAAATAAGATGAGAATCAGTGTGGGTAGGAAGCAGAGGTACTCCTGGAAGCCAGGTGAGGAGCCTCCTTGGAGACCGTCGTGGATTGTATGCTCACTATGACCTTTTCTTGAGTATGGATAAAGCTTTCATCTGAGTAGGTTAGATAAAATAGCATCTGAGATCAGGGCTGGAGAGATGGCTCAGTAGTTAAGAGGACCTGATTTAAATTCCTAGCACCCATGTTGGGTGGCTTACAACTATCTGTAAGTTCAGCTCCAGAGCATCTTATACCCTCTTTGGCCTCTGTGGGTACCTACACACATGTGGTATTTATTTACACACACACACACACACACACACAAACACACACACAAATAAAACTAAATATAAAAATAAATCTTTAAAAAAATCATCTGAGATCCATTTCAGCCTTAACACCAACCGTGAGTCCTTATAATTGGATATTTTCCAATATTTGCTTATGACCCCCCCATTCCAATTGTGCTCCAATTACTTCTTCTCTGACTCTCCTATTTTCAAATCTCTCTCATCTCATACAGTGTTTGAAGCTATGAACTGCTTCATTCATTTAAAAACTATCTCCTGTTATTTTGAGTTCAGAATTATTCATATTTTTGCTTTTAATAACTTCCTGGTGAGTGATTGAGGTCTGACTGCCCAGAGCCATTTACATTTCCTATTATTTATAGAGGTTTCTTGCTCACCTAGAAGAGAAATTTCTGAAAAAATGTCAAGAGCAGGAGTTTAACTTGGCAAATATTTATCATGTGCTGGCTTTGTGTTAGCTGAAACAGAGGTTTATAGGAAACCTAGTCTCATAACTGGGTTAAAACACAGCACCAGATAATCACTGTTCTCAGGGGACTGGCAAGGCGAAGACACAACATATTGAAAAGGTAATGAGAAACAGAATCCGAGCTTTTGAGAAGCTAAAGCATTGAATTGGTCATGCTCCAACTTTAGTCACATTTGTAACATGTTTGAACATTACTTTGATTTTTGTAAGTTTTGTTTTTTCACAGCGGGGAAGCGTCACAACATAGACATTTAAAATTCTTATCCTGCACATGGTTTTGAGAATGGAGGTTTCTAGAAGCATGCACATCTTTAATCGCAAAGCAGGTGACCCTTTGCCATGTGTCCCACACCTGTCATTCATTTTAGCACAGTTTATGTGCGAGCAATGCAGGTGACTTCTCAGTTTCACAGACAAGAAAGCCAAGACTTAGAGATCTTAGGTGGCTGACTTGCTACTAGCTTATGAAGATGATATAGATTTTTTTCTTTTAAAAAATTTATTGAGAATTTCATACATGCATATAAGATGTTTTGATCAAATCCACACCCACTCCTTCCCCTCCAGTTCCTCCCATATCTCCCCATCACTTTTTCTTGACGACTTCGTGTACTTGTTCAGCATGGAAGAAGCCATAGTGGTCTGCGTCCCAATTCCCCATCAGCAATTTGGGTTGGGTAACCTCTTCAGAGGATGGAGTGATAAGAATAGGAGGTAGGAATTGGCTAGGCAGTTAGGGTAAAAAGACCCCAAAGAAAAGTAGCCAGTTTCCTGGCTAAAAATCAAAATGTCCTTGGGCCTCTTAGCAATATACTTTGTTTCAAAGGCCAAAAATGTCAAAAGTATTTGGGAGCTCTCATCAAATCCCTAAGAGATTTTAGGGTTACCTCTTCAGGGGCAGAGGGGATGTTAGAGTAGCAAAAAGCCCCATTAAGAAAAAGAAAGAAGTAGATTTTTTTTAAAAGCAGATCCTAAGGAAAAGGCAGTTGTGTGGTGCAAGGGAAATAACTAGACATATATTAGAAATACCTGGGAGGCACCATGGTAGTAGCTGGTATCTTAGAGGGAGGCAGGAATAGCCTTCAAGTTTTCAAATAGGAGACAGGGTAAGAGACTTTGTCAGGACATTAGCATTTGCATCGCAGGGCTTTCTCAGGGTATAGCATATGGCCCATTTGGCTCAAAGATAAAAAGTGTGTAGAAAATTCAGAGGAAGATCAAGCAAATGAATGTTAACCACATTTTTGAAGTTGCTCTGACTCAGGAGTCTTTGGTTGGTGGACTAACCTCTTGCCCTGATGCATTCATTAGTGTGGGTTCAGAAGGAAGAGCAGGAAGTGACTGAGGGAAGGTGATGCAGGTCTGCTTTGTAATGGAGGAGCTATCACTCAGAATACTCTGTGGTTCCTGTTTCCCATTCTCTTCAGTCTAGTGCTCACCCCACCACTTTGACCAAGAAGTCTCCTGCTGATTCAACCTATTTTCCAGGATTTTGGAGTTTTCTTGGCTTTTCCCTTTCTTCCTTCCTTCCTTCCTTCCTTCCTTCCTTCCTTCCTTCCTTCCTTCCTTCCTTTTCTTTCTTTCTTTCTTTCTTTCTTTCTTTCTTTCTTTCTTTCTTTCTTTCTTTCTTTCTTTCTTTCTTTCTTTCTTTCTTTCTTTCTTTCTTTCTTTCTTTCTTTCTTTCTTTCTTGTCTCCATTAGTGACCCTGAAGCATTAAAAGAATACCATGCCACATTCAAATGAGAGTAAAAGAAAATGTGCCTGAATCCACTGAAAGTCTGATTTGCTTTCATGGGATGATGTTGAATGGACCAGACAGGATCAGAGCCTGGCCCCTGGAGGCCCCAGTAAACTAGAATTGACCACCTGTTCTCAACAAGCCAATTTAAGGAACAGGTTATAATGAAAGCAAAGACTGGAGATTTATTCAATGTGGCCACATTGGGAAAAACAAGTCCAGTGACCAGAAGTCCAACATGACATGAGAGTTAGTGTTCAATATAGTGCAGAGGTTTGCATAACTGAGCAGTCCTGCTGAAGGTGTGGTCACACTCCCCCTCCAGCCCCACATCATCATTGTCTATGCACCAGTCTGCCCTGCAAGGTGGTCTGACAAGTTGTCAGAACTGTGTGATATCTCCTCTTGGGAGACAAGCTCCCCCTCTGGCTGGTACCAGGTTAGTCTTTTCCTTAGAAGAGTTTCTTGTGAAAATTCCAATTTTCTGGGATTCATTGTGTCTATAATCTGATAGCTGGTGGGAGGGGCACATGTGTCTCTTTAGAATATGTTCATTCCTGCCAGGACAGTTATAAGACCCTGAATTGTGTCAACTCCCCTGGCTCGCCACAGTAAGTCAAAGTCAAGCACACAGATGATCCCAGATACAGGCTTAGAAATGAACCAACTAAGCAAATACGCCAGTACCGTCTGCTCTTCCATCTGGCTGCTCAGCATTCAGTCATGTAGCCATTCAGGCAAACTGTCTTTGAGTCAATGAAAAGTCATTCAGAAACTACAGCGTGTCCCTTGTGAGATATATTGTCAACCAAATTAGGACCTGAGACCCTCAGCAAGGAAAGTTGAATAGCAGGCACCCCCCAGGCCTCTGCTTTTTCTGTCCTCTTTCTATGCTGACTAGTTTGTAAGGCTAGGGGTCCACCAGGGTACCAGTGTCTCTCAAGTCCCTCTCTGGATTCACCATCTCCATTCAATGGAGGCTTGTTTTAATGCAGTCCACTTTCTTTGTACTGACCCAGCTCTGGTGCGTATAGGTCAAGGTTGGGGCTTCCCTCATCTGCTCTGTGCTCTTGGTGGATACTCCCATCATGCCTCGTCCTTCAGTTGTGATAACCACTTGCTTGATTGGATCATAACACTCCAATCACTGCTAACCAAATTCAGCCCTCATAAAAATGGTAAGTACTAGCTTGAAGTAGGTAATGTAATAAAAGGACAGACAGAGTCTTCACTTTTCAAAATTGAGTATTAAGCCAAAGAAAGGCTTTTTAAGTCCTTGAAAGGAATCATTAAGGTGCGTGATGCTCAGCTTGGCCACAGATCCCCATCTTCTTTGAGTCAGAATTGATGAAGCCTTTTGTGATTCGACTTCTGTCCTTATTTCAGAAACCCTGAACCTTTGAGTTGCATCAAGATGTCTGTCTAGAGGCCAATGCAGTTCCTTTCTTCGGAATGACCTATTGGGATCAGACGTTAATGAACAGGGCCTGATATTGTTGAAAAAAGATTTGCAGAAAAGGAACCAGTGAGAGCTGGGGGTGCTCGATAAACTTTGCTTCTTCAAAAAGCCTCCCACATAGATTGCTCGGGTCAGAGAGGCTCACAAATCTTCCCCAGGAATGGCTGGGGGATGTTAGAATGTGAAAGCAATGGGGCCTGTGAGGTTTAAAGCTTTTCTAAAATCACAGGGTCCAGTAATTCAATCTCCTGGTAAAAGAAACTCCCGAGTGGTCTAGTGAAGCCAAGATGAGGCAGACAGGAAACTTACTGACTTAAATTTGTTTGAAAGCCGCTTTTACAAGATCAAATTTTATTTACTCTGTGTGTGTGTGTATACACACGCATGCACATGCCTGCAAGTACATCCAGCAATGCTCATGTGGTGATCAGAGGACTACTTGTGGGAGTCAGTTTTCTCTTTCTACCATGTGGATCCTGGGATAAAATTCAAGTCTCCAGGCTTGGCAGGAAGCACCTTTACCCACTGAGTCATCTTATCAACCCTGAGAGCTGAAATTTGCATGTGAAAAAAAAGAAATGTTACCTTCTTACATGTCTATGTCTTCAAACAAAGAACTAGCTAGAGAAAAATAGAGAGGGAAGGTGCTAGAATTTTCCTATTAGCATTTTTTTTTATGAGGCAGTCTTGCTAGCTAGCCCAGGCTGGTCCCAAACTTGTGATCCTCCTGCCTCAAGCGATGGGATTGCAGGCACATGCTACCACACGGAGCTCTTCTGGTATTTAAAGCTCCCTCTACTGTTTCTGTATTTGTCTGTCTTCCCTCCGTGTCTTTTCACACAACAGCCCGAGTGGGCCACAAGGGCCAGAGAGCTCATTTCGAATCTGAGTCTGATCATATTTATACTTTCGCTCAGACTCTTTGGGAGCATTTTCATCTTCCAAGGTGTCAAATGCAAAATCCTTCAGTGGCCTACAGATCCTTTCCTGGCCTTATGGCAGGTTTCTCCTCTACCTGCTTCCACTTTTTTTTTTTTTTTTTTTTAACCTCCAAGAGTCCATTTTTAACATGTTAACCATATGAGTCCTTTGAAAACATGTTTAAGAATCTGTCACTTCTCTCTTACCTGCTTCCAACTCTACTGGACTAAGAGACAGTCGTTATGGGACAGGGAGCCTTAGAACCCTGCTATTCTACTTTGTGTTTTCTTTTCATCCATAGAAGTCATCATCAGTGAATACACAGTGGACTCACTTGTTCACGTGATTTTTTTTTCTGTTTTCCATACAAATACGTAAGCCTCATGACCTAGGTGATTTTGCTTCTGATTTGGTGTTATGTTTCTAATGTCTAGAAACAGAAAGGACAAGGTAATAGTCACTGTTCAGAGTATTATTTTCAGTTAGTTATTTTTCAAATGTGTAATTATATGTTTTGAAACACTGATAATTTTGTCTTCTTGTCAATAATTATTTTATTTATATATTGCCATTATTTTGAGAAAGTTTATGAGAAATAGGTACTGCTGACAGAGAGCACCCCATGCTGACCCCGGTTTTAAATGGGGTGCCTCTAGAGCAGGAATTTTCAGTCTTGCACTGCTGACATTTTGGAATCATCTTTGTTTTCTTTCTTGTTCCGTGATGAAATGCCTCAACGAAAGCAACTCAAGGGAGAAAGGGCTCCCTTGGGTCAGAATTCCAGGTTACAGCCCATCATTGCCAGGAGCTTAGAGCAGCAAGAGGAGAGAGCAGTGAGTTAGTGCATCGTGCTAGTGCTCAGCTCACACTCCCTTCTTCATTCAGTCCAGGCCCAGCCCACGAAATGGGGCTGCTCACATTCAAGGTGGGTCTATTGCTGTGATTAACACCATGACAAAAACAACTTGGGGTAGAATGGGTGGACTTGACTTGCATGTTCTGAGCACAGTTCATCACTAGGGAAGCCAGGCAGGAGCCTGGAGACAGGAGCTGAAGCACAGACCGTGAAGGAATGCTGCTTACTGTCTTGCTCCCCTGGCCTGCACTTAGCCTGCTTTCATATACAACACTGGACATTCTACCCAGAGGTGGCACCACCCACAGTGGACTGGCCCTCCCACACCACTCAACAATCAAGAAAATGCCTCACAGACATGCTCACAGGCTAATCCAATGGAGGAAATGCCTCACTTGAGGTTCCTTTGTCCAAGCTGACAACTGAAGCTATCAGCACACATGCCTGGTAAGTGTACATTGTGTCAAGTCAATAGTGGAAACTAATCATAAGGATGTGCTTCAATCTTGTGGGACTATCTGGCACATGGTAGGATGTTTGGCAGTATCTCTGACCTCTATCTGCAGCACATCAACTGTACCCCACCAGTTATGATCATCAAAACTAATTCCAGGCAGTGCCAACAATCCACTGGGAGCAAGATTGCCAGGACTGAGCACTGCCCTGACGTTTCAAGGCTAAGCTCATTGCTTAGGCCAGATTTTCTTGTGTCAGGAGGAAGATGCTTAAAAACAATGCTGTTTCCCTTTCATTCAGTTGTTTATTCTTTAGCAATTTATCCAAAGAAAATAATCAAAAGTGTGGACAAAGATTTATGTGTAGAGATATCTATTGCTGCATTATTGATGATTGAGAAAGAACTGAAAACAGCTTAACTCTCCTCTACAAGAAATGCTTCCGGAAGATTTTATTATTGGATGGGTATCTTTTCACCATTAGAAATTATACTTTTGAGAAAAATTTAGTGGC
>NW_008335601.1:177138-197531 GCF_000622305.1 Nannospalax galili | reverse complement strand
ATATGTATATCCTACCATCTTAGGACCAATATGTATATATTACATGTTATGATCTTTCAAATATTTTATACTTATTTGTGTGTGGGCATGTGTGCTGGATAGCTTTAGTGTCAACTTGACACACCTGGGTTAAGGGAGCCTCAATTGGGGAATTGCCTCTATTGGACTGGCCTGTGGCCATGTCTGAGGGGCATCTTCTTGATGAGTGATGTGGGAGGGCCCAGCCTACTGTGGCTGGTGCCAACCCTGGGCAGGTGAGCCTGTGTTGCATAAGAAAGCAGACTGAACAGGGGCCAGAGAAGCAAGCCAGTAAGCAGCGTTCCTCCATGGCCTGTGCTCCAGTTCCTGCTTCCAGGTTCCTGCCCTGAGTCCTACCTTGGGCTCCCTGATGAACTGCAACCTGGGAGTTGTAAGCCAAATAAACCCTTTCCTCCCCAAGTTGGTAGTGGTCAGAGTGTTTTGTCACAGCAATGAAGAACAAACTAGAACAGCATGTCTATGTGTGAATATGTGCACATGTGTGCAGGTACCTGTGGAGGCCAGAAGAGGGAGTTGGATCCCCTGGAGCTGCAATTATAGATGGTTATAAGCTGCCTGATGTGGATGCTGGGAATTGAACTTGGGTCCTCTGGAAGAACAGGAAGTGTTCTTAACCTCTGAGCCATCTCTCTAGCCCCATATGTTATGATCTTTGTCACACACACACACACACACACACACACACACACACACACTCCTCACACAGCATGATCCTAAGTTGGTACAAATAAACAAGCAAAAATGCTGTTATGGTTTAGATTAAAAAGTCCCTCATTGGCTCATGTGTTTGAACACGTAGTACTTAGCTAATGGTGATGTTTTGGGAGATTGTGGAAACTTTGGGAGGTCGAGCTTTGCTGGAGGAAGTGCGTCACTAGAGGTTGGGCATTATGGGCTGTTGCCTGGCCCTGGTTCTGCTTCCTTGTCCACAGAGATGCAAGCAAGCCACATTGTGAGCTCTCACCATTGTGGACCATGCCGCCCTCTGACTTGCCTTCTCTATTGCGATTGACTGGGCTCCTGAACCATGAGCCCAAGTAACCCTCTGGTCCCTTAAGTTTCTTCTTGTGAGATATTAAGTCACGTAGCAAGAAAAACACCTCATATAAATATTAAGGATGTCTTTGCTAGGCTGATAGTCTTGTCTTTTTTGGCTTGGGGAGGTAAGGATTTGAGGCATTAGTTGTGAAGCCCACGTGCCTTCCCTGGTGGATGAAATTCATGAAGGCCTGTGGCCCCAAGGAACCTGTGGCCTTTTCTCAGGCTGTGTCTGTTTCAGCACCATCCCTTGCTTGCTGAAGGATGCTTCCTCCATGTGGAAAACAGAATGGGAAATTCTTGGCCTCTTTTCTCCTATTGGTACCTTCCTAAAACCAACTTGTTGGAATTAAGGCATCTGGTAAAAATGACAAGATGGGAGCTAGGGATATCGCTCAATCGTAGAGTGCTTGTCTAGCAGGTATGAAGCCCTGGGTTCCATTCCCAGCACCATCACAAACAAACAAAAACAAATAACTTAGTGTCTCTCTGGGGCTGGAGATGTAGGCTCCATTGGTAGAGTGCTTACCTAGCATGCATAAAACTCTGGGTTCTATCCCCAGCACTGCATGAACCAGGCATGGTGGCACATACCCATAATCCAAGCACTTAGAAGTTAGAGGCAGGAAGACCAGGAATTCAAGGTTATCTGCGACTGCATAGGAAGTTCAAGGCCAGCCTGGAATATATACAAAGAAAGAAAAATGAAAAAAGAAAGAAAAAAAGAAAGAAAAAAGTAATGACAAGATAAAATCATTGTGTCTAGGGAATACACACACACTATTTTTAAAACAACTTTTACAATAAGATGAAACAAAGCTATAATTACAACTACCTGTCATAAGGCACACACTGATGCATGTAGATTTTTTTCCTAAGGTATTGGTTATAAGAGTGCTAATGTTCAGCAAATGAATTCTGTTTTCTTCATAGTTATAGAGACGGTATTTCAGGGTAGACAGGGGTTAATGGTGCAATGCCCTTTTCCGGGGTAACTTTATTTTGTTTTAAAGCAATCTTTGCCCATAATGTCTGTTTGACTGCTTCCTGTGTGGAACATAGCAAGATGCTGTTGTTTGTTTCCCTCTTTAGATGATCCCTTATCTTATGCTCATAGTGACATTCATTTGCAATTAGGCATATGCAAGATCAAGATAGTGGAAAAAGGGTGTTTCATGGTATAACTGAAAGCTGAGAAGACAGAGACACTCCCATAGCATAAAAACACACAGGTTCTGTGCCAAGAGCTGAGCACTCCTGATGCTAACCGTCAGTTTCCAGAGCTCGGTTTGCGTACACCAGGATCATGAAACTATCTTGTTTAAAAACACTGTAAAGTACTTGCCTTGTAATCATGGGGCCCTGAGTTGGATCTCTAGAACCTGAGTGTGATGGTATGCACTTGTAACCCCAGTGCTGGGGAGAGAGAGAGAGTCAGGCAAATTGGCTTGCTCTCTCTCTGTCTCTCTCTCTCTCCACACACACAAACACACACACACACACACACACACACACACACACACACACACACACACACACACACACACACACGGTTGCTAGACTCTACCTTTAGACTTTCTGATTTAGTAAGTCTAGGTTGGTGGCCAAGAATTTTAATCTCTCATTTCCCATGGGATGTTGACTTCCTGGTCTGAGGATGGCATTTCAAAACCACTGCTCTTTAATCAATTACCCAGTCAGGGATATCTGGTTGTAAACCTGAGCCTTTAATGGCTGTATCAACTCTCCAGCCCAATCAAGAATATCTATATTCTTAAATCCATTGTCTTCTTGATTCTGCCCAGATAGTCTGGAAGCATTTTCTGAGTCTTCCAAGAATAGTAATAAATAACTTGAGGACCCAAGCTAAAGATGGTGAAAAAGAGGAGGGTACCTCTATGAGGATGCTGATGGAGACAAGAATTTGAGCACAGGGATTTGTATTTGTGGGAGGGTTGAGGAGACCCCGTGTCTGTGTGGCTAGGTTTCTTCTTCAGCCTAAAAAGAGGATATGTTCAGCGACTACCCAGAATACAGAAAGCTGATTACAAATCACTTGGTATTTTCCATTCCAGACTGACTCATTGTGAACCAAGGTGTTTGAAACTTCAAGGAAAAAAAAAAAAAAGAACTAGCATATTTCTCTAGATACAGCACCACTGTCCAGTGATGAAGTTTATTATTGTTTTGAGACAGGGCCTCACTATGTAGCCTTACCTGGTCTGGAGCTCACTGTATATAGACCAGGCTGCTTTCAAACTCACAGAGATCCACCTGCCTTTGCCTCCAGAGTTCTGGGATTAAAAGCATGCACCACCATGCTTGGCTACATTGTAGGATGTTTAACAGATTCTCTGGTCTCTACCCATAGCACTTCAAGTTGCAATAGTCAAAATTCAGTCAAACACTGCCAAGTTGCCATTCAGTTGAGACTTACTGCACTTGGGTGTATTGAGCCCTACTCCCACAGCAGTAGCTCCTCTGGGTTTTCTATATCATTTCCTGTGTCTTTAGTGAGGTCTTTGTGCAGTGGGCAGTGGGAACTCCAGTGGGACCCAATGCGACTGAACCTTAAGATTGCTTGTCTTTCTGCTCCTCATTTGTTGCTTTCCTTCAGTGTTCCCAGTGTCTGGCCTTGTGGGGACTGACGCTGTATGCCTGGCACACTCAAGGTGTTCTGTGGATTTTTGAATTCTCTGTGTGGTTTCCTTCTTGTGTACTCTGAACCAGAAAGCCTAGATTTTCCTACCTTTCCAAACTCTGACAGCTGCCTTACCAACTCACTAGGCCGGGAGATGCAATTTCAGTTCCTGACCCTTGCATTGCAGTTGGAAAATTGCCTGAAGCAGAAAGATGGGGCAATCATAGGTTAACCTTTATTACTCTCCCTTTTTCCGGAAAGTCAGTTCTGAACTGCATTAGTCAGATATCTAAAAGCTTTATAGCTTGAACACCACCCTCCCCCACACCCCAGTTTTCTAGCTTTTTGTGACGGGATGGTAACTGTGGACCTTGTCACAGCCTCCCTGGTATACACATGAGTTCTAAATGACTTGCTGGATGTTTAGATGGATGAGTGTGAGAGAGATGTGTAGAGAGTTAGCTATGATGGATGAATGAGAGGGACTTAGGACATGTGGGGTGTGTCAATGCCAGCAGATGAAGGTGGGGAAGCCTAGCAGGAGCTGGGTGTCAATTGTAAGGCAACTTAAAGTAAGGCTGTTAACTCCTCTGAAAGGTAGAAGGGTCTCAAGACAGGGACTGTGTGATGGAAGAGGTTTCTGGATTGGGCCTCAAGAGACCTGTCTTCTGGTCTTAATTTAGCTACAAATTAGCATTTGAATGTGTGCAAGTCAATTCCCTTGTGTGTATTTCAGTAGCTACACAACAGAAGCCCCCTTCTGCCCTAAAAATTAGCTTGCCTCAGAGTAGAGCAAAGAACTCAAATGCCTGTGGGTACCGTGTCATCTAAATCAGCAAAAGTGGCTGAGGCGAGTGTCGATTACACAGAGACAGAGAATACATGCTCCCCTTTGAAGGAAGCTACCAGGGAGTATTTTGAAATCTTGAGTTGCCAGATGAAGACCTCCATCACTTGGGCATGTCATGGCCATTGGCCATGTTGAAATAAGAGTAGCTGTGCCTACGTGACAGCCTCCCCAAGATCAACCATTTACATTTCCTGATTCAGGGTGTGTGTGTGTGTGTGTGTGTGTGTGTGTGTGTGTACATCAGATCCTCATAAGAATCCAAGCATTCTCTCCTTCCTGCACCCTGAAATTGCAGTATAATGCTGTCCTCCTGGCTGCCTGTCACCTTGGGAGGCTGCTAAACTATATAGGAGGTGGAAGGTTGATTGGAAAGGGGACACCAGTAAGCCAGCTAGCATGTGTCACTCATGCTGGAGCGAGGGTTTTGGTGATGCATCTATCCATGTCACCCACTGTACTGTAGGTAACCCCAACAAATTCAGCGGCCCATCAAGCTGGATTTGGGTGGAATTATGTCTTTGATCTGTTGTTACCTTGTCTGTCTGGGATGAATAGCACTAGAGTCCTCAGAAAAAGTCTCAAGAACTAAATATCACCATTTTCAAGAAAAGCAAAAACAACAATAACAAAAGCCAGAATCAAAATAACCCCTAGATTTTGGGGTTAAATTTTCTAAATTTTAGAGGTTGACAATGAATAGTCTTGAGCTTACCAAATCAAATTTTGAGGTAAAATTGAGTGTGAAGGCTAGTTATTCACTTTGTGGCCAGTTATTCTTTCTCACAATGCCTATCTTCTTCTATTTCCCCCCAAATTAAAAGTACTCAGTTTTCCAGCTATTTTTATTGTGTAATAATAAAAACCTCCTTCTAGGGAATCTGAGATTTGAGACAGAAACCATGCTCATTTTATTACCTCTGTATCTCTGATGCTTAGCATATGTCCAGCCCTTGCAATATAATACTGATGCTGTGAACCTGAAGCCAGCAGAGATTTCACAAGTTAAAGGTGTTCTCAGACAATATTACCCTCATGTCAACAGCAGTGACAACCCAGGATAACCCTGGTCACCATTCCTCTGACCAACTCATTATAATTTCGTGGGTTCCCACCATTTTCTCATATTTGAGAATTTTCTAGAATGACTCACAGAACTCAGGAATAAGCCATACTTACTCTCCTAGTTTTGTTATAAAGAAAACAGATAAAGACCATCCAAAAGAAAAGACCCATAGGACAAGATCCTGAAGGGTCCCAAACATGAAGCTTGCGTATCATCTCCCTGTTGAACCTGTATGGGATAGCTATATGACATGATGACTTATGATCACCAGCCAGGAGTGCTTTCTGAGCTTCAATGTTGAGAGTTTTTAGTAGGTTCCTTACATAGGCATGGTTGACTATTAAGCCATGAGGTTGGACTGAATCTCCAACCTCTTTCCCCGCCTCCCTGGAGGATGGGCTGACAAGTGGCTCATTGATCCAGGCCTCCAATCACGAAGCTGTTTTTTTCCAGTATAGTTGGAGAAGCTACCTAGGACCCTAAAAAGCCATCAGCACATTCCATGAACTCAGGTTGGTTCCAGGAGCCCACATAAATCATAGACACATACATAGATACAATTATTTGAGAAATTTGTGAGGTTTAGAAGCTCCCTCCTGAAAACTCAGGAAGGAAACCAAACCAGACAAATTCTTTTTTTGTTTGTTTGTGTATTAAAAAGTTTTAAAAATTTATTCTTTGAAATTTTAATATAGGTATATAATGTATTTTGATCATATTCACTCCCATTACCCTCTTTTTAAAAATATTCATTTTTATTTTATGTGTATGAGTATTCCATGTGCATGTATGATGTCCTTGGAGGCCAAAGAGGGCACTGGAGCCCCTGGAGCTGGAGTGAGAGCTGTGAGCTGCCCAATGTGGGAGAGAGAGAGAGAGAGAGAGAGAGAGAGAGAAAGAGAGAGAGAGAATAAGTAAGAGGATGCAGTGGAGGCTCTTCTAGTCCTTTCTAAATCTGGACATGAAGTAACTGATGAGGGCAGCAACAAAACCAGCAATGAACTCTTACACTCCTATGCTTTGGTAGCCATTAGGAGCATTCAGAACTGTGGTGGGTTTTCTCTCTTGTCAGGGACTTTGTAGGATTGTGTTTCCTCGCCCTCTAGGAAAGTAAGCATTGCTGGGTGACTTGCTTTGACCCATGAAATACTATGAGTAGTGCTGATCTCAGTTGCTCCTGGGTGGAGTCTTTTAAAACTGTAGGATATTTGCCACACTCTTTTTTCATGATATAATGTATATGTATTAAGAAGCTAATGATCCAATTTGGAGGTGAACCATGAATAAGAAATAAACTTTTTCTGAGCTAAACCACTATGATCTGGGGGTTGTTTATTACTGAAGTGTAACAGAGCACATTTTGACTAGTATATACATTGTACATGTATTATTAAACCATTATTATCATTTAATACATTCTATTATCTATGAGGTCGTCAGTAGTCACAGCCTCATTATTATAGATGAGGAAGACGAAGCAAAGAGGACTTATGCAAAACACTTCAAACCCACACCATTGGTAAGTGGCAGGGCAAAGCCGAGCATCCAAAGCTAAGGGTTGTCTCCAAATTTACGAGCTGAACAGCACACATCAACAATGGTGAGGACTGGGGGGGGGGTTCTCTAAAATTGGAGCTGATGGCAGGTGGTACCTTGATGCACAATACTGTGTAGGATAATTTTGTGTACTCTATTGCTGGGTTTTTTGTTTGGTTTTGGTTTGCTTTTTGAGTCAGGGTCTCATGTATCCCTAGCTGGCTTTGAGCTCCCAATGTGGCTGAGGATGACCTTCAACTTTTGATACTCCTGCATCTACTTTTTGAATGCTAGGATTACAGGCATGTACCAACATGCCCGTTTACACAGTGCTGAGGATTGAACCTAGGGCTTCATGCAGGTTAGATAAGCACTATACCAACTGAACTATATCTGTAGCCCTTGTGTTTGGTTGTAGGAAGTTGAGTTGTTCTTTCAGTTTTAGGCTTGGAGGAGGAAGAATATCTAGAAATCTGTCTGAATGGGCTTTGGATATCGTTCAATTCATGCCCATGAAATTGTGGAGGATTTTAATTGTTGGTTGCTTTCTCAGAACAAACACCAAACAGTCCAAGGAATTTCTTCATGCCACTTAAAAAGTCTTCCATGCTACCTTGACATTTGAGAAACGAAGCGTCCAAATGAATAAATAGCTATTACATGTGACTGGGTTGGAATTTGAATGGCAGTGAGGAAGGACCAGGGCTAGTGACAAAGGCTTAGCTATTCTGATTTCTCCTGACTCTTGCAATCCTTTGAATACTTAATTGGATTTTCTTTCAACCATCTTTTATTGTCTCCTGACTTTTGAACGGGAAGCAAACTCATCAAATATGTTCAAGGGTTATGAACAGTCACATTCTGGCATCAGTAGAGGAACCTGGAGGAGTGCCAAGTAGGAGCATCTTGGGAGGCCTGTTGCCTGTCTCCTGGGCCTCAGGGTTTCCCTGTCAAGCCCTGTTGATACTCAGGCCTGCAATGCTTATCCAACACCAGGCATACACTGGCTGCTCTACTGGCCAGCTTCTCAGTTCTTTACCTGTCTCCAAGATTCTTATAATAACACAAGGAGAAGTGCTACAAGCCACATCTTTAGAGTGTATGTATGTATATATATGTGGTATGCAGGTGTGTATAAATGCATGTTCTCATGTGTGTGGGTGCACATACATTTGCACGTGTGGAGGCCAGAGGTTGACACTGGGTATCTTCCTCAATCGCTCTATGTTGTATATTGGGGCAGGCTCTCTCAATTGATCCCAGAGCTCACCAGTTTGCTAGTTTAGCTAGTCAGCTTGCTGGCATTTACCTGGGTTCTGGGGAGCTGAACTCTGGTCCCTCATGCTTGTATGACAAGTGCTTTCCATACTGAGCCATCTCCCCAGTTGACATGGGTCTTCTTGACACAGCTTTTGATACAGAGTTCTGCATTCACAAAGCAATAATTGTCATTATTATTGACCAGGAAATGGTGACCTATACAGACGGCTGTTTGGAAGCACTTTCTCCAGGGGTTCTGATCTCGTCTGAGTTTTCTGCTTTCAACCTTCCATGAAACCCACTAGGAAAGCCTGTTGATTATGAAGCATGAAGCTGTGTATGCTTGCAGCAGTCAATGAGACAGGAACCTTTAAGAGCCTTATAAGAAGGAGGAAGTCAGGAGGGTAAGCTTGGATGATTGTAAGGTGAGAATGAACTGGTATTGGGAAAAGTTAATAAAACAATATATTATGAACTACAGAGGTGAGGACCTTAAGGTGTGAATAGCAATGATCCAGTTACTGGTTCTGAAAATAAACTTTCACTCTTCCACTGTTTTATATCCCTGGTGGATGAATTTCCTGGATTGCAGAGCTAAGTGAGTTTTGCTTGGTCTTAGTACTATTTAGCATAGTGGAAGAAAAGAAGCATGTTGTGTATAACTATTCTTCCATGAAATTGACAAGGACAAAGAAGAAAAGTTTGGCCCCTATTATGGTTTTGGTATGAAAGATCCTCCTCAAAAGTTCATGCAGGCTTGGTTCCCAACTGGTGGATCTACTCACTGAGAGACGATTGGATAATGAAAGCTCTGTGATAATCTGTGGATTGGATCCATGATTTGATGGTATTATTAGAAAGCTATGGAAATGTACAGGAATGGCTTAGTTAGAGGGAATAGGTCCCAGCAAGCATGTCTTTATTGGTTGTATGGAGTCCTAGGAACCTCTCTTTTCTCTCTTTTACCTCCTGGCCATCATGAGCTGAGCAATTTTGCCCAGCCAGACCCTCCCATCATGATGCCTTGCCTCGAAGCTATGGAGCCAGCCAAACATGGACCAAAGCCTCTGAAACTTGGAGCTAAAATTAAATTTTCTTCTTTTGTTTTTTTTTGGTTACCTGTCACAGTGATCCCAAACTAACACTGTCCCAGAACTGTTAGTTCTGAGAGCTAAGTGTGCTGCTCTCAGTTCTCAGGAGAAGAGAGAATTTGGTGGGTCTTCTGCCATCTCCACATTCACACTTTTGACTGTGCTGGCTACTTTTAACTGTCAACTTGACACTATCTAGAATCACTTGGGAAGAAAGTCTTAGCAAGAAGTTGTCTAGATGAGGTCGGACTGTGGGCATATCTGTGGGGGATTGTCTGAATTAGTAACTGTGGTGGGAAGACACATTCTGAATGTGGGCAGCACGGATTGGGGTTGAACTGTGTAAGAGAGAAGTGAGCAAGCTAGCAAGGATGTGTTTATTCTCTCTGTTCTGACTGTGGGTGTGAAGTCACTAGGTGCTTGAGTTCCTGCCTTGACTTCCCCAGAATGATGGACTGTCACCTGGAATTGTAAGCCAAATAAACCCTTTTGGTCAGGGTGTTTTATCACAGAAATGGAAAGGAAACTAGAACAGTGACCTTGTCCCTTAGCAAACAAATGTCTCTTTCCTAAGTTGCTCCACACTTAGGATCAGTACCTGTTATACAGAGCATCTGCATTATTCTGAATTATTTAAAGCCATTGGGGTCAAGCTAAGGTGATGATAAAATCTTCTGGCAGAAAGTGTTAAATTTTTTGCTATTCAAAATTACGAGAGTCTTCACAGCTTCCATGAGTCAGAGTTTCTGTGAGTGAAGTTGTTTATTTTATTTCTTAACATTTAGAAATAATTTGAAGTCTTTCCAAAAGTGAATGAAGGTCAGGGAGATGGCTCAGTTGGTAAGTGCTTTCTACACAAGCATGAAGATGTGGGTTCAGATCCCCAGCACCCAAGTAAAAAGCTGGGTGTGGCAGGACATGTTCCTGGCCCCAGCACTGGGGAAGGTGGGTACCCAAGAATCTCTGGTGCTTATTGTCCAGTAAGACTGGCTGAACTGGTTCAGGGAGAGACCTGATCTCAAAAATTAAGGTAGAGTCAGGTGTGGTAGTACATGCCTTTAAGCCCAGCGCTCAGGAGGCAGAAGTGGGTGAATCATGAGAGCTAGGCTAACCTTCTTTGCATAGCGAGCTCTAGGTCAGCCAGGGCTACATAGTGGGACCCTGTTTCAAACAACAAACAAACAAACAAACAAATAAATAAATAAATAAGGTGGAGAGTGATAGAGGAAGAGATCTGATGTTGACTTCTGGCCTTAGCACACATGCACACACGTACCCATGCATTCATATTCATATATGGACACACATAAATACTCATAACATACACACATATACCATACAAAAGGGACTGACCCTTTAATTCTCTGTCAACAGTTCATACCAAAACAAGGGGGTGCCCCCATGGTAGTGAAACAGTGTGGTTACTTTATGCTCCAGTGAAAGTTTTTACTCTCCAAAGACAGAAGAGTAAAGCCTTCCTTCCTCATCATAGGGAGCTCAGTGGCATTGTTTGACTCAGTGGGACCATTGGTCAGTATGTCTGAGCCTAGACATAGCAGAGAAGGCCAAGTCAAACATCACTTGTTTAACAGGTAGTAATTTTATGCACCAGCGATTTATAAAATACAGGCAGAATTGACTGAACAATATGGAAGCATGCCTGGGCCCTTAGAAATGTAAGTGACAGGCTTAGCATCTGGACTTTAAATGACACGTTGTTTTCCTCTTTGGATGCAGATAACAGTTAACGGTGACAAGGGTGCAGCAATCCTACTGTGACTTCCCCTCTGGAAGTATGTCTGGAAATCATGAAGCTGTTTTCAGTTCAAAAAGATGACTTTCCAAGAATTAAGTTAAAGAGCTACCCAGAACAGAGCAAAACTAGAACAGAACAGAACAGAACAGAACAGAACAGAACAGAACAGAGCAGAACAGAACAGAACAACCCTCTGAGGGAATTAGTTTATTTGTTTTTCTTTGAAGGAGAAGCTCTGGGTTCCTTATCTGTCCTTAAGCTTGCTGAGGAAATTATTTTCTTTGAAGAACACATAAAATAATAAATAATCATAATCCCTATGCCTATGAGTGGAGTGACCCCAATGTTATGTCCATAGTGCTACAACTCTTAATTGTGTCACCTCAGTGGACCTGTCTAAACTCATTTGAAGTAGTTTTATTCCCCCATATTTGGGATGGTCCATTTTAAGGTTAGAGAGGTTGTTATTGTAACTCACTTTCTTTCTCCTAAAGCCCCATGACACCTTGAATGTTAGGTACAGAAGGAACTGATACAACTAGAAATAGACTAGTTAAAGAAATGGGGGAAGACAGTCCAGGTGGATGGAACAGCATTTGCAAAAACAGTGGCAAGTCGTGGAATAACTACGGTTTAAGTATTCTAGTAAGCATGTGGCCAGAGTTAAACTCCAGGAGGAGGTTGTCGGGGGGCAGGTCAGAATGGTCAAGCTGTGATGCTTGAAGGCTGTACTAGCCACTTTTTCTACTACTGTGATACTCTGACAAAGGGACCGGAGAAGTGGCTCAGCAGTTAAGACCGCTGGCTGCTCTTGCAGAAGGCCTGGGTTCAACTCCCAGCACCCACATGGGGACTAATAATCATCCATAACTCCAGTTCCAGGGAAATCTGACACTCTCTTCTGATCCTCACAGGCATTGCATGACATGTGCACACTTACGTACTCTCATACACATAAAACAAAAAATAATAAATACAATATTTGAAAATACTCTGACAAAAAGCAACTTAAGGGAGAAAGGGTTTATTCCGGTTTATGGTTTAAAGTGATACAGTTCGTCATGGTGGGTAAGTCCTGGTAGCAGGAGCTTGAGGCAGATGGGCACATCGCATCTGCAGTCAGGAAGCAGAGAGATGAACGCTGCTGCTCAGTTTCCTTTCTGATCCAGCCCATGATGTGGGACCACCTACATTTAAGGTGAGTTTTCTACTCAGTTAACTTCATTGAGAAAATACCTCACAGGCAGGCCCAGAAACTCTTTCCCAGATGATTCTAGGACCTGACAAGTTCACAATCAATATAAACCGTACCACAGCCAATGAGAATTTCCAGAGGATTTTAAACTAGAGAGGGCAATCTCAAAATTTGTATTTTTTTTAATGTGACTGTGTGTGTGCACGGACACACACAGAGTCTGGAGTACAACCTCAAGTGTCATCCTTGAAAGGCCATCCACTCCACCTTCTTTGACAGACTCTTTCCTTGGCCTGGAACTAGCTGATTAAGTTAAGCTGGCTGATTAACGAGCCCCAGGGATATGTTTATCTGTCTCCCTATCAATGGGAGCTGGGATTACAGATGTGTACCACCACACCCAGCGTTGTTATATGTATTTCTTTTTATAAAGAATATTCTGGCAGTCTTTGGGAAAGCAAAGCAGGACACGTCTGCTCCATCTCCCTCTTTGTTTAATCCTCCCCAGTATCGTTCAGACCACCTTTAGTATCCCCTATTAGAGAAATGCTGCATGCACTGGTTACTTTTATCATCACTGGAACTGAATACCTGACAGGAAGGAACTTCAGTCTCAGCAGGAATAGTTTATTTTGGCTCAAGGTTTCAAAGTGAGGAAGATGTGGTTGTAGCAGTGGAAGGCTGGCTGGTCACAATGGATCTGCAGTCAAATGGACAGGAAGTGGGAACAGGCTCTAAAACTTCAAGGCCAGGCCCAGTGACCCACTTCCTCCACGGAGGCTTCCCCTCCTAAAGGTTCCACAGCCTTCCCAAATAACACCATTAGCTGGGAACCAAGAGTTCAAACACATGAGTCTATGGGGGACATTTCACATCCAAACCATAACATAGGATGACAACATGGTTCTGTCATAGAAAAATGTAAGTTCTAGCTCATATACGTCTTAGTTGATGGGCTCTGAAATATATCCCCTATCAAGACTATAGATGAGTTTCTAGAAAGTTCCAGAGGTTCTCTGAGATTTCTGTGGCAACAGCAAACCAACACACCAGGAGAAAACATCTTGACATCCATTCTCATAATTTCTATTAAAAGATCTTTTTTTTTGAGCCCACATACCATATACAGATACCAAATATGTGTATACCCGTACACAAATAGTAGACTCATTTCTTCATTGAATGTCAGTCCTCATCCAAAGGGATTAATTCAATGTTCAATACTGTGAGCAAGTATAGTTAAAAGTTTGAGCTTCAGTTTTTGTGCACCTTCAATAGAACAGGCTCTGCAGTCTGTCAGGCAGTCAGTTACTCTGCTGGCCTCCAGTCCCTTGACTGCAAAGTAGGAACAATAGTACGTGTAGAACTAGACTATGGCTTTGTTGTGGTGCTCTGTCAACTGTATATCCCATTCTGCAGCATTCTTTTCTGTTGAGCTTTTCTTATTGAAGCCAAGGTTCCCTTTCAGTGCTTGCTATGTACAAAGCCAATTCTTATACATCAATTACGAAGGACTGCAGTCATTTGGTCTTTGCAGTATTTGGAAGACTGGGAAGAGGTATTTGCAGTGGTGTTGCGTTCTCCTCCTCCTTCTCTCTCAGCCTTTCTTCATCTCTCTGCATCCTCCTAAAGACAAAAGAGCCCTTGGTTCTTAGCAGGCTCTGTGCCTTCTGTGGTCAAGGAGAACGCTGGAAAAGTCGGACATGGAATTTGAAAGCAGGTCAAATCGTTTCAAGTGGAAAAGGAGGAGACTGAGAGGGACAGGCAAGGGGTTGGAATTGGACTTCAAAAGGGACACTGAGGCAAACTGTACTTTTGTGTAAGAAATTTAGTAGGAGCCTTAAAGGACCCTTTCTCCTTGCCCTCCAAGGTTGACTAAGTTCCAAAGGACTACAGAGCATCTCTCAAAATGTCCTGTAACTGTGGCGAGTCACCTGTCCTCTTGTTCAGGGAGGCCATGGAGACCCCACCAGATGGACTTGAACCAGTACCCAGTCTACAAAGAGGAGGGTCAACTCAGAGGAATCATTTCCTCCATGCTTCCAAGTGAAGCCAGCCACGGTCGAGCAGGACCTTTGACTTATCTTCACATAGATGGAACTGGTAAAAGAAAGGAGCCAGGGGCTCCTCCCAAGCCCATGTGACCCCTGAGGAACAGATCCTCAAACGACCTTAAGAGTAAAAATAAAATGGTTTATTTGGACCAACTGTATTGTCTTAAACACTCCAAAGAAAAGTATAACCAAAGAATAAAGTGATCAGTATATTTCTTTAAGAGTTCAAGGGATTATACTTCCCAGACATTAGGCTTAAGTCTATATAAAAAGTTATTTAGACAATTATTTCTTATTGATTTTGTTCCTAACCAAAAAGTGCTGCTCAGATGTAAGACTTCAAATCTTGGTCTCCAGTACTGTAGAGCCCACCTGTAGCTAAGGCAGACAACCAGCTATTGTTCTAAAATGATGGCTAAATTTGTTAGAAGCCTTTGAGAAGGAACTGGCACTGATTGTAGAACTCCAACAGCTATCAAAGTGCCTGAAAACAAATCCTGAGTCCATCACTGGAAGACAAAAGAAAAATGAGGAGGAACCCAATAGAGGGATGCTTTTGGAAGCCCCTGTCAGGAAATTCCAGTGGACTTTAATATGAACATTTGAAGTCTGCCGTGTTCTGACTTTTTTCTAGCTCCCTGTCTAGAACTTGTAATCCCAATTACTCATGCCTTTACTTCTTGACATCTCCTAGTCACCAGTCAAGGACTTTCTTTTCTCCCTACAAAGAAGAGTTATGCAATTTGAGAGTCTTTTAGACAGACTCACTGAAGGGGTACCCCAATTGCCTCACCCTGCATCTCTGTTCAGCATGGAAGAAGCCAGAGTGGTCTGTGTCCCGGTTCCCTATAGACAATTTGGTACCCTCTTCAGAGGTTGGTGTGGTAAGAATAGGAGGTAGGAATTAGCTAGGCAGTTAGGGTAAAAAGATCCCAAAGAAAAAGAGCCAGTTTCTCGGCTAAAAGTCAAAATGTCCTTGGGCTTCTAGCAACATACTCTGTTCCAAAGGCCAAAAATGTCAAAAGTGTTTGGGAGCTTTTATCTAATATCTCTCCGGAGGTGTGTGTGTGTGGGGGGAATGTTAGAGTAGCAACAAGCCCCATCTAAAAAAAAAAAGAAAGAGTACATAAAGTTGTCAGAAAAAAGTGATGGAGAATTATGGGAAGAGTTGGAGGGAAGGAGTGGACATGGATTTGATATGCATGTATGAAATTCTCAATAATTTTTTTAAAGTTAAAAATAAAGAAAAAAGAAATTTAGTAGGGAAGTTTTTAGTACTGTGGGAAGACAGCATGGCTGGGGCTCTGAGGAGAATTTAAGTCCATGATGCAGAGTGGGGGACCCTCTGATAGAGTTCAGAGAGAAAGGGAGAGAGAGAGAGAGAGTAGTTGGTGAGTAGCCCACAGAAGGAGCTTGAAGTCAAATTGTCTCTGCTCCTAGGACAGAAGGAGAAGGGACAAAGGTCCAGCCCTTTACATCATGTGTGTCCATTGTACTGGATGTGTCTCCCACAGCCCCTGATTGCTGAGGGTAGACTTCCTTTAGGGAAGGGAGAATCACACACTTACAGGCAGACTCTGTCTGGTGCCTGTCTTTCTCTGTAGCAGTGGGAATTACAGTGTCAGCTCTGAGGGTGGAGAGAGAAGAGGTGCTGCAGGTGAGACGGTCTAGTTGCCCCAGCCTCAAACCTAACAGGGTGGCTTTTCTCACCTAACAGGGTGAGAAAAACCTGCAGGTATTTGAAGAGTAGGGGAGAATGAGGAACAGGAAAAGGGCTTCACCCTGGGATAGAAGCTTTGAGAGAGATGAGTAGCAGTCGGTGCCTGGAAGTTCTGCTGTGTCATGCTGTGCAAAACCCTTGTCCGTAGCTTCTCCAGAAAGGTTTCAAAACGTTTGTCTAGTTCTCAAAGGAACATCCTGTTGGTATTTCTATTCCTCTCACACAGCACGTACTACAGAGATTACTTTAGGGAGCTGACATCTTCCCATCCGAGGACAGAGTATGCATATTCATTTCTGCAGTTTTGCTTTTCCTTATTTAATCTTATTTTAACTTTTCATACATATTGTATAGCTTGTTAATGTGAATCAATTCTATCCGAAATTCATTGTTAGATGTTTTCTATTTTGGTTACCCTTGTCAAGGGTATCTTTCCTGGAGGACACTGTGTTCTATAGGCATGCCATCTGTTGGGTCTTTGTTTTTTGTTTGTTGGTTTATGTTATCACGGTGTCGTCGTCATCATCATCATCATCATCATCATCATCACACTCCTTACCTGTTTTTCATTGTTTGCAGTTGGTTGGGTCACTTAAGAGTTCTAGGTATACAATCATTATTGCAGATATTATTTTCTCCTCCTAATACTTTTATAATTTAATTCTCCTACATAATTGCATTGGCTAGTACCACCATAACAATGTTAAAATAATGTGGCGTCAGTGATTTCACAGACTTTTTCCTAACATGACTATTAACAAATGTAATTTCTGTGTCTGGATTGAGAAGTATGTCCACGCACAGCCATGTTTATCTCTACTTTGATTGACAAAGTAGTTACTGATTTGTATAGAAGTTAATATTGTCCCTTTTGCATCAGACTTTTCCCAGTTTTAGTACTGCAAGTCCCATGCTCAGAAACGTTTCAGCCCCAGACAAATGGATAGCAATGATGTGAGTCTTAGTTGATCCTTTTTCCAGCCTCTCTGGGGATACTTGAGTTTCACTTTGGTTTATTGATATGATCAATTGCTTCTGTATGTCTTGTAATATCAACCGTTCTTTCATCTTGTTGGCCTCTTTTAGTGTGCATTAGTATATGTGTGTATGTGTTCGTGCGTGTGCAGGTATATATACACAAGTATGTGTGTGTGTTCATGGGGCGGTCAGATCTCCATGTTGGGTGTTTTCCTCAATTGCTCTCCATCTCATGCTTTGAGACAGTCTCTCACTGAATGGGGAATTCACTAGATCAACTGAACTGGCTGACTGGCATCCTGGCTGATCCTCCTGTTTCTGCCTCCCTAGCAGTGAAATTACAGGCGTGTGCTACTGTGCTGGGCTTTTTCACATGGGTGCTGGGATTGAACTCAGGCCCTCATGCGTGCGTGGCGAGCATTTTACCACTAAGCCGCTTCCCCAGCCTGATCTCCTTTCCCTAGCATCTTTGTTGGCTTTTTGTTTTTCAGCATCAATGAGACCAGCCTGTGATTTTTCTTTTCTGTGTGCTATCTTTAATTGGATTTGGGTATCAGCGTAGTGGCGACTTCATAAAAAGCATTTGGAATCTTTGCTTCTTTTCTTGTCTTCTGCAACATTTTAAATAGGATTGGCCTTGCTATTTCTTAAAGTTTTGGTAGGTTTTCCCTGTGAAACCATCTGGATGCGGTGTTTTTGTAACAGGGAACTACTTGACATTTTTTTTCTCCATTTTTTTCTTTCTTTCCTTAGTGTGGTAAGGAGACCCAGCACAGTACTGTGACAAGCAGCCTGAGGAGTTGTCCTCTCCCCTCTTCAGGACCCGCACTCAAGTAAAGTCAGGTCCTTGACTATGCTGCAGAAAAGAATTTCAGGACGAGGCAGACTGGAGCAAAGCGGATGAGTTTATTATTCAGAGTGAGAGAGAGCAAGAGCGAGAGTGAGAGCGAGAGAGTGAGAGAGCGAGAGCACGCGTGCTAGAGAGAGAGAGAGCACAGTGCACATCCTGAGGCGGGGGCAAGGGGGCTTCTTGTGAGGAGGAATTGCTTTTATGTGTTACTATGTCTGCTGTGCATATGAGTCTGGGTCTTTCTAAATTCCATGACTCACAGTGTTTAAGAATCAAAACTTAAAAATATGAGCTGGTGTGTGTGTGTGTGTGTGTGTGTGTGTGTGTGTGTGCTGTGTGTGGTGTGTGTGGTGTGTAAGTGGTGTGTGTGGTGTGTGTGGGGTGTGTGTGTGTGTATGTATGTGTGTGGTGTGTGTGTGATGTGTGTGTGGTGTGTGTGTGGTGTGTGTGTGTGAGTGGTGTGTGTGGGGGTGTGTGTGGTGTATGTGTGGTGTGTGTGTGGTGTGTGTGTTGGTGTGTGTGTGGTGTGTGTGTATGTGTGGTGTGTGTGGTGTGGTGTGTGTGTGTGCGGTGTGTGTGTATGTGTGGTGTGTGTGTGTCTGGTGTGTGTGTATGTGTGTGTATGCGTGTGTGTGGTGTGTGTGTGGTGTATGTGTGTATGTGTGTGTGTATGTTTGTGTGTATGTGTGTGTGTATGTATATGTGTATGTGTGTATGGGTGTATGTGTGTGTCGTGTGTATGTGTGTGGTGTGTGTGTATGTGTGTGGTGTGTGTGTATGTGTGTGGTGTGTGTGTATGTGTGTGGTGTGTGTGTATGTGTGTGGTGTGTGTGTATGTGTGTGGTGTGTGTGTATGTGTGTGGTGTGTGTGTATGTGTGTGGTGTGTGTGTATGTGTGTGGTGTGTATGTGTGTGGTGTGTGCGTGTGTATGTGTGGTGTGTGTATGTGTGTGTGGTGTGTGTATGTGTGTGTGGTATGTGGTGTGGTGGTGCATGTGTGTGTGTGGTGTGTGTGTATATGGTGTGTGTTGTGTGTGTGGTGTGGTGTGTGTGTGGTGTGTGTGTGTGCGGTGTGTGTGTGGTGTGGTGTGTGTGGGGGGTGTGTGTGTGGTGTGTGTATGCGTGTACGTGGTGTGTGTATGTGTGTGGTGTGTGTGTGTGTGCGGTGTGTGTGCGGTGTGTGCGTGTGCGGTGTGTGTGTGTGCGGTGTGTGTGTGTGTGGTGTGTGCGGTGTGTGTGCGGTGTGTGTGTGCGGTGTGTGTGTATGTGTGGTGTGTGTGTGGTGTGGTGTGTGTGTGGGGTGTGTGTGTGGTGTGTGTATGCGTGTGTGTGGTGTGTGTGTGTGGTATGGTGTGTGTGTGTGGTGTGGTGTGTGTGTGTGCGGTGTGTGTGCGGTGTGCGTGCGGTATGTGCGTGTGCGGTGTGTGCGTGTGTGGTGTGTGCGTGTACGGTGTGTGTGTATGTGTGGTGTGTGTGTGGTGTGGTGTGTGTGTGTGCGGTGTGTGTGTGCGGTGTGTGTGCGGTGTATGTGTGTGGTGTGTGTGTGTGGTGTGTGTGCGGTGTGTGTGTGTGTGCGGTGTGTGTGTGTGGGGGGGGTGGGGGGGGGGGGTGCGTGTGTGGTGTGTGCGGGGTGGGCGTGTGCGGGGGGTGTGGGGGGTGGGGGTGCGGGGTGGGGGGGGGGGGTGCGTGTGTGGTGTGTGCGGGGTGGGCGTGTGCGGGGGGTGTGGGGGGTGGGGGTGCGGGGTGGGGGGGGGGGGTGCGTGTGTGGTGTGTGCGGGGTGGGCGTGTGCGGGGGGTGTGGGGGGTGGGGGTGCGGGGTGGGGGGGGGGGGTGCGTGTGTGGTGTGTGCGGGGTGGGCGTGTGCGGGGGGTGTGGGGGGTGGGGGTGCGGGGTGGGGGGGGGGGGTGCGTGTGTGGTGTGTGCGGGGTGGGCGTGTGCGGGGGGTGTGGGGGGTGGGGGTGCGGGGTGGGGGGGGGGGGTGCGTGTGTGGTGTGTGTGTGTGGTATGTGTGTGTAGTGTGTGTATGTGATGTGTATGTGTGTGGTGTGTGTGTGGTGTGTGTGTGGTGTGGTGTGTGTGTGTGCGGTGTGTGGTGTGGTGTGTGTATGCGTGTGCGTGGTGTGTGTGTGTGGTATGGTGTGTGTGTGTGTGGTGTGTGTGTGTGTGGTGTGGTGTGTGTGTGTGTGTGTGCGGTGTGTGTGCGGTGTGTGCGTGTGCGGTGTGTGCGTGTACGGTGTGTGTGTGTGCAGTGTGTGTGTGTGTGTGGTGTGTGCGGTGTGTGTGTGTGGTGTGTGTGTGTGGTGTGTGTGTGGTGTGTGTGGT
>NW_008335601.1:152776-176750 GCF_000622305.1 Nannospalax galili | reverse complement strand
GTGTGTGGTGTTTGTGTGTGGTGTGTGTGTGTGCTGCGTGTGTGGTGTGTGTGCGTGTGTGGTGTGTGCGTGTGTGTGTGGTGTGTGTGGTGTGTGTATGTGTGTGTGCGGTGTGTGTGTGTGTGGTGTGGTGTGTATGTGGTGTGTCAGGTGTGTAGTGTGTGTGTGATGTGTATGTGTGTGGTGTGTGTGTGTGGTGTGTGTGTGGTGTGTGTGGTGTGTGTGTGGTGTGTCAGGTGTGTGTGTGGTGTGTGTGTGTGGTATGTGTGTGTAGTGTGTGTGTGTGATGTGTATGTGTGTGGTGTGTGTGTGGTGTGTGTGTGGTGTGGTGTGTGTGTGGTGTGTCAGGTGTGTGTGTGGTGTGTGTGTGTGTGGTATGTCAGGTGTGTAGTGTGTGTGTGTGATGTGTATGTGTGTGGTGTGTGTGTGGTGTGGTGTGTGTGTATGTGTGTGATGTGTGTGTGTGGTGTGTGTGGTGTGTGTATGTGTGTGTGCGGTGTGTGTGTGTGGTGTGGTGTGTATGTGGTGTGTGTGTATACAGAGTGTGTGTGGTGTGTGTGTGGTGTGTGTGTATGTGTGTGGTGTGTGTGTGTGTAGTATGTGTGTGGTGTGTATGTATGTGTGTGTGCGGTATGTGTGTGTGGTGTGGTGTGTATGTGGTGTGTGTGTATACAGGTGGAAGCCAAAGGTCAATGCCCAGTTCCTTCCTTGGTAGCTTTCCACTTTGTTTTTTGAGACAGGGTCTCCCATTGAACCTGAAGCTCATGATTGGCTAAACTGGCTGGCCAGTGAGCTTTAGGGATTCTCCTGTGCCTGCCTCTCCAGCACTGGCATTACAGGCTTGACATGGGTGGAAGGGATCTGAATTCAGGTGCTCATTCTTGCATAGCAAGCATCTTACTAATTGAACCATCCCCCCACTTCCTTGGTTTAATTATTTTTCTTATTTGAAAAATGCTTTGAAATGAAATTGCGAGGTGGTTTTCTGAGGTGTGTTGTTTAGATTTAGAACGGAGTGTTAACATAGTAAACTCAAGGCCACAGGCATTCCATTCCTAAGTAAGCAGTTTGCTGTCTTTGACATCCTTGTTGGTGAGGTCTTTAGGAAAATACATTTCTATAAACAATGCTAGAATTATCAGCTGTGTTCAAACTTTTGACTCTTAGCCACAGCAAAGGCAAACTCAATAGGGGGCGTTCTTTTTCTTGCTGTGACCCCCTAATTTCCCATTCCCCCACCCCACCTCACTTTAAGAACAATTTGTTTCAGTTGTCTGTCTTTTTGAGATTCTGTCTTGATACTTTATATAGTAAATTTATAATTTGCTAAAAAACTCCCCACTTAGGATCTCGTTAGTTAAATAGAATTTATCATAATGATCTCCTGTGACTCTTTTAACACACTCTCTATATTTCCATTTTGAATCTTTAGACCTTTACGCTCTAGGTTAGCATATTTTAAAGCTTATTTCGTGCTACCCTCTCAGAGAACCCTTCTCTATCTGCCTATCTCCTTCTCTTCTATGAACGTCTCTAGTTTTACTATTTTTCTATTTTATAATTTATTGCTTACTGGTTTTATTTATTCATCACTTTCTTCTGCTTTAGTTGGGCTTCGTTTTTTTTCATTCTTTTTATAATCCATTGAGATTGAACATGCAATTCATTTCCCTTTTTTATTTGTAACATAAATGCTATTATGGATTATGGATTTTTCTGAGACTCTTTAGCTGTAGCCCATAGATCCTGGCATGCAGGGTTTCCAAAGCCTTTGTCATTCATTTCTAGTGCAACTGCACAGAAGGAGAGGATGTTTTGCTCACACTTTCACTGTGGTACCTGGCCCTGACTCTTCTGCTTCCAGGAAGGGTCCAGGGAAGTCACCCCCCGCCCCCTCCGCTGGCTCGCATCTCTTCCCTGATCTAAATGGAACTAGTAATTTTCACTCCTCGGGATTTGTCTTTTGCTGTGTGCTTTCAGAATCTTCCAGAGCTCTGTTCACTTTTTTTCTGCGTTTGGCAGATCTTCCTCATCTACTGTATCTGGGCTCATAGATTTTGCTGTGTGGCAGGAGAGTGTGGTGGGGGAGGGAAAGCTAAGCTACCATATGAAAGCAGCCAGTTGTCAGGAAGACTGGACAGCTTCCCCAGTGATATGTAGCAAACAGCATTTGCCAGAGAAGCCTGCGCTGTAGAAGCTCAGGAGAAGGCAGGTGCTATGTAAATAACCTACAAAGGGTCAAAACTCTCATGTGGGGCTGAGCTTCTGTCTTCCCGGCTCACTAGCGCACACCCACCCTCCAAAGGGAATGCCTTTGTATCTTTCTTAATAAATGGCTCTGATCTCTATCACTATCCTTTTGTCCCTGGTCTAGTTCACAGTTCTGAGACACAAGAACCTGTAAATCTCAGCAGCTGCCCTCTGGACTCCAACCAGTGCCTCTAACAATGTAGCTCCACCAGAAATGGAGTTCGTGTTCTGTTCCTCCTCTGATGTCTGGGGGAACCTAAAGAATAAAGGGGGTCGGACACTTCTCATCAGCCCAAGTGTGTAATCAGTGTAGATTGTAGATGGAGGGGTCCTTTATCCCACACTCATGTCTCCAGGGACCCCACTGTTCTAGTCTCCTTTCTGTTGCTGTGACAAAACACTGACAAAAGCAATGTAGGGGAGAAAAGGGTTATTTCAGTTCACAATGCCTGGTCAGAGTCCATCACTAAGGAGAGTCAAAGCAGGGACTGAATCAGAAACCATGGAGGAATGCAACTTGCTGGCTTACTTTCTGGCTTGCTCACAGGCTCATGCTCAGTTAGCTTTCTTATCAGCCTAGGCCAACCTGCCTAGGGAAAGTGCCACCAACAGTGGGCCGGGCCCTCCTACAGCAACTAAAGATCATGACAGTCACTCAAAGACATGCTCACAGACCAACATGCTAAAAAGAATTACTCAATTGAGACTTTTTTTCAGGTGATTCTGGGCTGTGTCAAGCTAACAGTTTTAACTAGGACACCTATCAACCAGTGCTCCATGTCTCCATGGCCTGGTCAGACAGGGGCTTTCAGTGAGGTTTTATCGGTCCCTCCTTTCTGCCTAGTGTTCTCTTTTCCTTCATTACATCTCTCCTCCATTCCTTCCCTTGTCTTACTAGGTGCTGGACCAGCCTGTGCTCCTGTCATTATGACTGTAGGTTTTCCCGTTTCACCTTCAAATGTACCTTGAGGTTTCTGCAGAGTCATAACCACCCTGAACATGAAAGCATCACTTCCTTCTTCTAAAATTGGAATCATCTAGGTGTCTACTAAGTTCAGCGCATGACCTTAGTAAAGGGCCAGACAGACCTTCCTCCTGGCTATATATTTGCTTCTTTTTCCTACATGCATGCATGTGTGCATGTGCGTGTGAGTGTATGTGTCTGTGCATGTGCGTGTATGTGCATGACTCTGAGTGTGTATGGTGTGTGTAGGAGGCCCATTCATCATCCACCTGTGGCTCCTTGACCCTGTCTCATGTTTTCTCGTACACATTGCTATTTAGTGACTTGTGTGTCTCTTTGCTTGTGAGTGTTCCTTCCAGCTTTAGCCATATAAATAGTTGGCTGTACACAAAGAAGCAAAGGCTTCTGGGAGCAATAAACCTCAACCAACACTGGGAAGGAGTTGACAGATAGGCACCTGCTTTCCAGTCCTTTCTGGGACACTTGTGAGGCCTGCTCCATATGGTGTCCTCAAGATCCTCCCAGCAGGATGAACCCCAGTGGCCCACAATGGTAGTTCACTTATTAGCACACCATACACTGATCCTGCAAACCCACCTGCTCTCCCCCAGCTCTGCTGTTCGGGATCATCTCGTGTCAAACTACTAATGGCATGCTAATGGTTACCTCACAATTTGCTTTTAGTGGAGCCTATGTTCAGATTTTGGGTGTGTATATAGGTAGTCAAACCCAGTGGCCTAGCCAGGTCCATACCACAGGCCAACTTAGGGCCACAATAAGTAAACGCAGCTCGTTTATCATCTTTGCTTCCCATCCCCATCGGCCCCACCACCCTACTGGACCTTGTGTGTTCCACCGTCTGCCCTACAGGGTTCCAGTGCCCAAAACGTATGACACGTATTCATTTGGTCCTTTTCTTCAGGGGATTCTGTGTTCACACGGAGTTATTTCCTCAACATAATTGAGGTGAGCATATAGCAGCATATGCAGGAGGCTCTCCTGAGTCTCAGCAGGAAAGCGAACTCAAGTGTCCTGCTTCCTGGAGATCATAAACTGGTAGGTGTAGTAGAAGCCAACACACATACACACACACACACACACACACACACACATACACACACCCCACATGCACATACCACACACCCCACATACACACCCCACACATACACACACACCACACACACACCACACATACACATACCATACCCCCCACATACACACCCCCCACATACACACACACACCACAGACACACTACAGACACACCACACACCCCACACACACACACACACCACACACACACCACACATACACATACCACACCCCCCCCATACACACCCCCCACATACACACACACACACCACATACACACACACTACCCACACACACACACACACACACACACACACCCCACATGCACATACCACACACCCCACATACACACCCCACACATACACACACACACACACACACCACACACACACACACCACACACCCCACACACACCCCCCACACACACACACACACACACACACACACCCCACATGCACATACCACACACCCCACATACACACCCCACACATACACACACACACACACACACTTCACACACACACACCACATACACATACCACACACCCCACATACACACCCCACACATACACACACACACCACACATACACCACACATACACATACCACAACCCCCACATACACGCACCACATATACACACACCTCACAATGCACATATACATGCATATCACATATACACACACACAGACATCCAGACACTCACACACCACACATATACACCACCACACACACACCACAAACACATATATATACGCATCTCCCCATACACATACACATCACATATGTCACACACATACCACACACATATCACACCATATACACATACATGCCACCTCCCACATACACATCTCATGCATACACACCAGACACACACATACACACACAACACATACATCACACGCATACCATACCACACATATACCACACACACATTACACATTCCACACCATACATACATATACATCACCCACATAATACGAATACACACACACCACACACACTGAATACACATACCACACCCCCATATATACCCCCTCACACATACGTACATGTCACATATACACACATACAGACACCCACTCACACACCACACATATACACCACACACACCACACATATATGTACAACTCCCTATACACATCATATATGTCACACACATACCACACACACACCACACCATATACACATGCATGCCACCTCCCACATACACATCTCACACATGCAGACACACCAGACACACACATATCACACACATACCACACTATACACACACATTACACATTCCATACCACACATACATGTGCATCACCCACATAACACACATATACACACACACACACACACACACACACACACACACACACCCTGTACATGTCATGAATGGGAACTGTGTGTCAAGAGACTTGGCAGTGAAGGCGAGCTTTAGGAAGAGACCCTGGGGAAGGGGTATTTTAGGTGAATCTTCTAGAATTTAGGCAGGGAAGATGTGCACAGAGAGCTAGCAACAAGGGAGCTGCAGGAAAGCTCTTGCGGCCTGCTTGGGGAGAGTGAGGAAGGTGAGGGAGAAGAGAGTGGGCAGGAAGTGCAGGGACGATGGAGCCATGGTAGGGAGTTGGGATTTTTAGGCTGAGTAGGTAAAATGGCTTCAGTATCTGCCTCAACCAGGGTCTTCAGAAACTTAAAAGACCTGGCCAGTGATGGGATTTTTAATTTTATGGCAGAGAGATTTTTATTTTGTAAAAGTTGGGGGTTTTAGTTTCTTTTGAGATCATGTAAAGTGGATGATCCTTCTTGGAGGTGTCTTAGTTACTTTTCTGTTGCTGTGATAAAACATCCTGACGAGGAGCCAGGTGTGGTGGCACACACCTTTAATTTCAACACTCAGGAGTAGAGGCAGGCAGATCTCTGTGAGGTTGAGGCCAGCCTGGTCTACATAGTGAGTTCCAGGCCAGCTGGAGCGACATCTTGTCTCAACAAAAACAACAAAAATACCCTGACAAAAACACGTTAAGGGGAAAAGGGCTTGTTTTGGCTTATAGTTCAGAGAGGTACATCCATCATAGTGGGGGAGGCATGGTGGTAGGGGCAGGAGACTGTCTGGTCACATCTTATCTGCACTCAGGAAGTAGAGAGTAAAGAGGAAGCAGGGCTGTATAAAGCCTCAAAGCCCTCCCCTGGTGATTCTCTTCCTCCAGCAAGGCCCCACCTCCTAAAAGTTCCACAAACTCCCAGACAGTGCCACCAGCTGGGGACCAGGTGTTAAAACATGAGATCCCATGGGGATAGTCCACATTCAAACCACACTGTGGACTACTTTACCCCAAGAAGATGCACATTTATTTAAGTCCATGTGGTTTTCAGCCACAGCCCAAGTGAGCCATGTGCTACTGGGTGCTAGAGCGTGTCATAATCAGGACCTGTAATGCTCCCCTGAAGCCTATGGCTGAAACTTGTGGTGTTATTGGGAGGTGGTCAGACCAGAATACTGGGACTTGTGAGAGAAAGACAGGCGATTGGGGGTGTGCCCTTAAAGGGGTTATTGGAACCTCAGTCTCCCCTTCTTACTCTGCTTCCTGACTATTAGGAGGTGAGTAGCTTTCTTCTCATCAGCCATTCTCACTATGATGTAGCCGTAGATCCCAATCAACAGGTTTAAGTGACTGTAGACTAAAGCATCTGAAATCATGAGCTGAAATAGACCTTTCATCTTTATAAGTTGATCGTCTCAGGCACTTCAATGCAGTGATAGGACGCTAACTCACATATCCTTCCTCTTATTAAAGTTCCTTTTGCTGGTATCCCCTTGCTCTCTGGGGAGCATAAGCTCCCATGAATCGCACAGCAATTACTGGGATAAGCATAAACCACCCATGTGCATGTGGCAAGTAGCTTTTGAGGGTAAAGAATTTGACATAACTAGTTGCTTGGCTCCCCTTTTCCTTTTTGGCTGACTGGTGCTTTTCAAATGTATTTTAAACTGAATTTTAAAAAATTTAAAAAAACAGATGCCAGATATTTTCTACTTCCTTACCAAAATATGTGGTGGTGGCACAAATCTAGGACAGAGGGGGCTGAGTGGCTCCACTCCACTGTCTCCCCACTGGGCCCCTGCAGCAGTGAGTCACGTTGGAAGGCAGCCTCTAGATGCCCCTTGTTGTTTCCGAGACTCTATGATCACCTGTTCCTTGATGCTCTCTGGCTCCAATTCTTTGCCTTGCCCTCGCCTGGCAAGGCTGCAGACCTGTCTGCTTCTCTCTTCTCTGTGGCTGGGAGGGCTCCCTGGGGTGAGGGGGAGTGCTATGTTCCTGGGACGAATGATTAGCTATGGTTCATGCCTGAGATCCCAGCTCAGACCTCAGCTGGAGGGCAGGGCCGCAGCACATTCTCAGCCCTTCAAAGTCATCATGTCCCCGATGGAACTCATCAGCCTGGGTCACTGTCTCCATGCATCCCTCTTGTAGGGCCAGGCACCACAGTCATATGAATACTTCAGGTAGAGACCTGGGGGTCCTCAAACCACCCTCTTCCCTAGCAGTCTCCTCATCGGTCACAGTTCCTGTAAACTGTCCCTCATGGGTTCTAGTCCTTTTCCTTCCTTCCTACTTCCTCCACTGAACCCAAACCAAGCCCACCACCTCTTCCCTGGGCATGTAAATAACTCTTATATTCAACTTCCTGCCCGCAGTCTCTGCCTGCCTCCAGTCCTACCTTCCTCCTGCTCCATCCTGATCAAAGCTGTCTTTAGTCTGCATAGCAGACAGGCTGGGTGATGCCATGCCCAGACACTGTGATTTGATGGCACCGAAGACCCCTGTCCCTACCTTGACTGTTAAACACCTGGAAAACAGACAGAACAAACCCCAGGCGACGTATATTTCTGTCACTGGGGCAGAAGAAAGGCTTGAAGTAGAATAACCTTGAGTCAAAGAAAAATAAATGACAATCCTAACTCACTGACATGCAAACTACTATCTGATTGTTGTATATCTTTGTCTGGTAAGGAAGGGAGGAGGCTATGTATCCCCATTTGACTCATGGGTGGGACTCCTGGGCCAGCCTGAATGCAGGTGCTCAGCACATCTGTGCAGCATTGTTGATGTACATTTAACACCTTACAGCCCAAGTGTTCCTCAGCTGGTAGTGAGACGATCTTGGAGAAACCGGCTTTCCTTTTTTAGGGAGGGCAGAGTTAATATGGATTCAGGAAGCTAAGAATAAAAGCTGGAAACAAGAGGTGGGTGGGGATGAAGGGAAGTAGAGAGGAGAGTAGGAGAGAGCTGGCGAGAGAGAAGGGGAGGGAAGAGAGGGGAAGGGGAGGGGAAGCTTAGAAAAGAAATAGAAAGCTGGGCATGGTGGTACACACCTTTAATCCTAGCACTTGGGAAGCAGATGTAAGTGGATCTCTCTGAGATTGAGATCAGCCTGGTACTTAGTGAGTTCCAGGCCACCTTGGGCTACAGGGAGACCCTGTCTCAAAAGAGAAGGGTAAGGGAGAGAGGGGAAGGGGAGGGGAGAGAGGGGAAGGGGAGAGGGTGGAGGAGGGGAAGGGGAGAAGGTGGAGGAGAGGAAAGAGGAGAGGGTGGAGGAGGGGAAAGGAGAAGGGGAGGGGGGAGAGCGGATGGAACGAGGTGGAGAGGAGAGGAAGGAGTGGGGGAGGAGAGTGGAGAGGAAGGAAATGAAGTGAAGGGAAGTAGAGGAGAGAGAGAGGGAGAGGAAGAATGAGAGAGGGGAAGAGGGAGGGGACAAGAAGAAGAGGAGGAAAGGGAAGGCATGCTCCTGGGAGCACTGATTCCCTGAATCTAAGAACTGCAGGTTATCATCCAGGTGCCTGAGACAGGAGCATGAAGTGGACACAGAGTGGCTGGGTCTTGGAGCTGTCAGGGAAGAAGGCAGAAACTGAGCAAGATTCCAGTCCTGTGTCTCCTCATCTCTTGGGAGGGAAATTATGCTTGGCTGAGCATATGCTGTGAGCTGGAATGTATAGGCCTGGCTAATACTAATTTGATAGGTGGGCCAGGCAGGGTGGCCTTGCCAGCTACCTGCAAGCTGTCCCTGGACCCTGGCAGGCAGCCTCCTGCCTCAAGTCAGTAGCAGTCTAAAGAGCCTCACTTCTCCTCAGCACCTCAAATTGTTGCTCTCCGAAATAGTTGGGCAGGAAGGCATTGGCCTATTGGGACCTGGGTTCATTCTCAACATCCCTGCCTTTGTGGGGGCAGAGGATGGCAAGGGACTGTGACCTTTGTGGGGAGATGCAGTTTTGAGAGAGCAAATATCATGGTCTTGCTTTCCATAATGCTTCCACTGGTCTGTTTGTTTAAAAACTGTCACTTTCCCAAGCTTGAATTGCCATCCCTGGCACCGTCAATCACTTGCTTCCCAACAGGTTAAACATATGTGGAAGGCTGTTTGAAACTCTCAGGCTCCAAGTTGGGAACAACAGTCAGATACTCTTGCACTCTGAAGCACAGTGCCAGGACTTCTTCCTCTGAGATACGGTTTAAACAAGCAAGTTCTCTAATTAGTCACAATACCTGCATGTGGCAGACAAACTGAGGTAACTTGGTAGTCACTGTGTAGTGGAAGTTTGGGCTGTTTCTCGCAGACTGTGATCTGAGGCAGATATTCAACCTGACCCTCTTAGAGGGGATGCTGCAGACGCCCTGTCAGAATCTCCGTAGGCTAAACAGTTGTCAAAGTTGACAGTCAGGAGCTGCAGCTGCTTTCTGCTCAGAACTGCTGGGTTGGGTTGAATCCCAAGTAGCTTCCAAGAGATGCCTTATTTAAATAGGAGCTACTTTCAAGGTACTTCTCAGGCTCCATAGTACCTTCCACAAGGTTCTCCCGAAAGAGTCTCTGAGAACCACAGCATAGTTCATAGCATTCCCTGATGTTCCTTCTACCAAACTATGGACACTCAGGCATCCCTTTCTAGCCCTGTCTTTACTAAACCCAGCCCAAGACAGCAATTGTGATAGGTTACTGGGAGATGGGCCTCTGGGCACAATTGTGGGTATTATGTTGACTAGGTGAGTTGAGTGGGAAGACTGGCCCACCATGGGCAGCATCATTTTCCTAACTGGCATTCTAGACTGTATAAATGGAGAAGGGGAGCTGAGGGGCAGCATGTGTCCGTCACTCTCTGCTTCCTGATTGTGAACATGATGCAACCAGCTGCTTCCAGCTTGGGCCATCATGACTTCCCTGTTGTGATGGACTGTGCCCTTGAACTGTGAGCTGAATAAGCCCTTTCTCCCTTAAGTTGCCTTTGTCAGAGTATTTTATCCCAACAACAGGAAAAGTAGTTAATGCAACCAGCTGTGCCCCTCAGCTAACAACTGGGAGGCTGGAGGGTGGGCATGGTTCATGGGTGAAGCAGTTGCCCAACATGAGCGAGGCCCTGGTTTCCATCACCAGCACTGACTGCCTAATAAAGATAAATATACAAACCCCATAAAACAATTTATTTCTTTTCACAAGAAGAAACAAACACTCAAAGGTGCAAGAGAAAGAGCAAACAGATCGAAAGATGGAAAGAAAAGATGAGGGAAGGCGAAATATTTCATTTTGTCCTCTCATTGTGATTCAGTTTGTCAGCCATTTTGATGTAACCAATCCCTCACTCTTGGAAAGTCTGATGATTTTCAATTTTTGGCCATTAGAAAAAAAGGCTTCAGGGAGCACTAACAGCATGTCTTCAGTTGTATCTCATGTCTGAGATTTAATGTAGGGGTGTGTGTGTGTGTGTGTGTGTGTGTGTGTGTGTGTGACGTTTGAGAGCAAGGGGGATTCCCAAAGTCTGAGGGTATCTGTTGCTTCCACCCTTGCCACATGTGTAGGAAAAAACAGTCTTCTCCGGGGCCCTAGGCTTGGAGGGTAGAAGGTGAACTTGCTCCCTCAGCAGAACTCCTTTGCGCAGTGAACAGCCTGTACAACTGCCAGTTCTCATAATAACCCTTTATAGTGTGCATTCTTTTCTCCATTTCATGGAAGAGGAAGCTGAGGTTCAGGCAGCTTTTTGGACTTTTCCAAAATACTAAACCTTTAAGTGCATGATTCAGGTTTGAACACAGGCCTGGTGGACTTTAAAGCCAGAACTAAACATCACACTGCTCTTCCTTTCTATATTATGCCTAGTGATGCCTGACTTTGTAGTAGACTATGTTTTTCTCAGTCTGAGGATTAATTTTTGAGGTATAGAAGATTTAAGTGTTCTGCGGCAAACTGAGCAATTGATCTTTCCCTTCATGTTTAAAAACGTTTTGTTTTTATGCTTAGGAAGTATTGATTGTTTCCATGATGGATTTATCCATCTTTTCTTTAATACGGTCCTGCAAAATCAGAGCCATTTCAGCTATAAATACAACGTGGTGCTTCAAATTCAGGGTCATATTGCTGAGTATTTTTGTAGCTTCTTGAGGGGTTAGCATTTACGTGGACAGATGGTCTCACATCTTCTTAGAGGCCCTGCTTCCTGACTTATCTTGCAGGGCGATGTATCCTGACCTAATGCATCATGCTAAGGAATAAGGCAGCCCCCCACCCCCACGATGTGTCTAAATTCAGAATCAAGAAATAGGTATAAGAGCATTCCAGACCCAGGGAAGAATCTGAAGCCTACACAGAGCTGTAAGAATGGGTATTCTGCAAGTTTAAGAAACAGCTGTAGAGTAGGCATGGAGCTGTGGAGCTCATGAATGCTTTAAGATTTAGTGTGCAGCAATAGAAAGTTAAAAAAAAATTCTTACGGAAATGAATCTCGTACATTGGCTTCTGAGTCACTGTGTCCTCAAGGATGACCTTGAATTCCTGATCCTTCTACCTCTACCCCCCAAGTGCTGAGATAACAAGTGTGAACTGCTGTGATGGCTAATTCTGGGTACCAATTTGACTGGATCTGAGAGTAACTGAAATGAGAGTAACCTTCTTGATTGGATCATTTGAAGCTAGAAGATGCACTTTACATGTGGAGGTTACCTTCTGATGGCAGCCTTATAAAAGGCCATGAGGGAGGGGAGCTTTTGCTTTTTGCTGCTTGCTTTCTCTCACTGGTGAGTTCTTCTGGCTGCTATAACCAACTCATTGGATTCCAACATAGACTGAAGACTAGCAGATCTCCCAGGTCTCTCTCCATCAGGCCTTCAGTGCCAAATTGGGACTGCTGAGACATCCGGCCTCTTGGACTGAGCAGTTAGTGGATTCTCAGCCTCTCCAATGTGGTGCAGCCCTTGTTGGACTACTCAGACTCTATCCTGTACAAAACATTCTGACCAATACCAACTTGGGGAGGAAAGGGTTTATTTTATCATTTCTCCTGGGTCACAGTTCATCATGAGGGAGCCTAAGGTAGGAACTCAGGCAGGATCCTGGAGACAGGAGCTGAAATACAGGCCATGGAGGAATGCTGCTTACTGGCTTGCTCCCCTGTCCCATGCTCAACCTGCTTTCTTGTACAATACAGCACAACCTGCCCAGGGGTGGCACCACTCACAGTGGACTGGGCCCTCCCGTATCACTCAACAATCAAGAAAATACCCCGCAGACATAGCCACAGGCCAGTCCAATGGAGGAAATTTCACAATTAAGGCTCCCTCTACCCAGATGTGTCAAGTTAACAAATAAAGCTATTCAGCACGGCCACCAGCTTGGTTTATGAGGTGCTGGGGATAGAATTCAGGAACTCATATATGCTAGGCAGGCACTCTACCAATTGAATATTCTGGATTCTGGGTGGGGAATGGATTAGATGGGCGCAAGTGTGGAGTTAATGAGATTGGTTTGGAGGCTCTTGCTTTGGTCTAAGGAAGAACATGGTGGCTTAGAATATGGACATATTAATGGAGGAGGATCAAACTGGATAGTTTTAAGGCATATTTTGGAGAAAAGCCAACAATATTTAATACTGTGGATGTGTGTAGATGGGGGTGGTAAAGACCAGAACTGAAGATGATTCATGAGTTAATTGGTCCGTGAACATATCATTTGAAAGGATGCCAATTGAAGGAACAGATTTGAGAATGTTTGTGTGTCTGCCATATGTAAATGTGAAAGGATTTTAAATAGTCCAGAGCAGATCTCTAGTCATCAGGTGGACATACACATTGGAGATCAGACAGAAGGTCAGGAGTGATGATACCACTTGGAGAGTCACTAGCACATGGGCATATGGACAGCATTGGGAGCCATAGACAGGGGTTAGGTCAACCAGAATGAATGTTCAGAAAGATGAGGGTCCAGGATCTAAGCTTAGGAAATTGCAATTTCTATGAATTGGAAAAGGGTGTAGAGGAGCCAGGAGAGAATTTTGAGAAGCAATGTCTAGGAAGATAGAGGAAAACCTGAGTACTATATATGGAAAGTCAGAAGAGAAGTGTTCTAAAGAAGTCATGACATCATCACATATGCAGAATGCTTCAGAAAGTTCTAATAAGATGGAGAGTGAAATGTATTAAGATAACCTACATGAAGGTCCTCAGTGTCCTCAACATGAAGAGTTTCAGTTGGAGTCAAGATGGATTGAATGCATGCAATGAAGAGCATGTGGGTGAAATTCATAGACTTAGGCGTAGATCTGGAGTTAAGGTTTTGTTATAGTCTGAATGTAAAATGCCTTCCATGGGTTCATGTGTTTAGACTACAGTCGATGGTGCTATTCTGGGAGGTAGTGGAACCTTTGGGAGACTGGAAAAAGTGAGTCTCTGGGGGACAGGCCTTGAGGTTTGTAACCTGGTCCCACTTCCTGTCCTGTCTCTGCCTTCCTCAGCTGTAGAAACATGAGTGAGCAGCCTTCCTTTTCTGCTCCATGCATTCCCCACCATGATAGATTGCAGCTTAAATCATGAGCCCTAAATTCTTTCTCCTTTAAGCTCCTTCTTGATAAGAAAAGTAACTAATACATGGAGTGTTTCTCAGAACAGAAGATTCTAGAACAGGTATAAATGTTCCTTGGAAGGATGAAAAAAAAAGAGGAAGAAAGAGGGGACACTTCCTGTCTTACTTTTCCAATAGTTGCCAGAATATTGCTTCTAAAAAGAACCAGAATATCTTTATTTGTGTGTATGTGTGTGTATGTGGGGAGACATATGTGGGCTACAGTGCACATGTAGAGGTCAGAGGATAACTTGTGGGAATCATTTCTCTCCTTTTAGCATGTAGGTCCTGGAGATCAAACTCAGGTCATCAAGTTTGGTGGCAAGTGCCTCTATCCACTGAGCCATCTCTCCAGCCCAGTAATACAAAATTTGATATCACATTTCTTAATTTAAAATCCCTTGGGGATTCTTTTTGACTTTCAGGACCTGGTTCAAGCATCTTAGCTTGGCCACTCTGACCTGGTTCTTGCTTCTCATTGAAGGTTCTTCTCTGACCACTTGTTCATTAGAATGCTTCAACTAAGATCGACCCACGTGATTTTGTAATCTCTACCTTTGTATATGCTGATCCTTCCTCCAGGAGTATCTTACCTGTTTCTTTCTCTAGCTTATTCCTATTTGTCTATTGCTGTCTAACAAATCACCCCACAATGCAGTGGCTTTAGAACAAACAATTATTATCTTGCTTTGACAGTTGGAAGTCTGGGAACAGACTCTGCACCTGGGGTTCTGGTTCAGGCTCTTTCTTGAGGCCTTACGGAGTTGTCAGTGGGGCTATGATCCCTCAGACTTGACCTTGGCTGGATAATGTTTCTGTGTTCTCTCACATATGTGTTAATGGAGCTCAGTTCCTTGCTGGTTATTGACTAGAGACCCGGAATCCTTACTACAGTGGCCTGTTCACAGGGATAGCTGAACATCTTTATGACTTGGCATAGGCTATCCTGGGATTGAATGATCCTGGGGAATGAGAAAGAAGCTAGAAAGAGATCAAAGTGGAAGCCCAAAACAATCTACTGCTATCATGTTGCTAAATGGACCTAGTACCAAACTACTTTCCGAGTATTTATCTTTATACCCATAGATTAGTGTACCTCTCGGCCCTTACCAGAGAAACTTCTTTATGACTAGCTGGTGCTTAATACAGGGAGACCGACAACTGGTCAAACCAAGGAGAATAAGAGACTGTGGAGTGCTCAGCCCTTAATGAGCCATCTATATCACACCCCTTCTGTCTAAGGCTCAGGGATCATTCAGGAAGAGAAGGAAGAAACATTGTAAAAGTCAGAGGTTGTAGAGGAGCACCATGAAAATGCTTTCCTGGCATGACAAGCCCATTGTACACATGAACTCACAGTGGTTGTGGCTGCATGCACAAGACCTGCATAAGATCAAGCCAATCAAAAGTCCATCATGGATGGGAGAGGTGCTCCTGAAGCCCCACCTGTAACTAAGGAGCTACCGACAGTTGATTGCTGCTTGAGCAAGGATCATCAGTTTTCTATAGGGATGGGGCCCTGTGTAGGCTGCCCCTGCTCTAGCAGATGGCCCTATACTCATGTATGTACCATTAGCACCTATTGGTCTCAGTGGTTTAAAAAAAGTGGCAGCATGAAGCTGGGAGAGGGATCCAGTTGGAGGCAGGGATCTGGAAGGAGTTGGAAGGGATGCAGTTGGGAGGTAGATTTGATCAAAGCATGCATGAAATTCTCAAACAAACAAACAAACAAAAAGATGGAAGCCCCAAATGGAAGCTGCTTGCTTGCCTTATGCAGGCCAATACTGGTGTGGTAGGTTTGGTGTAGGAGACCCTATGAGAATGGAGAGATGAGTAGGAGGCACCATCTTGGCTGACTGGATACCATGTCTCTTTTAAATTCCACTCAGGGCCCTCTCATCAGGGAAAGTTTTCTGATACTCACAGTCTGAACAGGTTTCACTTTTATTTGCCTCTGCTGTTCCCAGAGCCTCCTTCTCTTTTCAGGATGAAGCACCCAGGGTCACCATTGTTAAATGACTTGCCTGTACTTCAGCTAGTCACCACAAATAACCTTGCTTGCTGGGTATGACTCATCCCCTTCTTCACAGAAATGATAATATAACATTATAACCAAAGTGTGATGTAAAACTATGGCAGAAGACCACGTAGCAGGGACCATACAAAAGTGAGTAGAAGCTAATATTCATGGAAGGTTTACTACATGTTAGTTATGAATTCCAATGCCAAACAATCCTGGTTAACACTCATGATAGCTCTAGGAGACTGAAATGACTTTACTTTTATTTTTACTACTGAGAAATCAAATGTACAGAGAAGCCAATGTATTACCATAACTGTCTTGTTAGTATAATACAGAGCTGGGATTCAAGCGTAGGAAGGTAAACTTTGTACCAATCTCTGGGTGGTATGTGGTACCATCCTGTGGCCATGAACCCATTCTAATCTAGTCAGAATTTAGGAAAATCATTTTTGGCATACTGCAGGAAATCCAGTTCCAATAAGATCCAGGCCAGAGGTATAGATGGGCAAAAGCCAGAAAATGGGATGAAGGACCCACATTTGACTAAATCACCATGTGGACCTTGTCTCTACCCTTCACACATCATTGCTGGACTTCGTTTATTATTTTCTGAAGTGGACATAAGTACCCCAGCTTTGCTGTGTTTTCATCAAATATCAAGCCCTCTAAATGACCTTCCTTCCCTACCTTTCTGTGGATCTTGTCTTCTTGTCCTGAGTACTGACTGTGCTTCTTCCTCTCGCCACAGTCCTGTCTTTCCAGTGGATTCTCACTTCTGTCCTTTTCATGGATAGAAATGAAACATAAAACCAAATGGAAATTCTCAGCTACAGAAAGAAAAGTCCTGGTGCTGTCTACTATGGGACTGAATGTTCAATATGCATGCTGTGGAAGGGAAAGTGGACACAGCATCTTAGACATTCACAGCTGTGTTATCAGGAGTCTGGAGCCAGGCCCACAACAGGAGCAATCAGTCAGGGGTGTTTATGGGATGCTTGCAGGAAACTGTGCAGGTACATAGACCCTTGCAGGAGAGTATGCAGGTGTATAGACCTTGAGTGGTCTGCTGACCCTGACCTTATGCTAGTTTCTCCAGCACCTCAGGCTGCTGAGCTTTTATTCATAGTCACCCTTCTGCTCTGGAACATTCCTCTTCACCTCCACCTTCTTAGATCCTTCACTGATTAGCTTTTCTGGTGCAGGAAACAGCCACTATCATAGTCTGCAAAGGCTTTATTCCAACAACGATGGAATCACCCTTATGCTTTGAATGTTCACTAACACAGTTACCTGGATACTTACAGCAAGTCTGCCAACTTCTATGTCTATGACCACCACCCATCACATCTTACCTGGACAAAAGTAATAGCCTCCTGGCAGACTTTCCATCACACTTGTGGAGAGTGACCTTCCCAATACTATACTTACCTGGATGTGTAGATCCAAAGACATCTCAGTCTCCTCAGGACTAAATCTGAACTCTTTCCTATGGCTTTCCAGGTTCACACCATCTAGCTTATTCCCTCTTGCTATCACCATTATTTCAGTTACAAAGCTATGTAACCATGGTAAGAATTTGTTATACACCCTTGTAATTTGGACATGGCTCACACTGTTCCTTTCAGCGAGCCATTTACTCCAGGATGAAAGCTTGACATCTCTGCCTTCATTTCCTGTCTGTCTGTCTGTCTGTCTCCTTTACTTTAGCTGAAGGCTCAGAGATAAGTCATTGTCCTAAACCCATAGTCACCTTAGATTCTAAGAAGGGCAAATCTCCCAAGGCAGATCCCAGCCCAGATGAGGACCATTGTCTACAGTAGTGAAGTTGGAACCTGGAAGAGGTGCCCACCTTGTAGGAACCACATTGATCTCATCAAGAGCTGAAGACTTTGACCACCTTGCAGAACTGGAATTGAGACTACATGGGCCAGACCATGCCATGATCAGATGGCCTAATTGTGTGACCCTGTGGCCCTCGCCCCACTGCCCCAATTCTTTCTCTACTTAAACCTAAAGTTCATGTCAGTATCCTGAAGATGGACTTTGGGGTAGCTGGACCCTTTGATTTGCTCTTCTTCCAACATTGAATAAATCTCCCTTTTCTTCTTTTCACCATCATTTATCTCTTTCATTGGTGTACAGGGATGAGTAACCAAGTCCAGCATTTTTTAGTTGCCCAAAGACCAGGCTCTTGCTTGACAACCTCTGGTAACACCATCTGGGCAACAGCACAGTTCAGTTGTGAAATGATGACCTTCCATTCATATTTCACATTACACATAACAGAGTCCCTCTTTCCCCAACTACTGAAGAAAAGTGAGCTTCACTCTAATTCAAAGAACTTGGGTCATGTGACCAACTGGACCCAATTCATTGTGGTCAGAGTAATGCCACGTGTGTCTTTGCTTAGAACTGTGAGAGCTCATTCCTACAGGCAGGGATGACCATAGTCCCACCCAGATCTATGTTAGTTCATGGAGTTAGCAGACTGAAGAGGTACTGTCCACAGGTGGCTCCTCCCAGTGCTTCCCCAGCATCCCATGAGCCTTTGCACAATCCTTAGAACAGTCGTTGAACTATCCCTCTCTGGTCTTTTATGTGAATCAAGGTCTTTGTTGGATGAAGCCAGAGATACTTGGTTTACTACTGCATATATACCCATGCATAAATTTGTCCATGGTATGCAGAAGTTCCCTCAAATGTTTATAAGACTGAATTCAAATAAAAGGAAATATAATTTGGATGACCATGGATTTCTGATCTCCCTATCTCAAAGATAAATGGATTCTATTTATATGCAAAGATAGTGGCTATTTCTCTGCCTATCTACTCCCCATGCCACCCCCCCCCCCGTTTTTCTTTGATATCTCCTAATGGACACATAAAGATTAGCTTCTTTCCTTCTGGATCCTGTCTTCCCTTAATCTCTAGCTTGTGTGATGGTTTCTGTCTGCGCTCCTAACCTTAGGAGGAGCCTGTGCTGTCTGCCTCAGGGTGATGGACTCTGCAGACATCAGTTTCCAGGAATGTGCTACATTTTAATTGCATCTAAAAAGCAGAGGCACCTTGCACTTAGTTACCATTGGGGATTTGGGGGGGTGGAATGTTGGTTTGTTTATAATTCATGACTTCTTCACTTCTGATTTTTTAAAAAATCGTATCGAAGCTGGTGATGCACAGTGGGACTGTGTTCTAGAGAAGAAGCACTCTGGATTTGGATTTTAATTCTGGTTGTTGCTAACTTCCTGCGTGACTTCACACAACTCATTTGCTATTTGTGGGTCTTTTTTTGCCCCACCTGTCCAATGGAAGACTAGGCATGTCCAGGTAGTGGGTAGGGGAGTGGAGAGCCCTTTGTAAAATGGTGCCTGCAGTTCCCTTTGGCACCCCATTCTATGGCGCTTTGAGTATGATTGTGTCAGGAGCCCTGTTTGATATGCACGATCACAAGACAGCAAGCCACAGAAACGGCCTGTGGAATCCCGGTAGGAGAGCTCACTTGTGAAAAGTAGCTTTTTAAGCTATTCTGCACCAATGGTGTTCCCGGTGATTGACAGAACTGTTCAGGGGCTCACCTCAATGATGGAATTAATGGTGTTCCCTTTGAATATCATCTGACTTTATTATCTCCCCCTCTGCCTTTGTTTTTAATAATGATGACACACCCCAGATAGATGAAGACATTTTAATAAGACTCTTTAACATAATGCGTTCTGGCACCTGCATCATAGCTGATGGCCCAAAGCATCCAGACCATTTGTGGAGATCATGCAGAGAGAAAGCCGACTTCACTTCTAAAGCAAAGTTATGGCTATAATTTTCCTCAAATGCAGTCTAGTCTCATTTGATTTGTGCTCAAGGGTACTTCAAATGGATTGATTTCCACCGGTTGGACTATCTTGGTACAGCTGGAGCCCAAGATGGAGCTTACTTCAGCGATTCTGTTAGACACCAAGTGTTTTTGGTACTTAGAGTGGCCAAGGAATTTGTTGCTGGATGGGTGGAGAGTTTGGGGATAGAGTGTGTAAACTTCTACGTGAAATTGTGCAGCAGGTGACCCTGAAGACAGGCTCTTTCCAGATGTATCCAAAGCTTTCCCCTTTTAACAGTAATTTCCAAGCATCATACATGTGTATAACTTTTTGATGGCTTCTGACTACAAACCATCAATGACCATTATGACAGGAGACAGACTGACGGGAGCATGTGCCTGTAAGAAATCGCTGTAATTAAGCTTCCTAATTAGTCAGCATCCTGCCTCATTTCTATTTTTACCCTTACAAACACAGTTTCCACAAATTTCTATGTGCGCTTCCTTTTAAAAGTTTGCAGAGCCTAATTTCAACTATAATTAAATCTATATGAATCTCCCATACTGTTCCCCAGCCCCTGCCTCTCTGGCAAGCAGAGAAGATGATAGATCAAATCCTGACAGTCCCTTAGCTGGTGTCCAATGGTAAAGTGAGTGGCCATTGAGCCGGCAACTGTGGACCCTCCCTTCTTCTTTTATAATGGAGAAAACAGGTGCCAAAGTGGATTTGTATGTATGAATCTTTTGTCATTTGTCAGGATTATTTTCCTGTTCATCTGAAGTTTTATAAATTCATCCTGAACATTAAATTCTTACACATGGTTTTTATTCCCTTGAATCCACAATAAAAGAGTAACAAAAGAGGAAAAAAAGGAAAAGAATTATGGCATGTAATGGAAAATGATTGATGAACACATAGAGCCATGCAGGATATATATTTTAAGAAAAGATTTCCAAAGAGAACTCTGTCATGGCAGGGCTGTAAAGTGTTCACTCTATCATAGAAGTTCTGGGCTATAAAATGAATATGCCTATATTTTGCCTTTGAAAAATATTCTATTCAGACTATAAAACCACAAGCATTGTTTTTCTAAATCATGCTAGCTGATGAGGAAACAAACAAACAATAAGAAAATACTTCAAACTCATTGCCTATAGCAACGGGGTATTGAGAAAGGCAGGCAAAGAAAACTATTTTTTCAAATCCTGTTATAATTTAGCTTAAAAAATGAGTGAAGAAGAGCATGTTTCATGTTGGCTAGTATAGGCTAGGTTATGCTGTCGTAACAAAGGGCCCCACATCTTAATGTTATACAAGGACTAAGACTTCTTTCTTTTTGTGTACATAATATGTGTGTGTGTGTGTGTGTGTGTGTGTGTGTGTGTGTGTGTTTGAGAGAAAGACAACCTCAAATGTCACTCCTCAGGTACCATCCATCTTGTTTTTTAAGACAAAATTTCTCAACCTGGACCTTGCCACATGGGCTAAGCTGGCTTGCCATGGAGCCACAGGGATTTGCCTGTCTCCGACTTGCCGGTGTTAGGATTGTAAGCAAGCCACTATGCTGGACTTTTTTCACATGAATTCTGCAGATTGAACTCGGGTCCTTATGCTTGTAAGGCAAGCCCTTTTCCAACTAAGCTATCTCTCTTGCTCTTAGCACTCTTACATTTTAAGGAAAACAATAAGAAGATACAGGTCCTCCAGTGGGGGTTCCTAAATAAGGGGAAAATTATATGGTTTATGAGAATGACTTTTTAGAACTCCAGACAGGGACTATCATTGGTTGAGGGCCCAGGTGCTGTACCTTGACATCTGGCCCTGTGTTTGTCCCTGTGTACCATCTCTGCTCATTACTGTACATAGTAAGTACATCGTGCCAATGCTGACCTATTCTTAGGAACCTACTACTGTTGTTTTACTGAATGGACAGGCTGTCAAACTGCCCTCTGAGTATGTATGTTATACCTATAGATTAGAGCTGTTCTCAACCTCGGCCAGAGATGTTTCTGCAGCGGGCAGCAGTTGATGCAGAGCCTCCTAACTGATCAAAGTGCTGAAAATAAGTGACTGTTGAGTGCTCAGCCCTAAATGGAACATCTGCATCAACTTCCCCCAATACTCAGGGAACACAGGGGAAGAGGAGGCAGAGAGAACATAAGAGCAGAGGGATAGGGAGGGGTGCTGTGAAATGCTCTTTTGGACATGACTTGGACATTGCACTCATGAACTCACAACAGCTGTGTCACCTTCACAAGGCCTGTACAAGATCAAACCAACAATATCAGTTGGTTTTCCAATAGGCAGCATTAATTAGACTCAGTGGGTTGAGAGAGAGAGAGAGAGAGAGAGAGAGAGAGAGAGAGAGAGAACATCTAGGTAGGAGGGGAATGTGTTGGGGTGTCTAGGGGAATGGAAAGGGAAAGTTGAGGGTGGCTATGATCAGTGTACACATGTATGAAATTGTCAAAGATGAAATAAAAGCTAATACAAACAGAAAAGAAAATAGAGGCAGATTGTAATGACACCAATAGCCAGGGGCAACATATCACTGTCCATTCTCCTTGACCCTGCCCAGTGAATCCTTTCTTGGAGTGGGAGCTGAGTGGTGCACCGCCACGTCTGCAGCACTGACCAAAGCAAGGGAGTGGCTGTCTAATGGTGGACATTTTAAGACTTGTGGTAAGCTGAGGAGGGAGAGATTATTTTTCCGATAGAGGAAGTTCTTTATTTGAGTTTCCCACTTCCCAGGTGGCTCTGTTGTGTCAAGCTGACAATAAAGCAATCAAGATGGGTGTGTTTCAAAGAATTAGAGTGTGTTTTTTGAAGAAAATCATCAGTGAGACCAGTTTAAACATTTTGAGCAGGGGCAGCTTACTCTGCAAACACAATACATACTTGCTTTTAAACCATCGAATGAACTTCTGTTAATTCACTGTAATTATCATACTCCACTGTTAGACTTTTGTCTGAAATTAGGAAAGCTCTTTATTTATTTTTACTGGATCTTTTCAATACAGTTTATTTTGTTGTTAAAATTTGTTAACAAAAGTTTCCAAGCACACAGAAAAAATGCCTGCTCTGGGAAGTGAGAAGGAATTGGCTTTTTCCTCATATTTGCTTCAGCACTCCCTCTGTGGCAGGTCCAGACTAGGGGAGACTAAGGGTCCCAGCCGGGAGGGGGTGAGTGGAATGGAATCAACACACAGACACCACACCAGGAATCAGGTGGAAGCAGGCACTAGGCGAGGTGCTACAGACTCGTTTATTGCAGATATAGGACTGCCTTATATACCCCTCTCCCAATGTCCCGTTGGCCCCAGTAGGCCTTCTCGGGTCGTGTCTGATCCTCATTGGCTCTCTATGTCGAACTATCTTGCTTCAGCCATCTCTGTGTCCTTTGGCAGAATACAGGTTCGACTCAACCAGATGTTTTTGGTGCGTTTGCAATGTACATGCACTGGTTGTTCAGGCCACACTTCTTCTAACATCCCTCCTTCTCCCTCTTTCTTTCTTTATGGTGATACTGGGGATTGAACTCAGGTCCTTTGCATGTAAGACAAGCACTCTTATCACTTAGCTATATCCCCAACCCTTAGAAATCTCTTAGTTATTTTTTTCTTTTGTTTTTATTTTAATGAGATAGGGTCTAGCTAGGTAGCCCTGGCTAGCCTGACACTGTCTATATACCAGGCTGACTTCAACTCAAAGAGATCTTCCAGACTCTGCCTCAAGTGCTGGGATTAAAGGTACATGTCACCACACACAGCTGTCCTTTAATTTTTTTTAATTTTTAATAACTACATGATTAGAAGAAGCATTTCATTACAGCTTTAACATATTCAGTGACACACTCTAGAGCAAGAGTACATCTCTTTTACAAGTGGCTGTAAGTTTCTAGGTTCACAGTTGAATTAATACAGTTATACAATATTGAACTCAGTATAAGCCCTGTAAGACATAAAAT
>NW_008335601.1:113476-152104 GCF_000622305.1 Nannospalax galili | reverse complement strand
TGTCTGGCATTGTTGCTTGTTATGTAGCCTTTAGCTATACATATGGACTATTAAAATTATATTGGCCCCTTTAATCTTTGATTATACTTTCCTTTGGGTGTTTAAGGCCATACAGTTGGTCCAGATAAACCAATTTATTTTTACTCTTAAGGTCATTTGAGGATCTGTTCCTCAGGGGTCACATGGGCTTGGGAGGAGCCCCTGGCTCCTTTCTTTTACCAGTTCCACCTATGTGAAGATAAGTCAAAGGTCCTGCTTGACCATAGTTGGTTTCGCTTGGAAGCATGGAACAAATGAGTCCTCTGTGTTGACCCTCTTCTTTGTAGACTGGATACTGGTTGAAGTCCATCTGGTGGGGTGTCCTTGGCCTCCTTAATCAAGACAGGTGACCCACCACAATTACAGGACATTTTGAGAGATGCTCATAGTCCCCTGGAACTAGTCGACCTAGGAGGGCAAGGAGCAAAAATTGTCCTTTATGTCCCTCTGACCAAATTATTATAGGCCTCAAAGTGTGTCTGTTAAATATCCAAGAAGGTTAGTTCCACCAGTCTTGTGCTTTTAATTGCTGTGTGTCATGCAGATAAATCTTGGGCAATGACCAATTGTTCTCAGATAAACCTTACCTAGACATATATTTCTTGATCTGCAATTTGTCAGTAAGTTGTTGGAGTAATATGGTTCCCTCTGGTTTTTTAAAACTATCTAGGCTTTATTTATCTTTCACATTGTCTCACCCCTCCATCATGGTTTTCCCACTTAAGGTGCCCCCATTTCCGCCCTTTCTCCCTTAATAATACCCTTCTCCTATGGTCCTACCTCTCTTGAGCTCCTTCTTTCCCTTTATCCCCTAGGTTCCTTGTATACCCTTCCCTCCCCCCTCCCTTGGAGGGAAAGATTTTTCCTGCTTATGTTTATCTAGGGCCTCCTTTATGCTGGAATTGTTCACAAAGTATGTGTTTTCTGACACTTGGAGCCAAAGAGGAAAAATGCAAAGAGCGACCTCTTTTTGTGGCCCAATTCTGCATGTCTCATTGTCTATTGTTTGCCTGTCTTGCTTGGCAGAATTTAAATCTTACTTATCTTTCAGGACTCAGTTCAGGATTGTCATGGTGACAAAATATCTGAAATTGGAACTCTCCCAGAAAATCATGCACTGTTTGAAAGCGTGCCTGGTGGATTTCCTATAAGTGAAGGAACTGGTTATATGTTTTATCTAGTGTGTTCTTGCCAGCATCTCCACCCATTTCGTGCCTCCTGATATGATAGCTATCTACTCTTCAATGATTCCACAGCTTGCTGGGGTGAGCTGTGGTCTCAGTCTTCCAACCGACCCATGCAGTATTCCTTGGGTCAAGTCTCCACATTTGGGGAGTAAATCCCCTACTCTTTAAAAAATATTTTATTTATTTATTTATTTTATTTTTTATTTTTTTATTTTTATTTTATGTATGAGTGTTTGGCCTGCTTGTAAGTGCATCATGTGCATACAATGCCCACAGAGGCCAGAAGAAGGTGTTGGGTCCTCTGGAACTGGAGTTATGGATGGTTACCATGTGAGTGCTGGGAACTGAACTTGGGTCTTCTGGAAGAGCAGCCAGTGCTCTTAACCACTGAGCCATATCTCCAGGCTCCCTCTATCCTACTCCTTGTCACCTATTAACATTTATCTTCCCTATATAATAAAAGTCTAGAGAAGCTTTTTAACAAGTTTTAAGAGATGGCTCAGTAGGCTGGAGAGAAGGTTCAGCAGTTAAGAATGAGCACTTGCTGCTCTTGTAAAAGATGTGAGTTTGGTTCCCAGCACCCATGTTGGGCTACTCACAACCACCTGTAACTCTGGCTCCAGGGGATCCAACACATTCTTATGGTCTCTCTGGGTACCTCCCCTGCCAAATAAATCTTTAGAAAAACTCCCAAGTTTTGTCTTCTTAGGAGAAATTATCCCTCTTTAGGAGGCAGGACCTAATTGGAGGAAGTAGGTCACTGGGTATGGTTATACCAGGTCTTCAGTCTCTCTCTCTCTTCTCTCTCTCTCTCTCTCTCTCTCTCTCTCTCTCTCTCTCTCTCTCTCTCTCTCCCCCCCCTCTCTCTCCCTTTCCTTTGTGTCCTCTATAATGTGAACAGGGTTCTCATATGAAACACTCCTTTTATCTAACCTACCTAAGCACATAGGGCCATCCAGCCATGGAGTCAGCCCTCTGAGGCTATGAACTGAAATAAAACCTGCTCCCCTTAGGTTATTTCTGTCAGATATTTGTTCAAAGGGACACAAAGTAACTGGTACATCTTCTGTGGCAGATTGTATTTCTCAAAAATGGCTCCGAGTCTCCTCTCCTGAATTTAGTAGAATTTTGTGGTTGCCTTGTCAGCAGTGAAGTCTGACTTCTTTCCCTTTCAATCTGGATAGGGTTGCAACTCCTCCCAGAATAGACAGTGAAAGTGATACTCTGCAACTTCTGAGGCTGCTTAAGAACACACAAGCTTCATATCCCAAGCTTCATAGTTGTCTTGGGACACTCATCCTTGGAACTCACCACCATGCTGAGGGAGGCTAGACATCCATTCGAAAGGCTCATAGGGAGAGAAACCAAGACCTTAGCAGAATCCCCAGCACAGCTCCAGCTTCTGGGCCTCTGTGTGAGTACTCTGTGAAGGACACTGCAGGCTCCACATGGTTGTTCCAGCTGAACATGAGCCGCTGTCATGGTTGGCTTCTGTTGTCAACCTGGGAAAAGGGAACCTCAACCAAGGAATTTCCTCTGTAAGGCCTATGGGCATGTCTGTGAGGTATTTTCTTGATTTTTGAGTGATGGGGGAGGGCCCAGCCTATTCTGGCTGGTGCCACCCCCAGGTAGGTGGTTCTGGGTTGTATCAGAAAGCAGGTCGAGCAGAAGCCTGAGGACCAAACCGGTAAGCAGCATTCCTCCATGGTCTCTGCTTGAGTTCCTGCCTCCAGGTTCCTGCCCTGGCTTCCCTCATGATGAATTGTGATCAGGATATGTAAGCCAAATAAGCCCTTTCTTCCCCAAGCTGGTTTTGATCAGAGCGTTTTATCACAATCATAGAAAGCTAACTGGGACAGCCTCCCTCAGAGTCCCCCATGTAGCGCAGATTTGTGTGAATCAAAGAAGTTATCACTGCTCTTTTAAGCCACCGCACTGTGGGAAACACCCCAACAAAGTAGTCAGAACATCTTTGCTTTGTGGTCCACTGGAGAGAATTTATTTCTGTCTTTTTAGTGACCGGTATGACATGCAGTTCTATCACAGAAACACTGTGCAGTAGTCAAAGGGAAAGACTGATTTCAGTAATTGTGACTTGACAATCATACTGCTCCTCCTGAGTGGTGGTGGCTGGGGGATCATGATGCCTCCTTCCACTCCACTGAATCCTTCACTGCCCTCTGATCATTTTCACTGACAGTCTCCATGCCAAATTTTAGGGTATTAAATTAACACACTTACTATAAGAACATAGTGCCTCTGTATTTTATGGTTTGGATGTAAAATGCCCCCACAGGCTCATGTGCTTGAACACTTGATCCCTAGTCGATGGTACTGTTTTAGAAGGGTGTGGAACCTTCAAGGAGGTGGGGCTTAAATGGAGGAAGTGGTTTGCTGTGGGATAAACCTTGAGGTTTATAACTCTGTTCTGCTTCTGGCCCCAGTGTCATTCTGCTCCCTGGCTGATTGCTGAGATGCCACCTCAGGCATGCTCACACTGCCCTGGAGTGGCCTGACCTATGCCTTCCCCACTGTGGTATGTGTGTCCTCTCAAAGCTTGAGCTCAAATAAATTTTCCTGTGGATGCAAAAATACAATCCTCACCTCAAAGGGGATAAAGAGGTGGGATAATCTGGAATGAAATATGAGTGACTGTGGCATGGGAACACAGACTTAAGTCACCCCAAATTCCATGTTCCAACATGGTAGCAGTTTTGTGAAGTTTTTATAGTGACAGAACAAAGAAAGTCTGAAATTAAGATACTTTTCAAACACATTGGTGGAGACATCAGAGAGGTGGGTTAGAGCAAAGTAGAGAAAATTCTGCTATAAGCTTTAAATGCTATCTGATAGCATTCTTGGGCCTTGGGTTGGTGGAAGCTGGTGGTCTTCTAAGTTGATATATCTGAAAATGCTTTTATCTTTTAGTCACAGGATATTAGGTCAGACACAGGGGTGGGCAAGAGTGGCTATTTAAGGATCTAAAGATAGCCCAAGATAAATTGCAATTAGGCTCCTGTAACATTCCAACTCTATACAATCACAAAACTCTAATCTGTTAACCAGCCTTGACAGAGCTTCAGTTGAACTCTCATTCACATTCCCTTAAGTTACTTCTATTTTAAAAGTTTTTTCCTGCATGTATATGTTTGTGTGTGTCTTGTGCATTCACATGTATATATGTGCACATGTGTGCATGGGAGGTTGATATCAGATGCCTTCCTCAAGTGCCCTCTACTTTATTTTCTGAGGCAGCGTCTCTCTCTGAACCTGGAGCTCACCCATTCAGCTAGACTGGCCAAACAGCAAGCTCCAGGGATCCTCCTGTCTCTGACTCCCTGGTCCTAAGGTTATAGGCATACACTGCTGCCACCAGCTTTTTGAAAAAACATGTGTACTAAGGATTGGACAAGGATAATATGACCTTCATTGCCTGGGTGACAAACAGTTTACTGACTGGGCCATCTCCCCAGATCCTTAAGTTGTTCCTTGTCAGGTATCTGCTCACAGTGATGAGAAAGGAACTGCTATGTACAGTTTTTCCAAGGGTCTCTGAAGGTGAAGACTCAATTTGTTATCTTCCCTAGAGTTTGGTAATACTCTAACTCCTAGGAACCCCACCCTCAGAACTCCTCTCACCTCTATGCACCACAGGACTTTGCAAATTATCTCCAGCGTGCCCCAGAACACTAATAGCTTATATGCAGAGAGACAAGTTAGTTTGAGCAGCTCTGAGTACTTTATTATTCCCTTGGAGATGGATGATGCTCATTAGCAGCTGAGAGCGTTGTAGTAAAGAAACGAGCTTCAATTATTTATTCACCCAAACAGTGTTCATTAAGCAGCCGTTCTGATTCACCCTGAGTCAGTGCCAGGTGGACTGTAGTGGACAGAATGGTATTTGGTTCTTCCCTCCACAAGCTGCTAGAGATAAGCTGTGATGGTTAGTCTCGACTGTCAGGTTGAGTGGATCTGGAATCAACAGGAGACATGCTTATAAGATGGGTCCGTGAGGGGATTTTCAGGAAGGATTAACTGATGGGAGAAAATCTGCCACCAGAGTGGCAGGCACTTTCTAGGCATCAGCCTAGGCATAAAGATGTCCCAGGAAAAGCAGTGCTGCTTTGACTTCTTGTTGGTGGGTGCATCTAGCCCATTGTTGCTGTTACTGCTCTTACTGTCCTTTGCTGACATCGCCACCCAGCTTCTTTGGTCTTCCAATATGGACTGAACACCAACTGCTCTCTAGGAATCCTCCAGCCTTCAGGGTCAGATTGGGAATCCTGAAGCGTCTAGTCTGAAGCCTCCAGTCTCATGGACATACAGACAACCATTGCTCGACTAACCAGGCCATATCATGTAAGCCAATCTAATGAATCCCCTTGCATAATATTTCTTTATTCTATTGGTTCTGTTCCTCTAGAGAACCCCGATTAATACAGCAGCCAATTACAAATAGTTAAGACTGCTAGGGAGGAAAAGGATTGCAGACCACAAAGAGAAGGTTGAGGACCTCTGTGAGAGTGAGTGACAGGAGGAAATGATGTCTAAGCTGAGACTGAGGAAAGAGCTGGCGGCTGCCAGGTGTAGAGTGTTGTGGGCAAACAGAACAGTACTTGCAAAGGCCAGGAGGCAAGCCCAATATTGGCAGGCAGGACAGCGTTGGCAAGGTTGTAGCTAGAGGCAATGAGCAAGACCAGTAAGGATCAAGGCGAGGCAGAAGAAACGCCTCCATTCTTTCTTACACAGCAGCTGGTGTGCACTAGGGAATGCTCCTGGAAGAGGAGGAAGTCAAGAGCCTACCAGCCACTTATTGTAACCCCACAAAGTGGGAGAGGCTAGTGAGCCTGCATCAGACTTTATTGAACACAGAAGTAAAATTCTCATTCTGCAGTCGTGGGGCAGAACCAGAGCTTGTGGGATTCTGCTGACCTCCAGATGCTAAGGCTGCTGGGACAGGACTTCATGTCAGAGCAAGTGTGACAACCACTTCCCTCGGGCCAACTCCTCCCTTGCTCCTCTTCCAACTCCTGGGCCCCACTCCTCCACATTCTTTAGAATAGAAACCACCCATCCACCTGCTTTTCTGTGAGTGCTCTTTTTCAGGTTCCAATAGACTCTGTTCACTTCAGACTTACCTGCAACTCCAAAAGCAAATGGATGACCAAGATTCAACATTTCCTTTGTAATATTTAGCTATTAATAATTTGGGGGGATGGCTCAGTGGGTAAAATGCCTGCTGTGTAAGTATGAGGACCCGAGCTTGAATCCGCAGCACCAAAGTCAAAGCCAGGCATGGTAACATGCATATGTAACCCTAGGACTGCAATGGTTGGGTAGTGGGGTGGTAGATGCATCACCAGAGCTGGCTGGCCAGTCAGCTTAGCCAGTTGGTGAGCTCTGGGTTCAGTGAGAGAACCTACCTCAGAAAATAAAGTGGAGAGCTACAGAGAGGCACACTTGACTTTGACCTCAGCCTCCACATACACACACAAACACATGTATACACACCCTTCCATACATGTGTGCCCCCGACTCCCCACATTTTAGCTAGTTTTTTCCTTATAGTCATCACACTGCATACTTCACAGCTTAGATGGAAGGCTGGTGGTGAGCAAGCTCTAGGGGAAGGCTTCCGAAGAGTGTCCCTGGGACATAAACGTTTTCCCCTGGAAGAAAAGCAGAGCGGGGTAACATCACGGAGACACTTGTCCATGAATGTTCACTGCAGCACTGCTCACAAGAGCTAAGTTATGGAGCCAGCCAAGGTGTCCATCGACAGAGGGATGGACAAGGAAAATACACAGATATACAGAGGAACTTTTTCAGCCGTTAAGAGTGATGAAATTACTGTTTGCTGGAAAATAGATGCAACTGAGACGATTGCAGTAAGCCAATTAAGCCAGTCTCAGAAAGACAAATAATGTGTGTTTTCCCTCATTCGCCACCTAGGTTTTATACTGTCACATAAAACCCTATATATACGCACACATATACAAATATATATACACATATACACACACATATATATAATGAAAGTAGGCATTAAAACTGTCTACAGGAACAAAGGAGACAATGGGAGGAGTGAGGAAAGGGAGGAGGGAGGGGAAAGGGGAGAATCTACTCAACATACTGCATACAATATATTTGAAGAATTTTAAAATTTAAATTAATTTAAAAGGAGCAGGATGTAGGATCACCTTATAGTAAAGTATGTGCCTGTGATAAGCATTCCAAAATGAAGGGCGGGGTAGCAGCTGCTCCCTTCACTTAACCTCATCCCTACAGGGTTCAAGTGACTGCTCTTTGCCCAGTTCTTTCTGGCTTCAATTCCAAATTCACCACCTACAGAAAACATATTCAGATTAGGCAGGAGGAGGTGAGAATGTATGTGCCCATCCTGAGGTCTGTCAACATGGGCTCTGATTTACATTGAATTGTCTGGGATCTTGGCTTCTTGGAGAGGGAGCAGAGACTCTCCTTGCTGGATGAGGCAGAATGGGTAACGCCATGGCTTTGGAGAACTTGGCTAGAGCATGTGATAGATGAAGATCACAGAGCAAGTTAACAGATGCTCAGAACAGAGAGCATTGGTTCCCAAGTTTTGATGAATGGATTTACTTTTTTGATTTGTTATTAGTTTCCAGAGCAAGTTCCCCAAAGGGAGGTTAGTTTCTCAATGGAGGATATATGAGATCACTAGGGAAGGTGTACATAGAATTTTATTTTACGGGATTGCATATTTATTTTGATAAATCTAGGGGAAAACATACTAACATACTAACCTCCTGACTAGGTTTAGTCTATTTCCTAGCCTAAAACTAGGTTAAAAGTGATTCATGTAGCTGGTGGTTTAGGTCTAAAATCAGGATGAAGCTACAGGATGATCACAAGTTCAAGATCAGCCAGGGTTACAGAGTAAATTTAAGGCCAAGCCTGAGCAATTTAGTGAGGCCCTGACTGAAAGTAAAAATGTTGAATAAAATAGCTGGGGATGCAGCTTAGTGGTGGAGTGCTTGCCTCGCATGTGAGAAACCCTGGGTTCGCTCCCCAGTACTGAAAAATATTGCTATGAAGACTGTATTAGTCACTTTTCTGTTGCTGTGACAGAAACTCTGACCCGAGCAACTTATAGAAAGAAGAGTTTATTTGAGCTTACAGTTCCAGGGGAATTACAGTCTGTCATGGCAGGGAGGCATGGTGGCTGGAGGTGGCTGGACCAGGAACAGCAGAAGCTAAGCTCTCACATCATCACGCAGGCACAGGAAGCAAAAGGATCTGGGGATCTGGCAAGGCTTAAGAACTCTGTAAGCCCACCCCCAGTGACGTGTTTCCTCCAGGATAGCCACACCTTCTAAAACCTCCTAAAACAGCACCATTATCTGAGGACAAAATATCCAAATACTTGGAGCCTATGAGGGACATTTTCATTCAAACCATCACATTCCACCCCTGCCCCCCCCAGGCTCATGACCATATAAAATAGAAAATGTATTTAGTCCAACTTTAAAAGTCCCCATAGTCATATCAGTCTCAGTGCTGTTTAAAAGTCCACAGTCCACAAAGTCTCTTCTGAGACTCACGTAAATATCTTAACTGTAAGCCTCTATAAAATCAAAAGACAAATTACACACTCCCAACATACAGTGGAACTGAATACACATTCCCATTCCAAAAGGGAGGAATGGAGGCATAGTAAGGAAATACCAGACCAAAACAAGACTGAAAACCAGCAGGGCAAACACCAAATACAGTAGCTTCACATCCAACTTCTGGGACTTTACTTTCAAAGGGCTTAGATGGCTTACCCTCTCTAGCTTGGCTGCATGCAACACTCATCTCTCTCTTGTGCTGGTACCACTCCCTGTGTGCAGGTCTTCTTGGCAGATGCCTCACAGCTCTGGCATCACGAACTTCTTGGGGTCTCCATTGCCAACCAGGCTTCACCTTCACAGCTTCACACAGTGGCCTATCAGGGCCTTCTCTAGGCAGGGGCACCCCCGCTTCATGCTGCCTGGCCTCCGAGGCTCTCTGAAACCCCAGAGGAAGAATTGATGACCGCTTCACTCTTCCATCTTTCATGTCTCTAAAGCCAGCACCAGGTGAGCAACACTGCCAAGTTTGACTGCAAGTTTGGGATGGACTCCAGCCTGCTTTATCCATTAGAAGCTTTTCTCTTCCATGGCCCCTGCAGGTTATTCTTTTCACAAGTTGGAGGCATAACTGGGTGTGGTCTTGCCCTGAAGGCCCTCTCTCCATTGTTTAAGTTTGAATCTCTAGGCCCCTCCTTAATCACTTTAATCTCCTTATCTATGGGATCTTCTCCATCACATGCCAAGGCTCCAACATTAGTCTTCCTAGTGCTCTTTTTCAATCCAAACTGTATTTCTTTCTGCCCCATTTGTTCTCTTTCACTGTAGATCTGCATAATATTCACATTAATATCCATGCCACCATTTCTACATTAGGCTGTCTTGAAATTTCTTCTGCCAAAGAAATTAGTCCATTACTTTTCAACTTAGCCTCAGGCAAGTATTTTGGTCTAGGGCAGATACCAGCCAGACTCTTTGCCAAACTATTCCAAGTGCTGCTTAAGTCCTATTTTCCTTATTGTTCTCAGCACTACTTTCTTCTAGGCATTTACTAGAATGGCCTGTTAAGCTGTGCTTACATTAATCAACCACTTTTCTAGCCCAAACTTCCAAAGTCTTCCATATTCCTCCAAAACCCCACATGGTCAAGCTCTTCACAATCAACGGCCCACTCTCTGGTACCAATTACTATATTAGTCACTTTTCTGTTGCTGTGATAGAAACACTGACCTGAGCAACTTATAGGAAGAAGAGTTTATTTGAGCTTACAGTTCCAGGGGAATTACAGTCCATCATGGCAGGGAGGCATGGTGGCTGGAGGTGGCTGGACCAGGAGCAGCAGAAACTAAGTTCTCACATCATCATGCAGGCACAGGAAGCAAGAGGATCTGGGGATCTGGCAAGGCTTAACTCTGTAAGCCCACCCCCAGTGACGTGTTTCCTCCAGGATAGCCACACCTTCTAAAACCTCCCAAAACAGCGCCATCATCTGGGGACAAAATGTCCAAATACTTGGAGCCTATGATGTACATTTTCATTCAAACCACCACAAAGATAATCTTTAAAACATGAATAAATCATAGTATAGGCTATGGGAGAAATAGAAGAAAGTCTTGAAGGTGGTAGGTAAACTATAAGATCCTAAGATAGTGATGCTATTTTTTAAAAAAATTATGTGTCTGGCCAGGCATGGTGGCACACGCCTTTAATCCCAGCACTTGGGAGGCAGAGGCAGGTGGATCTCTGTGAGTTCAAGGTCAGCCTGGTCTGCATAGTGAGTTCCAGAACAGCTGGGGCTACAGGGAGACCCTGTCTCAAAAAGACCCCCCTAAAAAAATTATGTGTATGTCTGTATGTATATGTATGCATGTGTATGGGTACCCATGGAGGGCAAAGGTGATGATAGGTCCCCTGGAGTTACAAGCAGTTGTAAGCTGCTCAGAGTGGTTATTGGGAACTAAACTTGGGCCCTCTGAAAGAGCAACAAGTGCTCTTAACTGCTGAGCCATCGCTCCAGCTCCTCAGCACTAATAAAGTGTTATCCTTTTCAAGGGAAATGCTTCCCTGACACAGAACTTATCATATATTTATCAGGACGAGTATGGTACATTTTTTGCACTTGAAGAGCTAATAAGGAAAGGTGCCATCAAGAAATAACCAGTAAAGACCCATGAAAACTCAATCAGACGAAAACCCAGCATAGAACTGGGGAAATGGACAGAAGGTTCCAGCCTTAACCAAGGATGTATTAGCAGCTGATCACTGCTGGGTGAGGGAGAGTTGGTCTTCTTTAAGGGAGTGATGTTAGACAGGCTGAACAGGCTCCAGTGGATGAACTCACACCAAAGGACATCTGGGGACACAATCTTGACTTGACTTGACAGAATACACTATAGGCGGGCTATGGAGGGGGCACAGATAGGAGAGGGGGTCTAAATACGATTAGAACGTAGTATATAAAATGCACAAAAGTTCAATAAAAATATATATATTGAAGAAATCCAAACAAAAACAAAGAAATACCTACTAAACAAAGCCACCAGCTAATTCTTCTAGGATCCATTTTCTGAAAGTGGTCTTCATATAAATGACTTCATTTCTTTTGCTGAAGAGTGTTTCAAAGGTCCCACACAGATGTGAAAACAGAATGAAGAGCTCAAGTAACTAGTTAGGGGTTGGCCAGTAGGAAGTAGAGGCAGATCCTGAAGCCAGGCAGTGTGGCTGGAGAATAGGGTAGAGAGGGAGGTCCAGAAGGCCTTAGCAAAGCCTTAGCATAGTGAAAGAACCAGCTGGCAAACAGGAAGGCTGGAATCCTCAGAATAAGGCCAGTTAAAACTGACTGGGGCCAATGCCAAAGGTGCAGTGACACTCCTTCTGGAAGGTGACCTGAGGCTCATTATAATACTAAACACACACCTCTGGGTGGAGATTTAGGATGCTAATGAGACACACAGTGTATGGTGTTGTGGCCAGAGCTACATGTAACAGAGTATGTTCCAGAAAGCTCACAGTAGCAGGATGCAAATGACCCCAAAAAACCCTTATGCTCTCTCCACTTCTACTGTCAATTCTTCGTTCTGGGGCACAAGAACTTGGAATTCTTCCAGCGATGCCCACCTAACCCGGATACCAGCCACATCAGTCTCAGAGCCATTCTTTTCCTGTTCTGATAGCGATTTATACCCAGGATGGTGAAAGGACAGGGGATAAATGGTGGCTTGGAGGGGCATGAGGAAGGACCACGTTGAAAGGGGGACTTAGAATTTGACAGACTATGAGCACAAAGCCCAGTCAGTGGGAGAGAAGGGAATGAGTTTGGGGATCCTAAATGGTGTTGTGTGGAGTTGACGTTTAGGAGCAGCAGATCAGAGGAGAATAATCTGGGGACTCCAAGGCCCACTGGGATCAGAGGTGGAGGGGGAGGAAGGGGAGAAGGGAGAGACAGTTGGGGCTGGTGAGGGTCTTAGGATTTTAGGAGCAGCCACCTCACCATGGTACCAGGTGGTATATTCCAGAAAGGCTCCAAGGAGAAGCTGGAGAGAGCAGGGAGGCAACAGGATGCAGAAGGAAAGGCAGCCAAGCAACTGTGAGACCTCAGCATCCTAGAGAGGGGAGCCTCAAGATGGTCATTCAGGGACCAGGAGGTAGGAAGATGGAGGCTGAGTTCCAGGACAGCCTGAACTACATAGCGAGTTCAGGCTTCAGATCTGCCCCTAGCTATAAAGCCATGGGCGAGGGGATATGAATTCCAGACCCTGGAGTCAGGTGAATAAAAAATGAACCTGGTGTTTTAGAGATGGCTCAAGGGTTAAAGGTGCTTGCAACCAACACTGATGACCTGAGTTCAATCCCAGTGGAAGGAGAAAACTAAGTCCTACAAGCTGTCCTCTGATATTCATGTGCACACTGTGGCACACGTGTGTTCACACACACCATACATTTTAAAACAAATATAATAAAAATAAATATGATTTGAAGGGACCTGAGGGGGCACCAGTGTTACGCTATGATAAATTAGGTCTAGATGGCAGGGCATTTTTCAGGAAGGTCATGTTGAGTACAAGGGTACTTGCCTCCACTTCAGCCTACTGGTCTACCTCATTCAACTTCCACCTGTGCATGTTTTTTAAAAGTAGACATCTCCAGGCTTTCTTTAGCATGGAAGAATCAGCATTTGGGGGCCATCGAACCTGCCTTCTGGCTTGCTGCATGTGATTCTCTGTGTTCCTTGTACTTGCAGGATGGGATGGTACAGGAGAGAACGCTCTGTGGCTGGAACCCCGCTCTCCTACATCAGGAAGCAGTTTGGGGAAGCCCTGTGTCTAGGATTTTCCCCTCTTACTGTAGAGCAGATTATCTATACATCTTCAGATTTTTCCACAATAGAATGTTGTAACAGAAGTAACAGAATAAAATATGTGACATCTAAAAGAAAAAGGAATTAAAACACTGATAATGAAATGCCTTTCTACTGAGCACGGAAAGTTCAGACTTCGAGATCAACAGAAGATTGTGTGGTGCATAAAAACTGTAGATTTATGGATACCCTCTGGAACTTAAAATTGTTTATAAAACAAAAATAAATAGATCTGAGTCCTAGATTATCAGTTTAGATGTAAAATATGAGAGAGAGAGAGGAGGGAGGGAGGGAGGGAGGGAGGGAGAGAGGGAGGGAGGGAGAGAGAGAGAGAGAGAGAGAGAGAGAGAGAGAGAGAGAGAGAGTTTCAGTCTATGCTTTCTTAAACTTGGTTGGTAGGATTAGTGACAAAATGGGATAGCTTTCAAAAACAGTTTGTATTTGAGACACAGTCTCCCTATAGCCACAGCTGGCCTTCATTCAGTATGTAGACCAGGCTGGCTTCAGTCTCACAGCGATCTACCTGCCTCTGCTTCCTAAGTGCTGGGATTACAGGTATGCCACCATGTCCAACTCTTTTTATCAAATTTAACTGTGTTAACAATTCAAAAGTGTAGGCTAGGGGACTGGAGACATAGCTCCGTGGTTAAAAGCATTGACTGCTCTTTCAGAGAACCCAGGTTCAGCTCCCAGTATCCACATGGTGGCTAACAATCATCCTGAACTCCAGTTCCTAGGGAATCCAATGCCTTCTTCTGATCTCCACAGGCATTGCGTGACACGTGTGCACTTTACATACATGCAGGCAGTATGCTCATACACATAAAACAAAAATAATAAAATATTTACAATTTTTAGGCTAGGATAATTATAAACTAAATCAAGGCCCTTTGATCAGTAGTCACAATAAAACACAGTAAGAAAAAAAGTAAAACAAAAAATTTAACAAGATTTAATTTAAACCAATATGCCCCAAATATTATCTCAAAGTGTCATCAGCATTAAAAATTTAATGAATTTTACATTTTTCATGTGTACTTTTTGTGTAATGTAGTGAGTTTTATTAGGTTTGCATACAGGAGTGTGGGTGAGGGCTTGTTTACAGGATCATGGGCCCCTTACCAGTGGCTATACCACTGAAAAAATGTCTCTCCGTCCTCCAACAACCATTAACTGATTATAAACCCTCAGGGGTCCCATGAGCTCCCCCCATGACAGAATCTTGACAGACCCAATCTTGTGAAGATCTTGTTCAGGTAAAACACAGCTGCTGTGAGTTCAAGAATGCAACAGCCATGTCATGCCTAGCAGTTAGCATTCTGTGTGTGTATTAGGTTCCATAGGATCCAACCTGGACTGGCTGTTTAGCCATATAGGTGAATCGGCTGTGTTCTACTTAGCCTGAGTGCCCACCTGGCTCATCTGATCTACAAAGGTTGCATTGAATGTGTCATTATATCTTATAGCATGGCCTTAGATACAAACCCCCAGCTTTATCTGGCACTTATTCAAAGAAAGAGTTATGGGTTCCCCTGCTGGAGGGACCTCTAACTGTGATGCACACAGTGAGGGGTGCCCACATAATGGTTCCCAACGTGTAGGAAGAAATATGGCTACCACAAATCTATTAAGATTTAGCAGAGAGAGTCCCTTCACCATACCTACAATTTGATGGATCATCAAGGGTAGGGTACTTTTTATTTATTTATTTATTATTTTAAATTATGTGTATTATGTGTCTGCATATGAGTATGTACCTTTGTGAGTGCAGAGCTTGTGGAGGCCAGAAGAAGGTGTTGGATCTCCTGGAGCTGGAGTTAGAGGTTGTTGTGACCAGCTCATGTGGGATCTGGGAACCAATGTCGGGTCCTCTGAAAGAGCAAAACGCACTTTTAACTGCTGAGCTGTCTCCACAGCCCCTCAAGGGTCATTTTGACAGTGATTCTCACCTTCTGGATGAAATGACCATGGCTAAAGTTGCTATTCTCCTGTAGTACAATGGGCCACTTGAGTAGTCATGTGCTTACTACACCTGCCCTTTTCCTGGGCCCTCCCTCTGGAGGAGAGACACTCAGGATACCTCTAGTGGTGGATGAGCTCATCACATTCAGGCCTGCTTGCTGCTCAGCTGTCCCTGGACTCACTATTTTCCCTCAATATTTTACCTCCCTTTTTGTACTAGTTACTTTTCTCATTGCTATAATAAAATACTTGACCAAGCAATGTAAAGAAGGAAGGGTTTATATTGTCTAGTGGTTTTAGGATATAGTTCATCACTTTATATAAATTGCAGCTACAGGCAAGGGAGCAGGAGAAGAGGCAGCTGGTCACATTGAATGTACAGTCAGGAAGGAAGCAGGGAGATGAATGCCTATGCCCAGCTTGCCTTCTCCTATTCAGACCAGGACTCCAGCCCATGGGATGATGCTATCCACAGTCAGGGTGGATCTTCCCACCTCTGCTAATTCAGTGTCGAAACTCATTCCGGCCATGTCCAGAGGCTTGTCTCCTAGATGATTCTAGATCCTGTCAAGTTGACAATATTAACCATCACACCTCTCTATCCTTCCTCTTTGCTTCCTGGTCAGGTTAGTACAGAACTGTTACTATGGATGTTAATCATGGCTCTGTAAGGGCTGGTGTAGGAAGATCATACCTGGGTAGACAGAACTCCTTCAAAGAAAGGCTTTGAAAGCAAGAATAAAGGCACACAGCCCTTCAAATGGTTTCAGACCACCCCTGTACTGAGGTGACAGCCAGGGACCTTACATCTCGCTCTGTCTAGTAAGTGCTGGTTGATGTGAGGATGCCAAGTCAAGGACTTGGCAACTCGGTTTTGTTACTACAGCAACTCTTTCTCTAGATTCTGCCTTATTGTGTTTTGGGCTCTTCTGCCAAATTTTCTACACTGTGACTCTATACACAGGAATTGCCTTGGAAAAATCCTTAACTTTTGAAGTCGTTTATCACCAAACACACTAAAATAATATCTTTAACAGAGTTTAAATAAATGAATAAACTTGGCTTTTATTGTGCTATGAAGTTTTTTCCAACTGTAAATGGTATATTTATGGCCTGTGGGCTGAGGCAAATGTAGCTGTGTTTCAAAGCTAATTTAGATTTCAGCTTTTATGTATCAAAAATTGAAAATTAGCAATGTATTTCAATAACACAGGGCATTAAAATGCTATCTTTTTCTTTATAAAATTTAAAAATCAATCACTGCATCTTTTTTATGAAGATTCAATGAATAAAAGAGAATCACTTTTTAAGGTAACAGAAACTCGACAAATATGGTGCTATACAGCTCACTTGGCAGAAGGTTCCCACTAGGTTCTAAGCTTCCTTCACACTTAGCCCACAGTATGCATGCTGCATACATGCTGAACAACTTATAACTTTGGGTCTGTCAGGTACCAAGAACTATGCTTTACATATATTTACATACATACATATATTTACACACATACATATATATGTATCCATAAACTTACTGATATTATTCCTTAAATATAGGATAAGAAAGGACAGTGGGGTTTTCTAGTTTGCTTTCTGTTGCTGTGATAAAACCCTGACCAAAACCAACTTGGGGAAGAAAGGATTTATTTGACTTACAGGTTATAGCCCATCACTGAAGAAAGCCAAGGCAGGAGGGGAACTGACATGGGGCAGGAACCTGGAGGCAGGTACTGAAGCAGAGACCATCCAGGAATGCTGCTTACTGGCTTGCTCCCCTTGGCTTGCTCAGCCACCTTTCTTAACAGCCCAGGACCACTTGCCTAGTGATGGCACCATCCACAGTGAACTGGACCCTCCTCCATCAATTAGCAATCCAAAAAATGCCCCATAGACATGCCTATAGGCCAATCTGCTGGAGAAAATTCCTCAACTGAGGGTCTCTCTCCCAGGCATCTCTAGCTCGTGTCAAATTAACAAAAGCCAAACAGCACAGAGGACTGGGGAGATGGTCTAGTCAATAGAGTGGTTGCTATCTAAACATGAGGACCTGAGTTTGTTCTCCAGCATTCACATAAAACACAGGCACAGTGGCACACTTGCAATTCCAGCCCTGACCAAGTGGTGATGGATGGGTCCCTGGCCTCCACGCAGATGCACCTTCACACATACTTGCACCAACACATACATTGACACGTATACACACATGCACTTGTGCACACACTTTGCACCAGCACATATACTAACACATACACCACATACACACATGCACCTGCACACACACTTGCAACAGCACATACATTAACACATACAACACATACACACATACCCCTGTAACACACTTTGCATCAGCACATGCTTTAACACATATATACACTTGCACCAGCACATACACTAACATGTACACACACATACACCTGCACACACACTTGTACCAGCACATGCATCAACCCATACACACTTGTGCCAGCACATACATTAACATGTACACACACATGCACAAAGGACAAAGGAAGGACATGGTGTTCACTGAGCACCTACTGTGTCCTAGGCGTTATGATAGATGTTGTAGCACACTGTCTCTGGATCAACTTAGACTCTATGGCGTTATCTATACCCATTAAACAACCTTAGCTCCTTACAACAGCTGCCAAGTCCTAGGGCAGCTAAGCCACTGCAATGAGAAACCACAGACAATGAAAGGATTTCTGGGCTGCTATTGGTATCCTTCCGTCAAGAACTTTCAAGGACAGGGAATGACTTTGCCTTATTCTCAGAGTACACTCTAATAGGATTGGCCTTCATGGAGTTTCTTGAATATTGTCAGTTCTCCTGTTTTTTCTTTCTTTCTTTCTTTCTTTCTTTCTTTCTTTCTTTCTTTCTTTCTTTCTTTCTTTCTTCTTTCTTTCTTTCTCTTCCTTCCTTCCTTCTCTCTCTCTCTCGCTCTCTTTTTTTTTTTTTTTGAGTCATGACCCAGGTAAGATATGCTTAAGCCAGAGTCAGAAACTTCTTTCTAACCACACTCCAAGGATAGCACTGTCCAGAGCATGACTGCTATCATAGTGGACCTCATCGTGGTGACTTTAGGCAGCTCCTCTAATTTCTGTGTCAATGGAAATTCCAGTGTCTTAAATGTGGGCTGAGAGTGGCAGGAGCCCATTAATATACAAACTTCTGGTTGAGTGTATTATTGCTGCAGTAATGCTACCTAACAAGCACTCCTAAACTTATTCCAGTACGTGTAACAACCAGGACACGTTGCTCATGTGTGTCTGCTGAAAGTAGGAAGAGATGGTTTTGTCCATTTGGGCTGGCTTTGCCCACATCTATAGTTTGTCAAGCTGTCAGTTGTCTTGACAACTGAGACAACTGAGGTCCCTTGGCTCTGGTGCATATCACATGTCTTTCAATTCTCTTAGGCTGGTCTGAGTGGTTCAGAGATATAAGAGAAGTGCTTTAACATATGTCTATTGCAAAGCTCTGCTTATGGTACACTTGCTAACATTCCACTGGTCAACAAGATTGCATGATTGATTGATCCCAGTGTCGTACAGCAAAGCTATATGAGGAAGGGTGCTAGATGTCATATAGTAAAGCTATATAAGGAAGGGTATGGATGCAAGGAGGAGTGGAGAAAGGACATTTGCTGTGCACCACAATAGACCCTGTGTGGCCCAGGAGTATACCTGGCAGGTTCTGTACTGTTTAGTAGGGGTGTTAGTTGCTTTTGTGTCTCTGTGACCACAGTATGTGACAGAGGCAGAACTCATGTCCTACTGAGAAATGAAAAGAGCAGTTGCTTAGTGTCCTTGTGTCTTTCTGCCTTAGATAATGAACTACATGATTTGAACCTACTGTTCCGATGTGCCTTCCTAGAACCCTGGATCTGTTTGGAGCTGGGTTTCAAAGAGGGAGAGAATCCACACAGCTGGTGGCAACTGTGCTGAAGAGGATATGCTGTCATAGAGCAGGAATGATAGAGGTGCTGTGGTGGCTTCCTGTGACGATTGCATCCCTGGCTCATTAGTCATGGCCCCCTCCTCCCTGAATCAGACCCTCTCCTGAGTGAATTTGCAGAGACTTGGTTTATTTCTTCATTCCTTATACCTGGGCTGGTGTTGCAATTTGCTGTAGCAATGAAGTAATAGTGCTACTGGTCCCAAGGCTAGGTCTTGAAAGGTGTTGGGTGCTATTGTAAGTCCTTTGCCATCATCATGGAAACAGGACCTGATTAGACTGTGGGAGGATAAAATACATAAGGAACAGACCTAGGTCATCCCAGACTCCCTAAGGAAAGCTGGCCTAGAAAGAAATAGCTGGCTAACACAGAACCTCATGGGTGGTCCTGGCAGGCAAATGCTATCATATGTTAGGCTTACTTCTTGTGCATTTTTGTTGTTGTTGTTGGTTAGACAGCATCTTTGTAGAAACAGCTAATAATACACTTTACTCAAGAAAACTGGTGTCCCTTTTTTCTGAGCCACAGGTCTCTCCTGGAATTCACCCCACAGCAGCTGTATGGTGAAATTTTCAATAGTTCTTTTTTTCCATCCATTTTCAGAATCTGGCCCTCCAGAGTTCTTGACAAGTCTTTACTCAGGATCATTTAACAAATTCTACTGAGATTACATCAGCCAGAGCCAATTTCTGTTTCCCATACTTGAGGACCATATTAGTTACTTTTCTTGTCACTGTGATAAAATACTTTGTTTAGTCCAGCATGGTGGTCCCATACTTGAGGACCATATTAGTTACTTTTCTTGTCACTGTGATAAAATACCTTGTTTAGTCCAGCATGCCTTTAATCCCAGCACTCAGAGGGCAGAGGCAGGCAGGTGTCTGTGAGATCAAGGCCAGTCTGGGATAGTCTACATAGAGAGTTCCAGGTCAGCTGGAGCTGCATAGTGAGAGTCTGTCTTGGAAAAACAAAACAAAACAAAACAAAATAACAACAATCCCCCACCCTACCAAAAAAGCCTAGTTTAAGCAACTTAAGATAATAGGAGTGATTTTGGTTCATGGTTTGAGAGTATACAGTCTACCATGGTAGGGAAGACATGGCAGGGGGTGGCTCCATGGTGGCGGGAGCTTGCAGAAGCTGCTGTTCACATCTCTGTGGATCAGAAAGCCAAGAGAAGGTGAATGAAAGCGCTCACATGGTTCTCTTTTTTTCCCCTTTTTATTCAGTTTACAGCTAGTATTCCCCCCCACCAGTAGATCTTCTGTGGAAAATCCTTCACAAAGACTCTCAAAGATGTGCCTCATAAATGCCCTAGGTATTTATTTTTCCCCGTCTTAAAGTATATTTTCATTAGTTCTTTGAGAATTTCTTGCAATATATTTTGATCACATTTACCCTCTACTTCTTATCCTAACTCCCAGATCCATATCCTACTCTCTTACTTCCCATCTCATTTTGTGCATATATATATATATATATATATATATATTTGTGCATTTCATACATCTTACTCATTTAGATACCCTCCTCTATCTGTACCCCCATAGCCCTCCCCACTGAATTTTATGCATTCTGTCATATATGTTAAGGTCAATCCAGTCAAGTTTGTGTCCCCAGATGTCCCTCAGTGTGAGTTCATCCACTGGAGCCTGGTCAACCTGTCTAGTATCACACCCTCAAAGAAGATCAGCTCTTCTTCACCCAGCAGTGATCAGCTGCCAATTGTTCCTCAGCCAAGGTTGGGGCCTCCTTCCCATTTCTCTAGTTCTATGCTGGGTTTTTGTCTGCTTTGAGCTTGCATGGGTCTTGTGCATGCTGTCACCATTGTTAAAGTTCAGATGAGCAAGTTCCCAGAAGCCCAGACACCCATCACCCCTGGCTCTTACCATCTTTCCACCTCCTTTTCAGCAATGGTCCCTAAGCCCTGGGTGGGTGGTGTTTGATACAGGAATCCTATCCAGAGACACATACTCTACTGTCTCTTATTTGCTATATTTTTGTCCTCCCCTTTTTTTTAATAACCCACAAAGTCTAGTTTGTGCTGCCCGTATATACATGGGTGTGGGTTCATCCACTGGAGCATATTGAACCTGCCAGGGACCATACTCTTAAAGAAAACTGACTCTCCCTACACCAATAACTATCAACTGTAATAGCTCCTCATCTATGGGTGGGGGTTCCTGAGCCCTTGCCCTGTCCATGCTGGAATGTTGATTGGCTTGGTTTTGTGAAGGTCTTGGGCAGGTAACCACAGCTGCTCTGAGTCTAAGAGTGTAGTGGTCCTGTCCTGTTCACAAGACACTGTTTGATCCTAGTCCTCCCTGACCTTTGGTTCTTAAAATTTGGTCCTCCCCAACCTTTGGTTTTATAGTCTTTCCACCCCTTTCTTCCTCAAGGTCCCTATATATTGGCTGGAGTGGGGGGAAGGGGGGTATTCACAAACACATTCTCTGTACTTTGACCAGTTGTGAGTTTCTGTGTTGTTAATTCAATCAAGATAATAATTGAAATTAGTCATCTTAGTAGGCTGGGTGTGATGGCACACACTTTAATCCTAGCACTTGGGAGGCAGAGGCAGGCAGATCTCTGTGAGTTTGAGGCTAGCCTGGTCTACATAGTGAATTCCAGGCCAGCTGGGGCTACAGGGAGACCCCGCTTCAAAAAGACCAGAAAGAAAAAAAGAAAGAAATTAGCCATCTTGAGAACCCTGTCTATGCAGTACAAGCTCCTATTTCTCTCCTGTGCTGATCTACAACTGTAGGAGTGACTTTTATAACATGGATATAATATGGACTAATGACTTACACCTGATCTCAAAACCAAAATGTTATAATGTAAACAAGCTCACTGAGCCTCATGCTCAGCGTGTGACTTTGGCACAGGAGCTTAAACCCTCGGGACCCCACTTTCCTTTCACCCAAGGTAGTGAATGAATGTAGGTATGCATGATTAACATATCAAAGTGTTAGAAGCAACTTGTTTCTCTCATTGAATACAGTGATAAAAATGGAGAAGTCTGTCTGACATTGTGTGTGATGTTCTAGACATAGGGATCAAAGGGAAAGATTCTCTGATAAGATAAGGGTAGATCCTAGCTTCTACTTCCCCAATTCATGCTGGACATACTGGGCTTCAGTACAAGAGTAAGTAAAGCTTGACTTGAGAGCATGGTTTTGAAAGACGTCTGAAGGAATGGATGCTCAGCATTTGGGTCCACTCTTGGCCTTAAAGCTAATGCTGTCAGGCTGTTTCTTTATTCAGGCAAAACAGTAACATGGCTTAGAAACAGCTGAGCGATGCATGGTGTGTCTTTCCCAGATGGTTTCCTTTCTGAACTAAGCAGCACCTGCTACTCTGTCTTCTTCAGGAAGCCTCTCCTGGCTGCTGGAAAATGCCAGCCTCCCTTCACACTCTTCTTTGTGTGCTAACATTCTCTAGCCTCTCTTGTCACTGTCTCCACAGCACTCACAGCTGTGTTGAAACCCTGCCATGGTCCCTGTATCAGGTACTTTTCTTGTCCATGTGACCAAATACCTGACAAGAAACAACTTAGGGGAAGTAGGATCTATTTTAGCTCAGTTTCATGGTAGGGAGACTTGCAGCTGAGACTTTAACCTTGGTATGTGTCCTAGCTTTATTCCTGTTGCTGTTATAAAATGCTCAGGTAACAAGCAACTTAGGGGAAAGGACTTATTTTAGTTCACTCCAGGTTACAGGCCACCACTGCAGGGGAGTCATAACAGCAGGAGCTCGAGACCACTGGTCACATCAATCCACAGTGTAGAGCAAAGAGAGAGGAATGCATGCATGTTTAGTGCTCAGATTGCTTTCTCTACTCCTATACAGTTCAAAGCCCAAAACCAGGGAACAATACTGCCCATTTTGAGCATGGGTCTAGAATGGGCCTTCCTACATCAATTAACATTTGTAATTAAGACAATCCCACATAAGCATGCCCACATTGCCACACCAACTGGATCTAGACAATCCCTCAGTGAGACTCTCTTCCAAGGTGATTCTAGATTGTGCCAATTAAAAGTAAACATCACCATGAGGGCGCTTGTGGATGATGACATGGCTGTGGCAGGCCAGAATGAGAAAGAGGACAGAAAGTGGACTGTTCTATAAACCTCAAGGCCTGTAGAAATGTAAGCAGACTCATGTTCCTGCTGCCACAGCCATAACCATGCCCACAACCGTGCTTTCTCTGCCTTGAGAGACTGTACCTTCAAACCGTGAGTTAAACTCTTCCTCCCTTGAGTTGCTACTTTTCAGGCATTTGGCCACAGGGATAAGAGAGTAGCTAATACAAAGAGCATCTTTTATCCTGATGAGGCCATGCTTGTTAGGCCCCTGTAAGTCAAATTTACTGCTGGGAGGAATGTGCTTTCTGCTCCCAGGCCTGCTGTGGCCCCTCCTCCCACCTTCCTTACTACAAAGTTAACAGAGCATATGATGGCAATGAGGGGTTACTTACCCTCAGCCTCTTTTTTTTCCTTTAGCTACATTTTGGTAGTTTTTAAACCTGCAGCCGCAGGCCCAAGATGGCAAAGCCTGCCCCCCTCTTCCCCCTTCTCCCCTCCTCCCTTCCTTCCCTCTTTTCTCCCACCTTCCCTCCCTTCCCTGTGTCTATCCTTAGCCCCTCCCCCTCATACAATTAGGACTGACTGATTGAGTAGGAGGGGAAACTGTCTCTTTCTGCCCCTCCCTTTCTACGAGTCTTAGGATCCAATTAATTTGAAGTAAGCCAAGGGAGGAGCTAGAGAAGAAGACATCCATTTCTTACTTGCTAGTCTGGCTTGCCACTTGGAGGACAAGCTTATCCAATAGCCCACAGACAGCTTCAGGAAGGAAACTGGTAGCCAGGGGCTCTAATATGTGGCCAGTGTCTTGCAACTTCTAGTCCGACTCCTTGATCTTTGACGGAGGAGTCAGAGGCCGGGGGTTGAGTTAATCAGCAATTTAATCTTAGTTAATCATGCTACAGAGTAGAGCCTTTGTACAAACTCTAAAGGTTTCTGAGAGCTTCCAGTATGGAGAACACATTGAAGTACTAGGAGAGTGTGAGCCCAAAGTAGATGTGGGCACTCCAGGTCCATGCTACACCCAGTGCATTTCTTCCATTCAACTGTTCCAGAGTCATGTTCTTTCTATTAAACTGGTAGATAGAAATGAAGTGACCTCCAGAGTCTGTGACCTACTCTGGCAAGCCATTGAACCTGAGGAGGGGGCTGTGAGAACCTCCAACTTACAGTTAGTTGTTTGAAAGTCTACTAGTTCTGGAATTTGCAACTGATGTCTAAGGTGGATAGGTGGTGGGACTGAGGTTTCCGCACTAGCTCTAGGAAGTTAGTGTTAGGATTGAATTGGATTGTAAGAAACCCAGTTGATGTCTAGAGAGTTGGACAGTCAGTTGGTATGAGATACACACACACACACACACACACACACACACACACACGTTTTATATCAGAAGTACTGTGAGTGGAAGTGGTTTAGGCAGTTCTCTGCCTTGGGAGTCAGTGGCCACAGGCCTGACAATTTGAGATTGTCACACAAGAGTGAGGAGCCCGTGGCCATGGTGTGTTTTCAGGCCTGGCCTCAGGGCAGTGCTGGCCGGCATGGCCGTCAGACTCTTCAGCAAGGTCAATAGAGAGAGAGACACAGAGTGAGCCCTCCCAGGAGTGGAACTGAGAATGCCACAGAGGCCTCTGCCAGATGGAGTAGCATTTAGTCCTCACTAGCAGAGATCTGAAAGGTGGTGCTCTAAACAGTCAAGGATGGTTTTCTCTTTCTCATCACAAGAGAAGACCTGAAGCCATCACTGAGGGCTGGTGAGGCAGCTTCAGAGACTCGGGCTTCTGAAATCACCCTGTTCATTCATATAGCCCCATCCCCTTTCTTACAAGAGCTCAAGATAGTTGCCAAGACACCAGCCATCATGCTTCTATTTCAGGATCAGTCATTGTCCTTTGAAAGACTTTCAAAAAACTTCCCTTAATGACTTGTAATCACAGCTCCTTGGTCAAGGAGTAAATGTGCCTATCCGACATGCCATCACTCCAAAACAGAACTGAGGTTCTAACAGTAAGAAAGAAGTATATGGCTCAATTGGTAAATGGGTGCCATGCAAGTATAAGAATCTGAGCTCAGATTCCAGCACTTGAGCAAAAAGCCAGGTGTGGCTTGTTGCATCTTATAACCCCAGAGCTGAGGGTAGAGAGTAGAGACAGAAAGACTCCTGGAGCTCATTGGTCAGCCAGCCTAGCCAAATAGATGGGCTCCAGGTTTGAAAAAAACAGTAGGTTGGAGAGTTATTTAAAAAGACACTCAATATGGATCTCTGGCCTCTGTGAGCACACACACACACACACACATACACACACACACATGCAACCCCCCCCCAGACATAGACATCCTCTCTCACACATAAACAAATACAAAGAAATAATTAAATGAGGGCATGAGAGGGGGCCCCAACCCTGAAAGTCTGGCATCCTCCAAAGAAGAGAGAAAAGAGAGACTGCAAAAGACAGAGCGGGGGCGCCATTCACAAGTCAACCAAGAGAGAAAACTCACCTCCACCAGCATCTTGACCTTGGAGTTCTAGTTTCCACAACTGTTATGAAACAAACATCAGATGTGCAACAGCCTGTGCCCTTTGTTAAACTCTGGAAAACTAACACAGGGCATAAGTCTAATGGTTTGGGTTCTTGAAATAAAATCCCTTCTTTCATCTTCCAGATTTCTAATCATTATCACAGTGTGTTGGTGAGATTTTTAGTTTATGAACAAGGAGGAGGAGGAATGGGTACATTTTAGTCAATACAGCAAGGAAATGTATGGTAGTCCATTGAAAGAAGGTAGAGTAGCTTGGAGTCTTTGAACCTTCTGCATGGGTGCTCTGAGGAGGGCTCTGGGTTTCCCATGTATAGAGTTCACAGATGATTTATATTTCAAAACATTGCATTCACAACTTGTGTGTGTGTGTGTGTGGTATTTGTATATGGACATGTTTTTATAGGTATACATGTATATGCATGTGGGTGTGCATGTGTGTGGAGGCCAGAGATTGACAATGGATGTCTTTCTCAATTACTTTCCACCTTAATTTTGAGGCAGGGTCTTTCACTTAACATGGAACTTGGAAATTCAACTAGACAGATTGGCCAACAAGCCCCTGGGGGCCTTCTATCTCTGTCCCATCCCCAGGCTGTGGCATGCACTGCCAGTGCTCAGCTTTTTATGTGGGTGCTAGATATTTGAACTCAGGTCTTCATGATCGTGCAGCAAGCATTTTACCCATGGAGCTATATCCCCAGCCCCCACGGCTTGTTCCGTACAGCGATGAGTTCTCCTCCCCAGATGCAGTGCTGAAACTCTGGTCTGAGTTCCATTGCCTATAAGAGCCACACCCAAGTCATTGGAAACCCCAAGCCTGGATCTTCACACAATCTCTTCTGCTGTCTTGAACAATCTGAGCACTTTTAAAAATCTTTTGAATTTTTTTATTTATATATATATATATATATATATATATATATGTATTCTCTCTCTTATATATATATATATATATAAATATATATATATATATATATGCATGCACACATTTATAAACACACATCCCACATATATATGATGAACTGAGTCCATTTAGTGGTACTTGTGTGTACTTGTGTTTCAGGATGTCCATTTCTGATTAGATAACCTCTCAAGGAGCTAGTCCATAGAGAAAATGGATTCTCCCTCCCTCCCTCAGCATCCATTGATTGCCTGTAGCTCTTCATCTTGAGGTGGAACCCCATGAATTTTTTCCAGTCTCCATTGGCATGTTGTCATTATGCAGATCTTGTTAGGCTACCATACTGCGGAGAGTTTGGAGATTTCGTTGCTGTGGCTTCTCTATCATGTCTAGATGCCTTAAGTAGCAGCAGGGCTCTTGTCCCTCTGGCTCTTACATTCTTTCCACCCTCTCTTCTGTGATCCCTGAACCTTAGGTGTAGAGGTTGCATTTTAGATGTGTCACTTAAGGCTGGGCAGCTCACAGTCACTTCTTTTTTGCATTTGTGGAACTTCATAACAGTCTTTATCTGTTGCAAAAAATTTTTTTTCTATGAGTGGTGAGAGGTACACTTGTTTGTAAATATAAGGGTACATATTTAGAGTACAGTAGGAAATAACATTGATTTAGGGAAGTGACAAAAGCAGGGTTTTCTCTAGGATCTATGGCTTCTTGAGCCCTATGTTCTTGGCTATGCTTACAGTATCACACATGATTTCCCTCTCATTGAGTGGGCCTCAAGTCCAATTGATCACCCCTGAAATAAAAGTGCCGAACTAGCCAGGCATGCTGGTACATGCCTTTAATCCCAGCACTTGGGAGGCACAGGCAGGTGGATCTCTGTGAGTTCAAGGCCAGCCTGGTCTACATAGTGAGTTCCAGGACAGCTGGGGCTACAGGGAGGCCCTATCTCAAAAAGACCAAAAAGAAAAGTGTCACTACTGCACCAATAGAGATAGTTTGCTGAGCTGGTCATTGCTGTGGTTCATAGACTTTATTGCTGGATATGATGAGCACTTTAAAAGAATATATTTTATCTATTTTTATTTTATGTGTATGAGTGTTTGGCTGTATGCACACAAGTGTACTGTACTTGTGCAATGCCTATGGAGGCCATTAGAGGGTGTCGGATCCCCCTGGAACTGGAGTAGTAACATCAGTAGACATTTGTTAGCCACCATAATGAATGCTGGAAACCAAACCCAAGTCCTCTGCAAGAACAAGTGCTCTTAACTGCTAGGCTGTCTCTCTAGCCCCCTGAGCACTTTTTTGAAATAAAGAAATGAATGAACAAAAATTTAGAAAATCATCTCATGGCAAGATTCACTGCTTTAAAGTCCAAGTTGGTGGGGGATGCACCCTCCCAGGCATTTCCCCTACTTCTTTCTCTCCTGCTTAGAGATCACATCTGGACCAGAAACAAGGCCTGGCAGTCTGTCTCTATGCCAAGTCTTATTTGGAGAAAGGCCAACTCTCAGGAGACAGTGAACCACTTTCTTCTGCTCTCAGAACTCTATGATGGGGAGAGAGATCATCTGAGTGAGCCATCTCCCCAGGTGGCCAGATCGTCTTTCCTTTGGCATGGTTCCACCTGGAAAATGGCAGCTGCAGATTGAGTCTTGATGCACAGACTCTGTCCCTGAAGCTTGTTAACTGTTTTCAGAGACTCTTTGTAGCAAAAGTGAGTCATTGTGCTCTGCCTGGTGCCTAGAAAACTTGTTAGAGGAGGTATGCAGGTCCATGCAGAAAGATCTTTTTTGTATATTAAATAACAGATATATATGGATAGAAAAGCATTTGTGTCAAAAGGAGGAAGAAAAAAAGCATAATATTCCATCAGAGAGAGTGTTTTTCTAAATATTGTCAACATAAACTGCCTGTGGTGAATGGGGAGTCATTAGACGGCTGCAGTACAGGTGTGTTTACTCTTCTTACTATTGTTATCGAGACAGTGTCTCATAAAGCTCAGGGTGCTCTGGAAGTCACTATGCAACTAAGGATGGCCTTGAACTTCTGATCCTTCTGCCTCACCTCCCGAGTGCTGGAATTACAGGCATGTTCCCCACACCCAGTTTTACAGAAATGTATGCTCTTTACCTTTCCAATTGCCTATCATGTGAGTTATTGACTTTTCAAAAGACATGAATAAAATGTTAAACTTTTTATAAAGAAAGAGTTGCACTAAATGAGGGAAGTGTTAGGGGAGGTATATTTAAACCACGATTTGGGCACAAAGTAGATTAGTCCGTGAGCTATAAGACATTTGATGGGGAAAGGAAGACAGACTGGATACCTTTTAATCCTTAGAATCCTACAAAAATGCTTGAGCTCCAAACAAACTCCAAATTCCTGTGAGTCAGTAATTTTCTGAAATTAAAGAAGAGGTGTGTGTGTATGTGTGTGTGTGTGTGTGTGTGTGTGTGTGTGTGTATGTGTGTGTTGAGGAGCTTTACAGAAGTGATAGGCTAGAGAGATGACTCAGTGGATAAAGGGCTTAACAGACGAATGTGAGGACCTGACTTTGGATTCCCAGAGGCCCCAGGTTAGAGTCCCAGCACCCACATGGCAGCTAACAACCATCTGTAACTCCAGTTCCAGGGGACCTGACACTGTCTTCTGACCTCTGCAGGTATTATACAACATGGGTGCTCTTACCCACATGAAGGCAATACACTCATACACAAAAAATAATAAAATTAAAAAAATAAAAGACCAGGCAGGCATGGCAGCTGCCTGTGATCCCAAAACTCAGGAGGTAAAGACAGGGGATCCCGGGAAGAAGTTGACTAGCTTGAGTAGTCAAAGCAGTTATCTCTGGGTTCAACAAGAGTTCCTTCCTCAATAAATAAAGTAGAGAGTGATCAAGGAAGACACCAATGCCAACTTTGGGCCTTCATGTGCAAGTGCGCACACATGCTTGGAGTCTCCCAATAGCAGCTATGCTACACATGTTTCATCATATCCAAGATGGCTGATTCGATTTGGTTGTAAAATGTCTCCCCATAAGCTCATCTAAACATTTAGCCTCCAGATGTGGCACTGTTTGGGGAGGTTGTACAACCTTTAGGAGGTAGGGTTTGCAGAGTGAAGTGGGTCAATGGGCAGGGGCCCTTGATGCTCATAACTTGGTTCTGTTTCCTGTTTGGTCTCTGCTTCCTGATCCATGAAGATGCAAGTAACGAGCCTCAGTCTCCGGCTGCTGTCACCACAAGCTTCTCTCATGCCATGACTTATGCACTGTGATGGACCATACCCTCAAACCAGGAGCCAAAATAAATCCTTCTCTTAAGTTGCTTTTACCTGGTGTTTGTTTAGTCACAGCATAAGAAAAGGATCTAACGCATGTGCAGACAGGTGTGTTGCAGCTGGCAGACTGCTCAGGTGTTGCTCTGCTTCTCTTTTTAAATCAAACCAAAGCAAGTAAATTTAGTACCAGGAGTGGGAGGTTTCTGCATCATTAAAGATTTTCCTTTTATTGTCTCTAGCTATATGGTTCCAAGAACACACCAGCTGTTGTTACTCTCCTACTGTGGGAAGAACAACATTGTGACTTTGGCAATTGTTGAAGAGATTTGAAAGGGGGTAAAAAACCTTAGGACAAATTTATTAGGTGATTTATCTCAGTTTTTAATAAACCAGGGAAGAAATGTTATGAGCCAAGGAGCAGCGCTGGGGAAAACAAGCCAAGGGCAGAAACAGAAATAGCTGATGAAAAAGATAACTTGTCTACTGCTAACAGGATGCCCCAGCCAGCTGCCAGTCAAACTCCTTTTTGAAGTTGGGTCTCTTTCGCAGTGGTTCCTGATAAACAAGTTTGCACCTGGGACAGACTTTGTCCACCTACTGGGCACATAATGCTTGACTCAATTCATCAATTTGATGGTTGGGTTTGTTTTTTGGTTTTTGTTTTTGTTTTTTTTTAATTTATTTTGGTTTTGTTTTGTTTTGTTTGGCCCACTTGACACAACCTAGATACACTTGGGAAGAGGAAACCTCAATAAAGCAATTTCCAACACTATATATTGGCCTATGTCCATGTGTGAGAGATTGTCTTCATTGATGATGGATGTAGGAGGTCCTAGCCCACTGTTGATGGCACTATCCCTAGGCAGGTTGGCCTGGGCTATATAAGAGATCAAGTCAGTAAATAGCATTGCTCCTTGGGTTCTGCTTTGAATTCCTGCCCTGACTTCTCTCAATGATGGATTGTGACCTGGAGGGTCACAATTAAACCCTGGAGGGTTTATTTGTAAGCCAAATAAACCTTTCCTTCCACAAGTTGCATTTGTCCAGAGTATTTTATCACAGCAACAGAAAAGAATCTGGAACTATCAGCTAACCTGAAACTGGAGTTCTGGTACCAGTGAACTCTGATTTCTTGCCTGTGGCTTAGATGACTTCCATGGGGTCAGATCTGCTAGGTGTTTTGTTTCCACTCTGAAAGGCTATTTGTACACAATCATCTGCCATGAGCATTTTTTCATCCCCTTCCCCCAGCTTTCCCAGAGAGGCCTTGGAGCTGTAGCAAAGGGCATTCCCATTCATTGTCATGTCTTTGGTCACCTTTGTATGAATAGGAATCAAAGGCAGAGACTTGAGAGAGTTTCTATCTCAGTCAGGTAGAGAGACTCCAGGTACCCAAGTTCAGGTTCCACTGAGAAGGGCACCTCTTGGATAGGCCTGTGGTCCAATTGTACCCTGTACCCCTCTTCTCACCCTTGACATTTTTAGAGTGACATTGAACCTGTTTATTGTTAGACTATACCTTCCATGCACTGGTCAACTATCCCAAACCACATATGCCATTCTAAAATATTGCTAAGATATACATAACAGAATTTAGCATTTTAATTATTTTTAAGTGGGTAGTCTAGAGGCTGAAGTGTATTTACATGGTCTTGTAAGCATCACCACCATCCAGCTCTCAAAATTCAGTATCCCTTAAACACTAACTCTCCACTTCTCCCTCCCCCAGCTCAGTGACCATGATCTGATGTCTATCTGCAAAAATTAACTGCTAGAGCTACCTTGTGAGTGGACTCATGTGGCATGTGTCTTTTTTTAACTGGCTCACTTCATCTGGCATGATAGCCTTCCGATCTGTTTATTGTTAGACTATACCTTCCATGCACTGGTCAACTATCCCAAACCACATATGCCATTCTAAAATATTGCTAAGATATACATAACAGAATTTAGCATTTTAATTATTTTTAAGTGGGTAGTCTAGAGGCTGAAGTGTATTTACATGGTCTTGTAAGCATCACCACCATCCAGCTCTCAAAATTCAGTATCCCTTAAACACTAACTCTCCACTTCTCCCTCCCCCAGCTCAGTGACCATGATCTGATGTCTATCTGCAAAAATTAACTGCTAGAGCTACCTTGTGAGTGGACTCATGTGGCATGTGTCTTTTTTTTAACTGGCTCACTTCATCTGGCATGATAGCCTTCCGATTCATCCACTTCATAGAACCACCTGCCCATCCCTCTTTGGTTTTTACTTAAAAATTTTTTTTAGGGGCTGGAGAGATGTTTCAGCAGTTAAGAGCACACTGGCTGCTCTTGCAGAAGACCTGGGTTCAAATCCCAGCACCCAAATAATAGACTGACACCTCTTACACTGTGAATCCAAAAAAAAAAAATTCCTTCTTAAATTGTTCTCTCAGGTATTTTAGTCAGGGCAAGGAATAGCTAACAGGGGATTCTTCTCTATGAGATGAGAATCCCAACACCCACATGGTGGCTAACAACCATTCGTAACTCTAGTTCTGGGGGATCTGATGCCCTTTTCTGCCCTCCACAGGCATTGCATGACATGGGTACACTTACATACATAAAGGCATAACACTCATACACATAAAATAGAACTAAATAAAAATGTTTTAAACTTTTTTAATTAAAAAAAATTTATTTTGTGTGTATGTATTTTGCCTGCATGTATGTAAGTACACCATGTGTGTGTAATGCCCATGGAGGCCAGAAGAAAGCATTGGATCCCCTGGAACTGGAGTTACAGATGGTTCTTAACTGCAGTGTGGGTGCTGGGAATCAAACCTAGGTCATATACAAGAGCAGCCAGTGCTCTTAACCTCTGAGTCATATTTTCAGCCCCAGTTGATGGCTTCTTAAGGACTGGTTTTGCGATCACTTCTTGAGAGAAGTTAGTGGCAAGGTAATCAAGACAGAGGAGAGGACACAGTAAAACAGGAAACCCTAGGAAAGGTGTAGAGAATGCCCCCCCATTCCCCCCCCATGACCAAAGTCTGAATCCTTAGAGAGTGGGACATGGATCTTCACTTTTCTACCACATGCCATGAGCTCCTAGAGTCCCCAGACAGTTTTTTTCCATCTCCATAGAATCCCACAGCTTACCATTGCTAGTTGGTTTTTGTTGTTGCTATGACAAATACTTGAGAGAAGCAATTCGCTTCCCACTTTCAATGGGTTTAGTCTATGGTCTACTGGCTCCATTGATTTGAGCCTGAGATGAGGAAGAACATCATGCTGACAGGATTGTTGGCAGAAGAAGCAGCTCATTGTGCCGACCAGGAAGGATAGAGAGAGGGAAGGAGCAAAGGAGTGGGAGAAAGAGCAGAAGAGGTAGAGATGGTTGATGGGGAAATTAGATATAACCCACAAATGTGTCTCTGGTGACTTGCTTCCTCCAACTACGATGGACTTCCCAAACTTTCACCACCTCTCAATAATGCTATCCTGTTATGAAGCTATCAGAGGATGGATTCATTGATGAGGTCAGAGCTCCCATGGTTCAGTCATTTCCCCTCAAAACCTATCAGCTGGCAACCAAGCTTTTCACACATGAGCCTTCAGGTAATAGCTCATTCAAATCCCAACACCTGCATGTGGGGCTGCACCAAGACAGCCACTTTGTCTGAGGTCTTCTCCCATGAGTTCTTTAGAGAGCAATATCTATCATACAGGCTGGTGTGTCAGAACATTTGATCCCCAGTTGGTGGTGCTGTTTCAGAAAGTTATGGAACCTTTAGGAGATGGAGCTTCCTGGAGAAAGTACATCACTGGGGGGTAGGTTTCGAGGTTTCATAGCCTGGCCCCACATCCTGTTTTCTCTCTCTGCTTTCTGTGTGTGGATGAAATGTAATCTCTGCTTCCTGACTGCCACCATGCCTTCCCTAGCACGGCAAACTGTAGCCTCTCTAGAACTGTAAGCCACAAATAAACGCTTTTCTCCTCTAAATTGCTTATGGTCATGGTATTTTATCACAGTGATAGAAAAGCAAGTAAAACACCCAGCATGAGGCTGGGGAAATGGCAGAAACCAGATGCATGCCAGGCTAAGCTGTGCAGGTGAATCATTTTAAGACCATTAGACAATTACTCTTTAATTTTCTTCCTGTGTGATGTAGGCTGACACATCCAGAAGCACCTTGGTGGGAGCTCAGTGGGATTCTTAACAGTGCTCCAGGTTGCTAATCAGGTGAGTACCCATTGCCAGGTGAACTATGGCCCCTCTGGGAGATGTCTGACACACAGACCCTGGGTGGGTTGAGTGACCCAGTTTCAAGGGGACAGTTCAGACTCTGAATTTCTCATTATTGTGCTTAATATGATTGCCTATTATTTTCTAAGAAAAGAGAATTGCTGGCAGCCTCTTTGTGGGATTTCTCTGGAAGAGCTGTCAGCAGCTTACATTTAGCTGGCTCTTTCATCTGCTGCTTGTCAGGTCATTTGTGATCAGTCGAATTGGACCCTTACAAACAAATAACATCTTTCCTATTTGCTTCATCAAAACAGCCTCTGTATGGGGCGTTGCTTTTTATTTGCATTTTCAGTCTTAGCTGCTGAGTTGTGAATGGTCTAATTGCATTTGAAATAGCTAAGTGGTATGCCTGTGTTTGTAATGGCTCCTGTGTTCTGGTGTCTTATTTTGGGTTTGAGGGCATGAGAGCTTAAATTGTTTTGTTTGATTGTTTGACTTTGTGTTTTGAAACAAGGTCTGGCTATGTAGCTGATGCTGGCCTCAAACTTGTGATCCTCCTGCCTCAGTCTCCTGTGTGCTGGGATTACAGGTATGCATCATTATTTATTTATTTAATTATTTGTTTATATTTTTAGTTTTGAAACAGGGCCTCACTCTGTGGCCTTGGCTGGCCTAGAACTTGATAGGTAGACCAGGCTCGTCTCAAACTCACAGAGATATGCATGTGTCTGCCTCTATTGAGTGCTAGGACAAAAGGTGTAAACCACCATGCCTGGCTTACATTTTATTTTATCGTTAATTGTGTATATGTGTGTCTGTGTGGGAGTATATGCACATGAGTGCGGTGCCCACAGAGGTCAGAAGGGGATGTTGGATGCGTTGCAGATAGAGTTGTAGGCAGTTTTGAGACATCTTATGCAGGTGCTGGGAACTGAACTCCAGTCCTCTGCAAGAATAGTAGTTTCTTGGAACTGTTGCCCTCTTTCTCTAGCCCCATAACATTGTCTTTGCCTTGTGTAGCCCCCTGGTGCTGTGTGCCAGGCCTTTCTTCTACTGTTCCCATTTGAGCTGGAGAGAAGCTAGTTACCACTTTGTTCATGGGTCTGTTCCCCTTCATACATTTAGAAAGGGAACCCTGTAGACTTCACCTTCCATTTTTCTCTTCTTTTTCAAACTGTCCTCTCTTTGACTTTACCTGCCTATGAGATCCAATTGTTAACTCTGCGTGTGGTCTTTGTGTAGGAACGCTTTAATTCAGGAGTAGGAAGAGGTTTGCTGCTGAAGCAATGGAGGTGGGCTGGGGTTCTGGAACATGTGTGCATGGGGGCTGGTGATGTGCTCAGGGGTGCAGGTCCCAAAGCTGGATTCTTGGTGGGTCTAGTTATGCTAGAAATCTCTAAGGTGGGATTCCAAAGGAACTTCCTTGATGAGTTTTTGTAAGGATTACAGGATCTTACTTTGTGTAAATAGATTAACACAGCACTAGGATATTGCACTTAGTAACTGTATCTCACATCCTCTTCCTGTCCTTATCCGTGTTGCTGTGATTGTTAGTCACTGTCTAGACTGTAAACTGCTTGAGAACAGGGGCTGTAATTTGCCTGGAACAGACATGGGCTCAGCAAGTGTGCTGAATGGGTGAGCTGACTTAGTGCTGACCTTCCTTTCAGCTTTTCCTTAGAATTAGTCCCTGAGGCTTTCTTTTCTCTTCTTGTTTTGCATGAGCGTGGGTGTTCACGAATGTGGGTGTGGTTGTATGTGGAGGTCAGAGGTTGATGTCAACTATCATCATCTATTTCTCTTCTACCCTATACAATGAGGCAGAGTTGTTCAGTCAACCCAGAACTTATCAATATGGCTAGTCTGGCTAACCAGCTTGCTCTGGGGACCCTCTTCTCTGCCTTCTGGGCCAGCACACCCACCTGTAATTTACATGGATTCTGGGGATGTAAATTTCCATCTAAGTGTTTAACCACCGAGCCATCTCCTCAGGCCTTTCTCCTTTGATTTAATAATTTTTTGAGGGGGGTGTATTAGTCACTTTTCTTTTGCTGTGATAGAAACACTGACTGAAGCAACTTACGGAAGGAAGATTTTATTTGAGCTCACAATTCCAGGGGAATTACAGTCTGTCATGGCAGGGAGGCATGGTGACTGGAGGTGGCCAGAGCAGGAGCAGCAGAAGCTAAGCTCTCACATCATCATGAAGGCATAGGAAGCAAGAGCCCAACTGGAGATCTGGCAAGGCTTAAGAACTCTCTAAGCCCACCCCCAGTGACGTGCTTCCTCCAGGAAAGCCACACCTTCTAAAACCTCCCAAAACAGTGCCACCATGTGGGGACAAACTGTCCAAATACTTGGAGCCTACGGGGGACATTTTCATTCAAAGCAACACAGGGGATGTGCTAGGAATCCAGTCCGAGTCTTTTTGAATGTTAGATAAACACTCTACTTCTGAGTTACACCCCCACCCTGTCTTCCAATCTTAAAAAAATAATAAAATAAGAAGGGGTGCTGGTGAAATGGCTCAGTGGTTAAGAACCCTGGCTGCTCTTGCAGAGGACCTGGGTTCAGTCCCCCACACCCTCATGCGGAATAACAACTCCTGGGAACTTCAGTTCCAGGGGATCCGATGCCCTCTTCTGGCCTTTGCAGGCATTACACAGCACAGGTGCACTTATAAACAACGAGGCAAAACACTCACACACATAAAATAAATGAATAAGGCAAAATAAAACAAGTGAAATTTTGGGAAGAAGGGAAGATGAAATACCCATGCTCTTATAAGCCATCTGACCTTCTCAATCTTCTCCATTTCTCTTTGGTCTGTCTCAGCATAGATTACTATCCAAAAGAATTTACTTCCAGTCTACTTCCACAGGAAGCCTATACTTCGCTGCTCAGGTGTTACTAAGCTTGGCCATGTCACTTGTTTGGACTCCACGGCGGGGGTGGGGGGAGTGTACCTTCTTACTCTTTGAGTTTGGGCTCAGCTGTGTGGTTTAGGTTGACCTATAGTACATTAGTAAAGTGATTTGAAGAGGGGCTTGAAGTGCACTTGAGTGGGTCAAATTACCACCTTGTATCATTGCCACTGCTATGGGAAAAACGTCTCCTAAGTGGCAGAGACCACATTACCCTGGGCCCAGAATGGACACACAGGGAGCAGATGATAGCTCAGTTTTCATCAAGGACATAAGCAAGCCCAGCTGGACCTACAACTTGAAGCAGAGCTGCCAAGCCAAGTATAAGCCTGTCACTTCATAGCTAAGTAGCAAGCGTAGGAGAAGTCATTGCTTACTGCTGGTTATACAGCCACAACTGACTAACACACTTACCAAAGGATGGACCTAATTTGGACACAGGCAAAACAACGACGTGATACTATGGCATATTTTGTTTTAATTCATTTACATTGTATCATAGCAGAGCTTCTAGGCTGTTGTCCATTTTTTTAAGTAATTTTTGATCTCCAGTATAATGCTATATCGAAGTCATCCAGAAAATGTAATATATTCATATTAATATTCATATTGATTGTCTTCTATTGCAAACTTAAGAGTGTGTTAGGTGCAGTGCTTCATACACATGGAACTCTTCCAGCAGTTCTGGAAGTCTTCTACTTTCATTGCCAGTTGTCTTGATAAAATACCCCCCACAGGCCAGGTATGGTGGCGTACGCCTTTAGTCCCAGTACTGGGGAGGCAGAGACAGGCAATCTCTATGGGTTCAAGGCCAACCACGTCTACATAGTTCTAGGCTAGCCAGGCCTACATACATAAAAACACCTTTTTTTTTTTTTTTTAAAGAAAAAATACCCCAACAAAAAGCAATTCAGGGAAGAAATAGTTTATTTTAGCTCACAATTTCAGGTTACAGTCCACAATTTTGAGGGAAACCAAACATCAGGAACTTGGAGCAGCTGTCACATCACGTCCATATACAAGAGTAGAGAGAAATGACCATATGCATGCTTACTCAGCTCAACTTTTCTACTAATATAATTCAAGACCCAAACTAGGGAATGGTGCTATCTCCACTTTCAGGCTGGGTCTTCTCACAACAACGGAGGAAGGCAAGACAATCCTGACAGACATGCCCATGGGCCAGCCTGATCTAGACCATACCCCACCAAGACTCACTTTCCAGGTGATTCTACAATGTGTCAAGTTGACAAGCAAAACTAACCATCACACTGAGGTAAGCCCAACTCACCATCCATATTCTCAATGCCAGACGGTGGAGTCTGGGGCCAGACTGTCTGGATCTAAGCCCTAGCTCTCTGGCCACTTCTTAGCTGTGTGACTTAGAGAAGTCTGTCTGTTAGCCTTTTTGGTGTCAGTTGCCTCACCCATAAGGATGATCATAATAATAGCATCTGCTGCTGGGCATGGTGGCGCACACCTTTAATCCCAGCACTCGCAGAAGCAGGTGGATCTTTGTGAGTTCAAGGCCAGCCTGGTCTACATAGTGAGTTCCAGGACAGCTGGGGCTACAGGGAGACCCTGTCTCAA
>NW_008335601.1:104923-112805 GCF_000622305.1 Nannospalax galili | reverse complement strand
TTCAGGTTCAACGAGAGACCCTGTCTCAAAAACTAGGGTGGAGAGTGACAGAGGAGGATGCTCAGGGTTGATTTCTGTTAGGCAAGCACATCCATACTCACATGGGCACATGTATACACAGCACACACTCACACACACATGCATATACACATGCACACATATACCGCACATTTATCATCATATGCACATAGGCATACACACATACACCACATACAAACACACACACCACACATATATACCATGAACAAGCACACACACATATACATACGCATGCATACATCTCCAACTCTCTCCACATGCATATGCCACACACACATGCACACATCCCTCCTGCAAGCATACACCACATACCACATCCCCCCAATACTGCACACACATATGCATACCCCATATACACTCACATAAACCGTACACACATGCATAGATCACACACACACAATACACACAACCATACAAACCTAAGCATATACCACACACACGCACACACACACACACACACACACACATCGTGTACATACTGTGAAAGAAAAGTTCCCCAAAAGAACTCCTGCACCTTGGCCTGAACTTCCTGCAAGACTGACCAACTGATTATCGTTTCAGAGATTGTGGAGAGTTTGGAATGTTGCAGGTCCAGTAGTCTAATTACCATTTATTTCAGGCCATCTTTATCCCCCTAAACAGCCACTCCTTGCCCACCTCTGTTTCTGATCTAACATCCTGTGACATCCCTATTAGAATGTATTATCCTAGAAGACCACCTGGTCTAACCAATCAAAAGGCTAATAATGTCATCGGATAACATCTGAGACCTGTAGTGAAAAAAAACCCTCGCTTTGCTTCAACCTGCCTACTGAATGTATCCTCCAATGTATTTGAGAAGTGTCTTGATTTATGACTTTTCTTTGTCCTGTTACTATAAAAATGTAACGCAACTGTTACCACACTGGAACATGGCATTTGGGGCACCCTGAATCTGTGTCCTTGGGCCATGATCACTCATATTTGTCTCCAGAATAAACTATTTTATCCCCTTTGAGGTGAGAGTTATGCTTTTGCATCGACAGTTTATGGCACCCAACGTGGAGCCCCAAGAATTATCCACTTTTCATCAGCAGCGTCATCTGAATGAAACAGGTACCAGCATGGATCCATTGAGTCCAGCCATTGATGGGGTCTCCTCAGATGGATTGTGGTGAGTTCTTTCTGGGGCTCTCGGACCTCGGTTGGTTTGGTCAACGGTCCATTTGTTTATTCTGAGCTGGTTGTTAAAGGATCCTATTTATTAGTTACCTTTATTGTTTTTGGTTTGCTTTAAGTGTTTGTTTTAGATACCTATTTTATTTGTTTGCTTTGAAAGTATTTTAGTTTCAACATTTGGTTTGAGGTTTTTGTTGCTGATCATTTGTTAAAATTTGCTAGGAGTAATTTTTTTCTTTCTCTTTCCTTTTTTTTTTTTTTTTTTTTCTTTTCTCTGACCACTTCTCCCATATCTAATTCAAGGAATGGAGAAATGTTTTGAGAAAAACAGATATTTTGTATTCTGGTGGTTTTAGTGTTGATTAGTATGTTCCTTTAACTTACAAATATAAGAAAATGTCAAAATCTAACTTAAGATAGTCTGCCAATTTTAAGGCACCTACTTGCTTAGACATTCATTTGTTTGTGTGTGTGTTTCTAAAGTGTTTGCTTTAAAGTATCCATTTTTCCTGTGATTTCTCCTGGATTTTTGCAACCTTGACGCCTTAAGCTTAGAAATATTTTGAGTGCCTGATCATAAAGGCGCTGAAGACAAGAGGCACTGTTCCCTCCACTCTTACAGAGTCGAGGTGTCAGGGGGAACTCCCAGGATGAGTAACGGCCTCATAAGGGAACCCATAAACATAACTTGTTCAGAAGGAACTTTATTAGCTTTCCCGGGAAGACTTACACAAGCGTTGATCACCGAGTGTCTTGAGCATCCTCAGGTTTTCAACAGCCTGCAGAGAGACCCAGTGGGAGAAGACGGTCTCAGTGTGAAAGCTGAGAAAGTCCATCCCAAAAAAGCAGCACATAAACAAGATCCAAAATACATACTTCTCAGCTAGCAGAAAGGCTGCATTTTTTTTCAGGAGAAAAGAAATAAATTAGTTAATAAAATGGAAAACAAGTTTTCCAAAAAAGGGAGAAGTATTTGAAGATAAACTGCCACCTGACACTATAGCTGGCTTTATGTATGATAATTATGAGCTTTCAACTTGCAAACATTTGGGAAAATGTGGCAATCTAACCAAAGACAGCTTAGTCCCTCAGTGGGGAATATTTAGTGCTCCAAAATTGGGATTACTTTTTGCACACTTAACTAAAAGTCCTAGGCAATAACATATGAAACCATCATCTGAGCAGTCTGCTTTAATTAAAATGTGATATTATCTTAAAAAATTATAAAATTGACAATTTGTAAAAATAAGAGCTCTAAGAAAATAACATGTAAATAAAGGAAAATATTAAAATGAATTTAAAATTTTTAGAAAGTGTATCAGAACTAAAGATAAATTCTAAGACTGGTGTTATCTTTCTCTGACCTGACCCTCTGTTCTTTATCTCCTGGCACAAAGCTCCGTATGCAAATAGATTATGGCCTGCTTTAAGAAAGACTACTTTTCTTCCAGGAAGCTTGGATATGTTTCATTTTCTTTTCCTTTGAGTAACTTGTTTGTCCTTACCTCTCCTGTGTAAGTCTACATTAAAATTGTCTTTATCGTACTAGCTATTCTTAAAATTCCCTTCAGCAATTAAAGTCAGGAATACTGGTTTGGCTTAAGTAGAGTTCTCTATGGCTTGGAATTCCTCGGGCTCCTAATGATGACGAGTGACAGCTATGTCTCAGTCAGTCCTGAAGTATCTGGGTCTCCTGGTGAGATTCATCTTGATATACTGGTGAGTTTCTCATCTGTCACCTGTATGATGTACCCTGCTAACACTTTGGGTTCCTTTGCTTCTGTTTTCTCTAGAAAAAAAAAATTTAAAAATCCTATAGACTCATTCATAGTTTGCTCCCTGACTCAGATACAAGAACATGTGGGTTAATTTCTGGGATACATGAAAAAAGCTGACTCCCAAGAAAGCCTAAGCCAGTCTCTTGCCTCCTAGAGAACAGCCTGAGATGATTACAACATGTTATTCATAACCTAAAGTCTTAACGTTTCCTGTACTGTCAGTGCTATAGCCTCTAATTTATGTTACACTAATAGCTTAGACAAAGGGAATTCTACTGGTTTCACATATAAAAGCATCCTCCCTGTAAGAGTCATGAAATATTAGTCTTCTCTTTCAAAACCTGAAAAACTTATGACAAGAAATTCTAATCTTTTCCTTTGCATCCCTGGGTGGCACAGCCAGCAGCTTCCTGGGGCCAGCATCTTTTCTGGGTCAGTTCCTCGGTGCCCACTGCACCTTGACTCCCCCAGCCTCATTCACACCCCCAGCTCCCCCACCCCATCTCTCCTCCTAGCCCAGATACTGGGCCATTTCTTGTCTTGGCATCCCAGACCCCTTGACTGACCTCTTAGCCCAGAATCTCCACTGTTTCCTGATCCTTTGCATCCAGACCAACCCAATTCCTCCCTATGTTCCCCAGAAGCCCTCGGGGTCTCTTCCCACTCCCACCTCCCTTTGCATCCCTGAGCAGCACAGGCACCAGCTTCCTGGGGCCAACATCTTTCCTGGACCCTGCTCCCAGGCCAGCCCAGCCCCCAAATTCCTGAGATCAACATCTTTCCTGGAGAAATCCAGAGCTTAGGAGAAAGCTTGAGAGCATCTTATCCTCATTCAACTTGGACCTCTGTGGGAACACCTGAGCAGCAAGACAAAAGCAATTTGGCAACTCCAATATAAAATCAAAAGAGAGAATATTAAGTCTAGACCAACCAGATATATAAAATCAAAAGAGAGAACCTGAAGCCTAGACCAAACAGCTTTTCATGGCCAACAAGTAAACCACAAAGGCACATAACATTTACAAAAAGAAGCAGACCAAAACTCAGAACAAAGGAAGCTTGAGTCTCACACAAGAATCAGAAACTACAAAAGAAATCCCCATGTCGAAGTCACAGAGAAAAAATAATAACATGAAAAACCAAAAGGCTATATCCTCACCAAGTACCAACAGTTCTCTAGAGGAGTAAAATGAGAACCTCCTAGAGATAACACAGGACATGGAACTCTAAAGAACGATTATAAACATGATAAAAGAATTCAGTGAATTTATGCTAGTGGGATTGCAAACTCGTAAAACCTCCATGGAAAACAGTGTAGAGAACTCTTAAAAAACTAAAAATGAACTGGGCATGATGGCACATGCCTTTAGTCCCAGCACTCAGGAGGCAGAGGCAGGCAGATTTCTGTGTGTTCAAGGCCAGCCTGGTCTACATAGCAAGATCCAGGCCAGCTGGGGGCTATAGGGAGACCCTGTCTCAAAAAGATCAAAATAGTATAAATAAATAAATAAAAATGAACCTACCATTTGACCCAGTTATACCAGTCCTTGGCATATACCCAAGCAACTCATCCTATTGTAGAGACACTTGTACAACCATGTTTGTTGCTGCTCTTTTCACAATAACTAAAGAGATGGAAGCAACCCAAGTGCCCCTCAACTGAGGAGTGGTTAACAAAAATGTGGTATATTTACACAATGGAGTTCTATTCATCAGTAAAGAAAGATGAAGTCATGAAATTTGCAAGTAAATGAATGGATCTAGAAACTATTATACTAAGTGAAGTAACACAGACTCAAAAAAACAAACGACATATGTTCTCCCTCATATGTGGATCCTAGCACCAAATCTTTTTAAATTCCAGGTCCTTTTAATAAGATGCTATACAGCAGTCCCTTCTACATGAAATAACTACCATCATCACAACTTCAGCTGAGCCTGATGGCTAAACATCTTAACAACTGTTGACAGTTGTTGTGCTCATTCATTAAAGGAAGGCCAAGCAGGGTCTTTGGACCCTAACCGAATTATTCAGCCACTCTTTCCAGCCCACTGTATGTAATTTGGCCCTAATCACACATGGCCTCCTGGATTTGGGGAGGGCTAAAGTATACAGTCTGGGGAAGGCTAGGAAGAGAAGGCATGACCCATGCTGGTTAAAGGCTTTCCAGTGTGTATACTCTCAGGTCATACATATACCTCAGCAACCCCTCACTTATCTCGGTAAGTAAGCTCAGTAAATTCATTGGTTCCCTAGTAAAACTTTATGTAATTTTCTATGGTCAGAGTTTAGTCAACTAGTTTAAGGAACAAAATATATATCTAGTGAAGGTTTATCTGAGAATATTTGTTTTTTTACCCAAGCCTTATCTACATAGCGCATGATAATTAAAAGTGCCAGACTGATGAAACTAACCTTATTGGATGTTTAACAGCCAGTTTGAGGTTTATACTAATGTGGTCAGAGGGACTTAAAGGACAGTTTTGGCCCCTTGCCCTCTAAGGTCAACTAAGTTCCAGGGGACTATGGAACGTGTCTCAAAATGTCCTGTAACTGTGGTGAGTCACCTGTCCTCTTGTTCAAGGAGGACATGGAGACCCCACGAGATGGACTTGAACCAGTGTCCAGTCTACAAAGAGGAGGGTCAACTCAGAGGAAACATCTCATTCATGCTTCCAAGTGAAGTCAGACAGTCGAGCAGGACCTTTGACTTATCTTCACATAGATGGAACTGGTAAAAGAAAGGATCCAGGAGCTCCTCCCAAGTCCATGTGATCCCTGAGGAACAGATCATTAAATGACCTTAAATGTGAAAATAAATTGATTTATTTGGGCCAACTGTACAGTCTTAAACATCCAAAAGGAAAGTATAACCAAAGAATAAAGTCTATCGTATATTTCTTTTAGAGTTCAAGGGATTACACTTCCCAGACATTAGGCTTACATCTGTATAAAAAGCTATTTAGACAATTATTTCTCATTGGTGATTTTGTCCTAACCAGAAAGTGCTGCTTAGATGTAAGACTTCAAATCTTGGTCTCCAGTACTGTAGTGCCCACCTGTAGCTAAGGCAGACAACCAACTATTATTCTAAAATGATGGATAAATTTGTTTTCTCCCCCTATCCAGAAGCCTTGGAGAGGGAACTGACACTGATTCTAACCACTCCAACAGCTATCCGAATACCTGAAAGAAAATCCTGAATCCATCACTCTCAAAATTTTAGGATATCTTATCTTAAACATTTAAACTTAAAAACTCATGTTAAAAATCTAAATTTAAAATATCTAGGACCATTAATCACTTCTACTTGCTTTGCCCAAGTGGTCACATTGATTTAATATCTTTCATTGGCATACTGGACATGTGGCCATGCTAACATAAGTCTGTTAGACTTGGAACCTCTTTCCTTAAAATTCTAATTTTACTGTGAGTCAAAAGAAGTTGGGCTAACTTAACATCAGTTTACGAGTGAATACTTGTAAGCCAATTTGATATCAAGTAAAAAATATATATTTAAACATAAGCTCATATGGGCAGTGAATTCACATGCAGTCATATATAAAAGATTTTTAGCAACCATGATATTGTAATCAATTTTTGCTGAGAATGTATCTCCCATAATTTTTATTATGAAAAGTAAACAAAAAAATCTTTAGAAAAAAATATATATCCATTTGTTTCACATGTAATCTATCTTTAATAAAATCTTACATTTAGTGGTTTCATATTAAAAAATATTTTTGAAAGAGAAACGATTGCTACCTCTGACTATTACACAATTGAAATGATCTATATTTGTATATTTAGAACCTGTTGGGGAAGGAAATCCTAATCAAAATCTATGTATATAATGTTAGATTTTATAGCTTACTGAAAAATTTTATCTTATAATTTTAATGAATGCCATTTAGTATAAACAATTAGCATTTAAAGGTTTTGTGGAACACTTAATAGACCCAAAAATATTAATTGGATTTTGTAGATGTTCAGAGTACTGAAGTTTATAATGGAGTATGTATTTATCAGGCCTTTTAATATATTAGCAAAATACATTTATAAATCCGCATCTGTGTATTTTAATCTTGCATGCCAAAAAATAATAATAGAAGTAATATTTCTTGTGCGCAATTAAAAATAAAGAGGAAGGAAAAAACAAAATAAAATAACTGAAGTGGCCAGTTAAAAAACTGTCTTAAACAACACATAAAAACAATTACCATACACATAGCACAATTACATGAAATCTAGGTGCATCAAAGAGTGAGAGAAGGCAGAGAGCTTATATCTCTAGTTCTTTAATATATTTAAAAAAATGGCTCAGTAGCCTAAAACAAAGGGTGTAGACTTAAGGTAATACTTTGTTCTATTTTTTAAAAAATATTTTATTTATTATTTTTATTTTTTATGTGTACGAGTGTATTGCCAGAATGTACGTGAGCGCACCCATGTTGGTCAAAAAAGGGCATTGGATTCCCCTGGAACTGGACTTAAGGATGGTTCGTAGCTGCCATGTGGGTGCTGGGACTCGAATCCGGGTCCTCTACAAGAGCAGCCAGTGCTCTTAACTGCTGAGCCATCTCTCCAGCCCCTATTTTATTCTATTTATAAGAGCTAAATAACTGAAGGGTGTTATAAATAAAATTCATTATCTAAGAACCTTATCAATATCTCACAAAGAACACGTGGAGAAAGAAATAGTAACTTGGCAAAGCAGATTTCACTTTTTGCATAAGGGTGCATTGCATGGTCTGTCAGATCCAGTTTAAGACTCTGATGAAAGAGAGGAGCACTGAGGACTTCAGCTGCCCCAGGCCATCAGGCTCAGGAATGTTTCAGGTGGTTCAAGGTGAGGTGGGGTTAAAAGATTAGAATTTCTTTTTTTTTTTCTTTAAAATTATTTATA
>NW_008335601.1:98224-103804 GCF_000622305.1 Nannospalax galili | reverse complement strand
CCCAGATAAACCAATTTATTTTTACTCTTAAGGTCATTTGAGGATCTGTTCCTCAGAGGTCACATGGACTTGGAAGGAGCCCCTGGATCCTTTCTTTTACCAGTTCCATCTATGTGAAGATAAGCCAAAGGTCCTGTTTGATTGGCTGGCTTCACTTGGAAGCATGGAGGAAACGATTCCTCTGTGTTGACTTTCCTCTTGGTAGACTAGACACTGGTTCAGTGGGGTCTCCATGGCTTCCTTGATCAAGAGCACAGGTGACTCACCACAGTTAAAGGACATTTTAAGAAATGCTCATAGTCCCCTGGAACTTAGTAGACCTAGGAGGGCAAGGAGCAAAAACTGTCCTTTATGTCCCTCTCGCCAAATTAGTATAGGCCTCCAAGTATGGCTGTTAAACATCCAAGAAGTTTAGTTCTACCAGTCTGGTACTTTTAATTACCATGTGTTATATAATAAAGCTTTGGCAAAGACCAAACATTCTTAGATAAACCTTGCCTATACATATATTATATTCCTTGAGCTAGTAGTATGTATAATCTGTCAGTAGGTTGCTTGTTAATATGTGTGGGAGATAGGCTTGGGCCTAGGTTAAAAGTCTTAATGACAGCCATACAGCAGGCCTGAGGCAACGGCCCAACTGCTGGAGCCACAAGGAACACCTTATGACATTTGTTCCCACTGGCAGATCATGAGACTGATGCCTAGAGCTTGCCATTCCCTAATTACCCTTGAGATTCCAACCTGCAACACTTGGATAGTACAACAGCCAGGGTCATGTGGTTTCCAGGAATCCAGGCTCCATGCAGGAAACAGAAACCTAAGCCATGCAGGAAACCTAAACCTAAGTAATCTGAAACCTACTATGCTAATAAGGTGTCTAACTCGTGATGTTGTGATAGGACACAGCCCTACCAAAGAATCTGAGCTGTAACTTCTTGATTGGACCCCTACCCCTATATAAGCTTGTGCCCTTCTGCATTAAAGTGGATCTACGTTACCGAACAGGGTCTCCTGTGGCTGAATGCAGCTCCGCTGACACAGTCTTCTCACCAGCCCTCAGGTCCAGAACTGGGCAGAAGTAGCAATGATAGGAGGCAGCACTGGGTGAACAGAGGAGCCGCCGCAGCCCCAGGCGAGCAGAAGAGTGGCCGCAGCTGGTGCCCCGGGCAAATGGAGAGCAGCCATAAATATGGTTCCCTCTGTTTTTTTTTGTTGTTTTAAAAACTAACTAGGCATTATTTATCTCTCACATTTTCTAATGCTTCCACCAAGGTTTCCCCATTTACAGTGCCCCCATTTTTCCCATTTCTCCCTTAGTAGTACCCTTCTCCTCTGGTCCCACCTATCTTGAGCTCCTTCTCTCCCCTTTTTCCCAAGATTCCTTGTATAACCCTCTCTCCTCCTCCCCTTAAAATAATCCCATTTTAATCCATATCTCCCTTATTAACACCTGTTTCTCACTGTTCTTCTCTTTCAGATTCTTTCTTTTCCTTTACCTCCCTGGTTCCTTTTCATTATCCTGGTTCTTGTAGTTATGTCTGGATACACAATCACTTATCAGGATTTGGTGCTAGGATCCACATATGAGGGAGAACATAGTTCTTTTTGGTTTTTGTTTTTTCTGAGTCTATGATACTTCACTTAGTATAATAGTTTCTAGTTCCGTCCAGTTACCCACAAATTTCAGGATTTTTTCCTTTACTGGTGAGTAAAACTCCATCATATAAATGAACCACATTTTCATTATCTACTCATCAGTTGAGGGACACTTAGGTTGCTTCCATCTCTTAGCTATTGTGAAAAGAGCAGCAACAAACATAGATGTACAAGTGTCTCTGCAATAGGATGAGTTCTTTGGGCATATGCCAAGGAGTGGTATAACTGGGTCAAATGGTAGGTTCTTTTGTAATTTTTAAAGAGTTCTTCACACTGCTTTCCATATGGGGTTGAACAAGTTTGCAATCCCACCAGAAGTGGATGAGCATTCCCCTTTTCCCATATCCAGTCTTCCCCAAGATTTGGTATAATTTGTTCTGTTGATCTTAGCCAGTCTGACTGGGGTAAGATGAAATATTAAAGTGATTTTAATTGCATTTCCCTAATTACTAATGGTGTTGAACACCTTTTAAGGTGCTTCTTAGGAATCATTAATTCTTCTTAGAGAACTCTCTGTTCAGCTCCTTAGCCCATCTTTTAATCGGGTTAATTCCTTTCTTGATTCTTTGTGTTTTGAATTCATTATATATTCTGGATGTTAAACCTCTGTCAGATATGTTACTGGTAAAGATTTTCTCCCACTCTGTGGGTTTTCTCTTCACTTCCTTAGTTGCTTCTTTTGATGTACAGAAGCCTTTTAGTTTAATGAGGTCCCATTTGTTGATACTTGACCTTGTTTCCAGAGCAGTTGATGTCTGATATAGAAAATCCTTTTTAGTACAGCTGTATCTTGTAGGTTATTGCCAATGTTTTCTTCTAACAGTTTCAGAGTTTCAGGCTTCATATTGAGGTCTTTTATCCATTTGTAACTGACTTTGTACAAAGTGAAAGTTAGGAGTTTAGGTTCATTTTTCCACATGTGCAAATCCAGTTTTGCCAGCACCATTTGCTGAGCATGCTGTCTTTCTTCCAGTGAATGTTCTTGGCCCCTTTGTCAAATATCAGGTGGCTGAAATTGCATGTACCCATATTTGGTTCTTCAATTTTGTTTCATTTATCTACGGGTCTATTTTTGTGCCAGTGCCTTGTTGTTTTTATGACTATAGCTCTGTAATATAGTTTAAAATCTGGTATAGTTACCCCCAGCATTGTTCTTAGTACTCAGGGTTGCTTTAGTTATCCATGGTCTTTTGTGCGTCCGTATGAATCTTAGGATGGTTTTTTCCAACTCCGTAAAGAATGTCAGGGGGATTTTGATTGGCATTGCATTGAATCTATAAATGGCTTTTGGTAGGACGGTCATTTTCACAATATTAATTCTTCCAATCCATGAGCATAGGAAGTCCTTCCACCTCCTGATGTCTTCCTCAATCTCTGTTTAAAGATTTAAGAATTTCATTGTAGAGTTCTTTAATTTCTTTGTTCAGGTTTATTCTGAGGTATTTTATTTTATTTGCAGCTATTGTGAAAGGGAGTGTTTCCATGTGGCCTTTCTCTGATTGCTTGTTATTGGTATGTAGAAAGGCTACAGACTTTTGTAGGTTAATTTTGTAACCTGCCACTTTACTGAAAGTGTTCATCATTTCTAGGAGTTTTCTGGTGGAATTGTTGGCATCTCTTAGATATAATATCATCTTCAAAAGGGGCTAATTTGATCTCTTCTTTTCCAATTGTTACTCCTTTAATTTCCTTCTCTTGTCTTATTGCTCTTGCAAGAATTTCAAGCGCTATGTTAAAAAGGAATGGAGATAGTGGACAGCCTTGTCTGATTTCTGATTTCAATGGGAATGCTTACAGTTTTTCTACACTTTAGAATGATGTTGGCTGTGGGTTTGCTATATATGGCTTTAATTATGTTGAGATATGTTCCCTCTAGTCCATAAATGCATGCTGAATTTTGTCAAAAGCCTTTTCTGCATCTATTGAGATGAGGATTGTCAAAGGCCTTCTCTGCATCTACTGAGATGACCATGTGGTTCTTGTCTTTGAGCCCATTTATATGATTTATGATGTTTATTGACTTATGTATATTGAACCATCCCTGCATCTCTGGAATAAAGCTGACTTGATCACAATGGATGATCTTTTTGATGTGTATTTGTATGCGGTTTCCAAGTATTTTGTTGAGAATTTTTGCATCTATGTTCATTAAGGATATGGGCCTGAAGTTTTCTTTTTTGGTTGTATCTTTACCTGGCTTTGGTATGAGAGTGATGCTGGCTTCATAGAAAGAATTTGGAAGTTCTCCCTTCATTTGTATCTTTTTGAATAAATTAAGTAGTATTGGATGTAAATATTCTTTAAATGTCTGATAGAATTCTGCTGTAAATCCATCTGTCCTGGGCTTTTTTTTTTTTTTAGTCAAGAGGTTTTATATTACTGTTTCAATTTCCTCATGCGCTATGGGTCTGTTTAAGCTGTTGCTCTCTAGGTTTAGTTTGGTGGTTCTCATCCTTTTAGATACCTGTCCATTTCCTTTAGGTTTTCAAATTCAGTAGCGTATTCATTTTTAAAGTATTCCCTTATGTTCTGGATCATTTTGGTGTCTGTTGTGATGTTTTCCTTTTCATCTCTGATTTTATTGATTTGGAGGTGCTCTTTCTTTCTTTTGGTTAACTTGGCTAGTGGTCTGTCAATCTTGTTTGTTTTCAAAGAACCAGCTCTTGGATTCATTGATTCTTTGTATTGTTTATTTCATTTCAATTTCATTAATTTCTGCTCTGATTTTTGTTATTTCTTCTTGTCTTCTGGGTTTGGGTTTCATTTCTTGTTGCTTTCCAAGTTTAATGTGTCCCAGAAGCTTTGTTGTGTGGTATTGTCCTTTTCACTTAGTTCCATGAATACTTTTATTTCTTTCTTGATTACTCCTTTGACCCATTCATCATTCGGGAGTATGTTGCTTAATCTCCATGTGTTGATGTAGTTACTAGGGTTTCTTCTGGTGTTGATTTTAAGCTTTATTGCATTGTGTTCTGATGGAATGCATGGAATTATATCAATCTTTTTTATTTGTTGAGGTTTGTTTTGTGCCCCAACATATGGTCAATTTTGGAGAAAGTTCCATGGGGCACAGAATAGAAAGTTTATTCTTTATTGCTTGAGTGGAATATTCGGTAGATATCTGTTAGGTCCATTTGATGTATGGTATTGTTTAATTTGGTTGTCTCTCTGTTAATTCTCTGTCCTGTTGACCTATCTAATTGAGACAATGGGATATTGAAGTCCCCTAGTATTAATAAGTTGGTAGTAATCTGGGTCTTAAAGTCCTGTAGTGCTGATTTTATAAAGTTGGGTGCACCAGAGTATGGTGTGGTGAATATATGCTCATGATTGTAATATCTTCCTGGTCAATTGTTCTTTTGATCAGAATCTTTTGATTAGTTTTAGTTTAAAGCCTATTTTGTCAGATATTAAAATTGCAATGCCTGCTTTTTGTTAGTACCATTCACTTCGTATTTTTTTTCCATCCTTTCACCTTAAGGTAGTTCCTGTCCTTGAAAATGAGATGAGTTTCTTGAAAACAACAAAAAAAAAATTGGGTTTTGTTTCTTAATCCATTCAACTAGTCTGTGTCTTTTGACTGGAGAGTTCAGTCCATTAATATTTAAAGTTATTAATGAAAGATGAGTATTGAATCCTGTCATTTTTATTTCTGTTCATATTCTTGATATAACTGTGCATTTCCACAGTTATACCTTCATTAACTTTTTTCTGTAACCCCTTGGGTATAGTTGTTCTTCAGCTCTTTGTATTGCTTCAAAAACTCGCTGAAGGGCTGGTTTTGTGGACATGAATTCTTTAAGCCAATTTATGTCATGGAAGATTTTTCTTTTACCTTCGATTATAATAGACATTTTAGCTGGGTAAAGTAATCTGGGTTGGCATCTGTGGCCATTTAGAACTGAGAATACTTTGGTCCAC
>NW_008335601.1:93144-98019 GCF_000622305.1 Nannospalax galili | reverse complement strand
TTCTTGTATTTGTATGGGCATGTATTTCTTTAGTTTGGGGAAATTTTCTTCTACAATCCTGTTTATGACCTGGTCCATCCCATTATCCTGAGATTCTTCTTTCTGTATGCCTATGATTCGTAAGTTTGGTCTTTTTATGGTGTCACACAATTCCTGCATATTCCATCCTTTTGTTTTCTTAAATTTTTCTTAATCTTTGCTTGAGTGGTCTAATTCGTCCTGATATTCTGTTTTCCATTTTGTTCATCCTATTTGCAAGGCTTTCTCCTGTCATTTCTAATTGGCTTATTGGTTTCACTTCCTTCTTCATTTCAGCCTGAATATTCTTCGATATTTCTAACTTTTCTGAATTCATTCAGAAGTTTATTCCTATCTTTTTTTAGTTCTTTGATTTCTTTGTGTGTTCTTTACATTCACTGAATTCTTTTTTTTTAAATTTTCTTTAGAGGCAGTCACTGTTTAATATGCTGAGTTTCTTGCTATATTGTGATACTTTATACACTTAAAACATTTTAGAATAAGTCTGAACTGTACCTTATTGGGAAAATAGAGGTATTTCAAAGAAAAAGTTACAATTCTTTATGATCAGGAAAACATGGGAGTGGGTGGCTCCTTGACAGATAGATCATGTGGTAACTGCTTGCTTACATCTCAGAGGAACAAGACTCATATATAGGACAGACAGCAGGTCAGGCTATAAACCTCAAGGCCCACTTTGCAGAAACTCACTTCCTGTAGTGAGGTCCTATCTCCTAATGGTTTCCCAACTACCCAATATAGTCGAGGACCAAGTATTCAAACACACAAGCCTATGGGGAACATTTTACATAACAGGCCTCTTCTCATAGTCACCTTGATCCCATTATCAGTGAACATGTACACCATTCCACACACTTTATCTCCAGTTACTAGAAAAACAAAAGATTGTGGTACAGAGAAGACTACTCAATACTTGTGTTTATTTGTTTCCTTTTTCTGCTGGAGATGAAGCCCAGGGCTTAGCATATGCTAGGGAGGCATGCTACCACTCAGCTACGTCCCCAGGGACTACTCAGTATTATTGACTGAGGCTTGTAAGCTGGCTTTTACACCTGATGCCAAATTGACTTATTTGTCTGCATATAGAGGAGTCACTGAAAGATCAGAAAGGCCACATAGGCTCATTTAAGGCAAATCGCGAGGTTGGTCAGTTGTCTTTTCCCCTAGTCACGCATAGGGAGGTCGACCAGTTGTCCAGTTTTGGAGCTTATCCTTTTCTTTTAAATAAATAATTTATTGAGAATTTCATATATGCATATAAGATGTTTTGATCAAATCCATGCCCACTCCCTCCCCTCCAACTCCTCCCATATCTCCCATCACTTTTTTCTGATAAGTTCATGTACTCTCCTCTTCTTTGATTTATTTATTTTTTTAAATAGGGCTTTTTGGCTACTCTAACCTTCCCCACTCTGAAGAGGTAACCCTAAAATCTTTAAAGGATAGATAAAGCTCCAAAATACTTGAGAAAAATTTGGCCTTTGGAACAGAGTATGTTGCTAAGAGGCCCAAGGACATTATGACTTTTAGCCAAGAAACTGGCTACTTTTCTTTGGGGTCTTTTACCCTAACTGCCTAGCCAATTCCTACCTCCTATTCTTATCACGCCATCCTCTGAAGGGATTACCCAACTTGTGGATAGGGAATAGGGATGCAGACTGTTCTGGCTTCTTCCATGCTGAACAGGGATGAAGGGTGGGGCAATTGGGATACCCCTTCATTGGGTCTATCTAAAAGACACTCAAATTGCAGATCTCTTATCTGTAGGGGGAAAAGAAAGTCCTTGACTGGTGAATAGGAGATGTGAAGGAGAAGTAAAGGCAAGAGTAATTAGCATTACAAGTTCCAGACAGGGAACTAGAAAAAAGTCAGAACAGGGCACTTTTCAAGTGTTCATATGAGAGTCCATTGGAGTTTCTTGACAAGGGCTTCCAAAAGCATCCCTCTATTGTGTTCTTCCTCATTTTTCTTTTGTCTACCAAGGCAGGACTTGGCTATAAAAGATTTGAATCTTTGGAATTATTTCTCTCACCTCCACATGCATGCTGTGGAAGAGTGTGCTCACATTCACATACACATAATACACCATACACATATACCCATAGACTAATAGTTTTTCAATGTATTCTTGTGTGTGTGTGTGTGTGTGATGTGATGTGTGTGGGAGGGCCTCACCTGTGTCACAGTGTGCATATAGAGGTGGGAAGACATCAATTCTCTCTTTTTACCTATAGGTGAGTTCTAGGGATGAAACTCAAGTTTGTCAGGTTGTCAGGTTTGTATTGTCAGGCAACAAACATCTTTACCCCCTGAGCCATCCAGTGGACACCCCCTCTCCCCCCACCAAAAAAGAGCCTAGTTTATTTTTTTAAGAAATATAAGAGCAAAGCCAAGGTAAGGCAAGGCAAGGCAAGACAAAATTCTTTTGCAGCTGGCCTCTGTGCTCCAGTTTGAGAGGTGAAACTCTTCCCTATATTCATGTAACAGGGTGCTCTATTATAGTTTGGTTCTTTTGAGACAGGCTCTCACTATGCAGCTCTGGCTGGCCTGGAACTCTGTGTAGATAGGCTGTTCAGGCTGTTCAGGAACTCACAGAGGCCCACCTGCTGCTGCCTTCCAGAGTTGGGAATAAAAGTGTGTGCCACCTCCGTGAGGCATTTTTTAAATTGTTAATTGATGTGGAAGGGCCCAGCCCACTGTGGACATTGTAATCCCTGGGCAGGTGGACCTGGACTGTATAAGAAAGGTAATTGAGAAAGCCAGGGAAGTCAGCTCTAGGAAACCAGGATGTCATGCCTTAGCATGAGATGAGTCCAAAACTTTTTTAAGTCCAGGCTACATTCTCTGCTAAAGGGAGGGGCACTGAAAATAGCAGCTCTGATATCCCTGCCTTGCAGAACACTGCAGGGCTAGCAAGAGAAAAGCGGCCAGGGCTAAAGTTTAGGCTCCTTGCTCTGTGGGAAAGCATATTGTTCAACAGCCCTTAGCTCATCTCCCTGTCCTGAAAAAATAACTCAGCTATCATTAGCTAAGAGATTAGGCTAGGTTAAAGGTTTACTCCTGAGCTAAAACCTAAAAGTTTTCCATGCATTCAGTCCTAAGAAAGAAAACTTATAGCCAATAAATTATCTAATAGGCATTGGTAACCTTGAGCATATGTTTAAGCATCCTGCTGGTGCCAAATAAAAAGCTGTATGTCCTGTTTCTTTGTGCCCCAAAATCTATGTATGTAAGTGCCATACTCCATGTGACTGCCAGTTCTTAGTAATGTACAAAAACCCTCTGAATTTGTAATAAATGGCTTTTGTGAAGGAAGGCACAAGTCCCAGAGTCATTACTCTGGTGCTGATCCAGCCTCTCTGCCACTGAAGCAAGGTTCCCCACTGAGCAAAGCAAATCTGATTCTTGGTAATCAGCCACCAGTATCATTCCTCCGTGGTCCCTGTTTCAGTTCCAGCCTCCAGGTTTCTGCCTTGAGTTCCAGCCCTGACTTTCTCCAGTAATAGACTATGACATGGGAGATATACAATTAAATAAACTTTTTCCTCCCCAACTTACTTTGGTCATGATTTTTATTACAGCAACAGGAAAGCAAACTAGAACATTTAACTGTCTTCAGCTGGAACTCCTCCAGGGCCTGTAGCATTTGCTGCTTCCATACTCTTTTTCAACAACATGGAACCCCCCAGTCTCTCCATGTCCTCCACAGAGAAGACATACTTCATGGGGTTCTCCTTCTTTATGGAAGTCTAGCTTACAAATACATCTTCCTTTGTTACCTACCTGTTGAGATCATATCTGTTTCTTACACTGAATCATTTTAGTGTTTCCAAGACCTTCATTGCAATGATCTTTCCACCATTGATACGACATCGGGATTTACTGTCCTCTGCAGCACTTCCTGGGGTGCCTGGCATGGTATCAGCAGTGCTGGGATGAGGGAGTAACTGCTGGACCTCATCCTCTATCTCGTGGCTGCTCATTCTCATCTATACTTATAGCCCTTTTTACAAGAATTTTTTAAAAAATAACTGTAAATTGTATTATGGGCTTAGTACCCCTTATTTGAAAACTTGGGACCAAAATTGTTTCTGTTTTCAATTTTTTTCTTTGTTCCAGGAATTTACTGCCTTCATTTTCATAGCAATCTTTTAAGTTGAAAATTAATAGGTGATAAATTTACATGCTATAAAAATGCAAAAGATTTGAAGAGGTTCATATTGAAAAATTCCCGACCAGTGGGTTCTCTTCTCCAGTATAATTACTCTTTTTCTTTAAATGTTCATATGAAAGTCAATCCATTCACTTAGCCTGGGTCTTTTGACTGGGGAGTTCTGTCCATTGATGTTTAAGGTTATTATTGAAAGATGTGTATTGGTTGCTGTCATTTTGATTGCTGTTTGTGTTCTCTGTCTAATTTTGTGTTTCCTCAATTATATCTTTATTTATTTTCTTTCATTGCTCTGGGCTATAGTTGTTTCTCTCTCTGCTCTCTGTCTTGCTTTAATTATTCTTTGAAGGGCTGGTTTTGTGGATATGTATTCTTTCAGCCTATTCATGTCATGGATGATTTTTCTTTCCCCCTCAACTATAATAGGCATTTTTACTGGGTAAAGTATTCTGGGCTGGCATCTATTGTCATGTAGAACTGGAAATACCTTGGTCCAGGCTCTTCTGGCTTTCATAGTTTGCATTGATTAGTCAGCTGTAATTCTGATGGGCTTTCCCTTGTATGTGAGTGTGTTTTAAAGATTTTTTAAAAACATGTGTGTTTTTTAAAGATTTTTTTAAATGTGTATGTGTGTGTGTGTGTGTGTGTGTGTGTGTGTGTGTCAC
>NW_008335601.1:91567-92986 GCF_000622305.1 Nannospalax galili | reverse complement strand
GTCTTTTCATGGTGTCCCACATCTCTTGCATATTCCATTCCTGTGTTTTTTTAAATTTTCCACAATCCTTGCTTGAGTGGTCCAGTTTTTTAACTTTATCCTCCAGTGTTGATATTCTGTTTTTCATTTCATTCATTCTAGTGGTGAGGTTTTCCCCTGTTGTTTCAAGTTGGCTTATTGAGTTTTGCACTTCCTTCTTCATTTCTGCCTGTTTTCTTTGATGTTTCTATCTCTTTTGTGAATACATTCAGAAGTTTATCCCTGTCTTCTTTTAGTTCTTTGATTTGTTTGCCCATGCATTCTTTAAATTTGTTGAATTCCTTGATCATGTTTATGACTGTTCTTTTAAATTCAGTGTCCTGGGTTATCTTTTGGGGGTCTCTTTATAGAACTCTTCTACAGGACTGTTGGAGTTTGTATTTTATTATTCTTTCGTTGTGATTTTGGCATGTGAATTTCTTTTGTTGTTTATGTTTAAACATGAGACTTAAATTGAAGTATGCTTCTGTTTGTATTATTGGGGTGCCTAAGTCCTTTTCTTATTGGTTATGTAAAGCTGGTTGGTACAGTTTTCAGGTTCTCTCATGTTTTATTTTGGAGGGAGCTGATGGCTTCAGATCAGCTCCTCAGGAGCACTCACGGAAGCCCAATTCAGGTTCTAGTCAGGTACACCCAGCCTTTCTTCTAAGGTTTGGACCCCTATTAGCAGGAACTCAGAAAATTTGGGAAATTCCCTAAGGGAGGGGGCAATTTTGGGACTCTCAGTTGGTCTGCTGTGTTCTTAGCTCCTATGCCAGAGGGAGGCCAGAACCCGGTACTCTCTGGTGGTCTGCTGAGATCACAGCCACTACATCAATGGAGGTCAGAACCCACCCTCTCAGGCTGTTCCTTAAACTCATTTATACTTAGCTATCTTTAATGGTTTCTAATATCTAATAATTCACTTAGTATATTCCTAAATGATAAAACAATGCTAATTTTGGTTTAAATTAAGTTATAAATGCTTACCCAGAACCCCTAACTTACTCAATTGGTTTTCATGTTCAAAGGATTTAAGTGCTTTTACTCTTTGCAAAAATACATATGTATTTTCTTAATTATTCAATGTAATTTGAATAAAAATCCCAGTTTTCAAATTAAAATTTGTGTATATAACAGTATATATATGATATATATTTTTTTAAACCAAATTTAACCAATTAGACTATAAGGGCCCTAAAATGTACTCCAGCGTTTAACAAGTAACTATGATCTTATTTTCTCTAGATAGAAATACCCAAAGATTTGGGTTAATTCTTCTTATCCAAATTATATAAGACATCACTCTAACAGCAACATATTCATGATATTTTATAGTTTAAGTACTAATGTTCTTTGTTAAATAAACATCTAAGTTGTCCTATACAGTACAATTAGCCG
>NW_008335601.1:70566-91310 GCF_000622305.1 Nannospalax galili | reverse complement strand
ATATTGGCATTTTACTAAGGAAATGGACAATTTCCATTTCTAATCATTAAAAAAAAAAGGTAGTTTGGTTAAGCCTTTAAGGCTATAAAATTCCAATTTCCTAACAGGTTTAATCTCTTGTTTCTATTAACGTTATTAACATTTGTTATGTAAATGAAGACACTTGTTAGAAGAAAGTTTAAAGACTACTATATTGTTTTATGATTTCTTCTATAATATGTTTCATTTTTTTTCCTAAGTCTGGTATAATGCCAATATATTAAAACAGATGAAGTCATTATCCACAGATAAGAACTACTAGAATTAGCGCTAGCCACTCCATGATGTTAGAGCTATAAGGTCTAACTTATCCAAGGAAAAACCTTAGAAAACAATAGATTTGTTTACGTGTTCCAAATATAAATAAAATAGTTCATAGAGCACAGATAACTGTAAATACAAGGGGAAACATAGTCAATCTCATTTTTATTTTAGTATTTGTTGCCTTTATCGGTTATATTTGCTCCATTAGGCCACACAATACTCTTGGTTATTTTAAGTATAGTCATTTTATTATATGTCACACGCAAATGTTATGTCAGGTACAGAGGACAAAAGAAAAGTAAGATCCAGATCATGCTGGCTAATAGTTTTGATGTGATCCAGGCATTTCTTATTGGCTCTACCAGCTAGCTGTTCCTCTCTCCTGAAGACTGCTGTCTTGCCTACAACTGAGCCTCATCTACATCAGATTCTAGGAATGAGCCTTCCTAAGACAACCTAGAAATAAATAATATGTGGCCCCTGCATGCACGAAATGTGATGCTTGGCCAACAGGGGGAACAGTGAAAGAAAAGTTCCCCAAAGAACTCCTGCTCCTTGGACTGAACTTCCTGCAAGGCTCACCAACTGATTATCATTCTGAAGATTGTGGAGAGTTTGGAATGTTGCAGGTCCAGAGTCTAATTACCATTTATCTCAGCCCCCTAAACAGCCACTCCTTGCCCACCTCTGTTTCTGATCTAACATCCTGTGACCAACAGATAAAAAAACCTTTTAAAATGTATTATCCTAGCAGACAACCTGGTCTCACCAATCAAAAAGCTAAGAATGTCATCAGATAGCATCTGAGACCTATGTAAAAAACCCCTCGCTTTGCTTCGACCTGCCTACTGAATATATCCTCCAATGTATTTGAAAAGTGTCTTGATTTATGACTTTTCTTTGTTCTGTTACTATAAAAACGTAAGGCAGGCCGGGCGTGGTGGCACTCACCTTTAATCTCAGCACTCAGGAGGCAGAGGCAGTTAGATCTCTGTGAGTTCAAGGCCAGCCTGGTCTACATAGTGAGTTCCAGGACAGCTGGGGCTACAGGGAGACCCTGTCTCAAAAACAACAACAACAACAACAACAACGACAACAAAAAATGTAAGGCAACTGTTACCACACTGGAGCACGGAATTTGGGGTAACCTGAATCTGTGTTCCCGGGCCATGGTCACTCATATTTATTTGGCTCCAGAATGAACTATCTCTTATCCCCTTTGAGGTGAGAGTTGTGTTTTTGCATCAACAATACACATCACACATGTATTCAAAAAAAAATTTTTAAAGGGCCAGTGAGATGGCTCAGTGGGTAAAGGAGCTTGCCCCAAAATCTGACAACCTTAGGACCCACATGGGACCCACATGGTGAAAGAAGAAAACTGACCCCCCCTCCCCCCGGCATACCTCAACTTGTCTTTTGAGCTCCATATGCCTGCTGTGGAATGCACCCTTCAAATAAATAATCTAAATCTTTAAAAAGATAAGTGGAGTGATCCCCCAAAGACCAATTTTTGCTGTGTGCTAGAGCAACCTGCTTATTTGTTGGTTATTATTTTAGTAACAAGGCAAATTATTTCCTTCCTTGAGTTTGGTCAGAGAACATCAGGTTAAAGATTCTGACCTCTCCCCACCCTGGAATCTTGTGGGAGGTCTGGTTCTCTCTTTAGCATTTCTGGGTCTGGAAGCAGGAAGTCATCAACTGCTTGTGTGTCAGGGTCAAAGACTATAAGCTGCCTGTGAGGCTGTTTTGAGGGGCACCTGGACCTGGGCTTGTGGTGGAGAGTGGACACAGCCTCTCTCATAGGATGATGGATGCATGCAAGGAGCTGGGCCATTTCTAGGCTGGGCATGGCCGTTAAGTGCCCAGAAGCATCTGTTGACCCTGAAACATGGAAAGCCTATGACAGGAAGTAGAGGCAGCAAGCAGGGTAGTCAGGGGGAGTAGGTGAACCTCAGTGGCCTCCTGGTCAGTGGGGGTGTCCGGTTGAGCCAGATCTTGTTTCATGTAGCTCCTGGAGAGGGAGTTTCCTTAGGGAAGGCAAAGTGGAGCCCTTCCAGTATGTTAGTGGGTAACATTTGCACTAAGTGTTGAGACATTCCCCAAACTAGTTACAACCATAATTCCTAAGAGTTCTCCTATTCAAAGAGAACTTAAAGCAAAAACTGTTTTTGTGATGAGGAATATAAAATCAAATGTGTATTCTTCTTTTAAAAAATGTTATTGTATGTGTACAAGGTTTTTACCTGCATGTATATAAATGCACTGCTTGCAGAGACCAGAAGAGGGTGTTAGATTCCCTGGAACTGGAGTTACAGATAGTTGTTAGATGCCATGTGGGTGCTGGTAACTGAACACAGGTCCTCTGCAAGAGCAGCCAGTGCTCTTAACCACTGAGCCATCTCTCCAGGCCCCAAATGTGTACTCTTCTCTCTAATCCTGGTACTCTCCAGGCCCCAAATGTGTACTCTTCTCTCTAATCCTGGTACTGGTATCTCCATAACTCCTCCAGGGAAGCAGCAGCTGAAGCAAAGGGTATGACATTTACTGTGTGACTTGTCTTTAATATTCATGTGAAGACCATCAAACTTGGTTCACATTGCAAAATAGAAGAAAAAAATCATGTGGATAGTTAATGACATGGAAAAATGTTCTCAATACAGTGCCAAGTGTAAGAAAATAAAACAAAACCAAGTTCATTTCCACGGTGTTCAATGTGATCTCCTTTTGCAGCATTAAGTGAATCTATCTCTGCAGAGAGAAAGTCTAAAAAGATGTATTCCCACACGCCTCCCTGCGTATTCTTTGTTTGATGCTATAATGGGCGCTTTTATGTCTCCATTCTACTTACCTGCACTGTTTGAATATTTTTATGACAAACATGAATTGCTTTTGTAATAAGAAAATAAAGTGCAACATAGGTTTTTATTTTTAAGTCTAGCACAAATCTAAACAATCCCGGACCCCACGGCCTTTGCCACAGGGTGTCGGGGCATGGTGCGGCCCTTTCATCTAATGGGGGCATCCCTGTCAGAGCTGGAGGATAAAGACTCATGCAGAGGAAATGAGGCAGGCCAGTGGGGGAATGAATTTCCAGCAGGAAAGGTCTTGTGTGGTGACCTCTGGGGTCAGCTGCTGGGGGCTTAGCGCAGATTCCACCTAGGGAATTAGAAGAGCCAGAGGGGTTGTGGAGCGTCACAGTGCAGGTGTATCCCAGTTTGAACAAAACTCCTTTGATGTGCTAGGTTGGGGGCTTGCACAGGAATGTTGCTTTCAGGTGTGATAAACATCTCTCCCCATTAGAAGATTTATCACTATCATGTCTACCTGCCAAAGGAAAGACAAGACTGATCTCCTCTCCCAGTTCAGAAATACCACAAAGTAGAGACTCGGAAAGATGGTCCCCTCTTTGCTATACTGCACACAGTACACAGAGATATTTAGTGGCATCATTCTCCATGATGATTTGTATAGGGGTTGTATGCATGTGTGCATGCATGTTTGCATGTGTATGGATGTGTGTGCCCCTGTGTGCATGTGAGTATAGAGGCCAAAAGTTGACATCAGGTATCTATACTGATTGCTCTCCATTTTACTGAAGTGGGGTCTCTAGCTGAGCCCAGAGCTCACCAATTTGACTAGTGTAGCTAGCCAGCTTGCTCTGGGAATCCCCTGCCTCTTACGTGCTGGGATTGCAGGTGGGCTGCACACCCACCTACCTGGCTTTTATGTGGGTGCTGAGGATCCGAACTCCAGTCCTCATGCTTACACAGCAAGTGCTTCTTTCAGTAAACTATTTCCCCAGCTCATGATGACTTTTATAGACATGGACTGAGGCTGAGTACTCTGTTCCTATCTACCAGGGAAAGAGGCAGGTGTCATGTGCCATTCTGCAGCAGGAGAATAGGGCATGAAGAGAGACACATCAAGATTAACATATGAATGAAGCCAGCTGGCAAAAGCCTCTTCCCACCAGGGCTACATGAAAGGGACAGAGCGTGCAGAAGGCACTACCAGGTCTGGGACCCAAACAGGATCTCCTCTCCAGTGGCTGAGCACCTTAGAGATTCCAACCTTCCTAGCTCTCTGGCCTACTTTCTTGACCAGAAGTGTTCTCTTTCTTAGTAAACCCTGTTTACTATCTCTGTTTCTACCACTATCCATGTGTCCCTTGTCTGATTCTTTGTACCAAACATGACACCTCAGCAGATGCCCTTTGGACGCTAATCTGCACCTGTAACAATAACAAGTTCATTCTGAGACAAGGAGAGACTGAAGTCTAGCATTCCAGCTGCAGTGGAGGTGGGCTGGCTCAGGGCTCCTGCCAAAAGAAACCTTTTCTTCCTTTCCTCCTGCCCACCCTGGCCCCAACTCACTTTGCAGCATCTGCATGTTTTAGAATAAGCTAAGGTGATGGCTTGAGAGAGGATAGGGGTTCACTTTAAGGCCAACGCTCATGAAAATTTTCATTAGCAGCTGTAATATGATGCCAGGAGCCTGAGCTGGAGACAGGTTACCATTTGTCTAAATACATGCCTCAGATAGGTGGTGTGATCTTAGAAAATTGAGTTAATTTCTCCGAGGCTGAACTTTCAGCTTCTGCCAAACTGAGATGACCTCCCTGTATCTAGAGGCTGTTCAAAGGGTTGTTAGAGTGAGAGTCCTGCTCCCTGGCATTCCTGAGTGGGGGCTAGGTATGCCCTGTATTGTAACAGCCATATAGAAGGGGATTCGCTAAAAAGCATCAGTTGCTCACTTGGGCCCAAATAGTAACTTAACACAGGATAGAAGCCTGGACCTCCACCCTCATTTTTGATCTGTCTCCTTTAGTGTGTGTCACCCGCTTACCTCTGCATGGAGGCATGTTAGCCACTCAAGGAGTTTCTATGAAAACCTGGTGATGCCTAATCTACTTTAATTCCCTTCGAGGCCAAAGGCACAAATAGGAATGTAGGCATCTTACCATCAGCTTTTCACAGTGTCTTGTTCTAGATCCTCAAAAGATGCCCAAAGGTCTCCAGTTCTCATCCCAAACTTGCAAGCACCTTGGCTTCCAGGTGAGCAACCCCTTCTACACAGAACAACCCCCAGATGACAGCAATTATCCATGAGGGTGAGGCTGCACCTGGAGGCTCCTGAATGGAGCAGGGGCCATCACATCCCCTCAAGCGACAAGGAGTTCTCTAGGCCAGCTTGAGAAACTAGAACAGGGGTAACAACAACCAGAGCACACTTGGCCCAGGACTGCTGAGTTACACATACCTCTTTACCTCCGTGCCACTCCTTCTTGCATTTAAACCTGTAGTCCCGTTATCAGTAGAGACAGACTCGAGGTCGCTATACCCTTATTCCCTTCAAAATATATTGCCAAGCCTCCTCCCCTTTTCACCTGTACCCCTTGCCTCTTTCACTGGTGCACTGGCACGGGTGGCCAGGCCTAGGCCTTTGGGACTGCTGGACCTGGGACTTCTGCCCTGAAGCTCTAGTTACAGAAGCAGAATGTGAGGAGGCAGAAATCTTACCCAAGAACAGGCACTACTCCATAGCTACTGATTCAATGAACCACGGATCAAAGACATTTTTTAAATTGCAGCTGTTCTGAACACAAACAGGCTTTTTCCCCCTTGTTATTCACTAAATAGACAGGAGACCAACTATTTACATGGTATTTACACTGCATTAGAAATTTTAAGTAATATGAAGATGATTTAACATTTGCAGGTAGCACACTATTTTGTATAAGAAATTTGAGCATCTCAGGATTTGGATATCCTGGCGGATGAGTGGAGCTGGAACCAACCCCTGTGAATAATGAGGGGTGATTGTACCACCCAGGAGACAGTGTAGTTTGTGTGTGTGTGTGTGTATGTGTGTGTGTGTGTGCGCGTGCGCTTTTCTGGGAACCTCATTTGCAAATGCCCATGGGGACAGTCAGGCTGGCTCCCTTTCTGAGCAATAAGGACTTCTCAGGACTACCTTGAGGAACCAGCACTGAGGCAATGATCATTCAGATCATACCTTGGCCAGAACTGCTAAATTATATTCATCTGTTGCACTGTGTCCAGGGACACAGGAGAGAGGGCCAAGCTAAAGTCACCTGAGGAGTGGGTGGGTGGAAGGAAGAACTGCAAGTCTTTGTAGAGTAGATGCTGGAAACCAGGGGAACACTGGGCTAGTGGGAGGAGGCATTGTCTGTGTTAAGAAGAAAGTAAGTCAGGGCTGAAGAGATGGCTCAGCAGTTAAGAACACTGGCTGTTCTTGGTTCAAATCCCAGCACCCACATGGCAGCTAACAAGTGCCTATAACTCTAGTCCCAGGGCATCCGACAGCCTCTTCTGTCCTCCGTGGGCATTGCACGACATGGGTGCACTAACCTACATGCAGGCAATAAGCGCATACACATAAAATAAAAATAATAAATTATTTTTAAGAAGAAGAAGCAGGAGGAAGAGGAGGAGGAGGAAGAGGAGAAGAAAGTAAGTTGAAAGCTCTAGTGTAGGCTGGGGTGGTAGAGGGACATCTTTAAAGAACCCATGAACTTGCCTTTCAACAACTACCTTGTAGTAAACACCTAGGCCCTGTTTACTCACTGCCCGGCAGAAAAAGGTTCTCTTGTGCCAGATGCCCATCTTCCAGGAGCAGAAGGTAGAAGGCTGGGGGGATCTCTGCTGGAGGGCAGAGCAAAGGCAGCTCCAGCTTCAACCCCTCCCTGCACAGTACTGGAGGAAGGAGGGGTGAAGCTGGAGGGAGGAAGGATGGTGCTGGAGTCTGAGAAGACATCCTGGGCTGGAGTTGCCACAGCAGGGATGGGAGCCTACTTTGTGACTGAAAGCCATCAGATAGTGTTCTACTTGTGAATAGGGTCACAAATAGCACAAGATTGCCTGCTTTCCCCTGAGGGACAGAATATATCAGTTCCATAGAATAATTTAGAAATATAGAGTTGAGGCAAAAACGCAGTGGTTTTCTAACTGCTCATTAGTCAGGGTTCTCCAGAGGAAAGGATAATAGTTAATGTGTGTGTGTGTGTGTGTGTGTGTGTGTGTGTGTGTGTGTGTGGTGTACTGTGTAAACACTATCATCTATCTATCTGTCTATCTTCTAGCTATCATCTATCTATCTATCCAAATAGATTTCTAAAGAATTGTATGACATGGAAGCCAGAAAAATCCAAGCTTCCTGGGTACATCAGCTGCCTAGAGACCTGGGGATGATCTGATCCTGGGTTTCAGGCCAGAGGTGATCTGGGGGTAGAATCTCTTCTTACTGTGGGGATGTCACCATTGGTTCCATTCAGGCCTTCCTCTGATTTTGAATAAGGCTCAGCTACACTATGGAAGGTAACTTGTATGCAGAATCAAAAAAAAAAAAAACCAAAAAACCCTCACCCAAGTACCCCCACAACAATGTCTAATATAATATCTGGGCATCATGCCTATCCATGGTGGCACAAAGTTAAGCATCACACCCACTCAAGCCCCATGCACTCTTGCATTCATGGGCTCTGTTTCTTTTGTTTATATTTACAGATACCAAATTCCATAGACTACATTTCTAGAGTGAAAAGTTTATGTAAAGTTATAAGATTTTAAAAGTATATTGCCAAATTATTTCTCAGAAAGTTAAAAAAGAACCTTTAAAATTTTACTGTGTGTATCAAGTGCATGATTTCAGCATTTTTCATCTACATGAGATACATAGATATTATCTCTATAAACCTTGGATATTATATTTTAAGAACTAGAAAAGGATTTGCTAATGTAATCTGCAAGACTAGTCTCATTTTCAACTTTGACCATCAGTTCCAGGACAGCTGGGGCTACAGGGAGACCCTGTCTCAAAAAGATTAAAAAAAATTAGTATTTATTAGCATGTTATTGACCATTTATATTTTTCCCTTGACTCTTGACTCCTTCATGCTTTACCAATTTTTCTATCAGCCTCTTTCAGACCATTGAAATTTAGTGTTTAAATCTTCATCAGATGTCTATAAAAAAGAGGTGCAATTCCTTTTGCCTTGGTGGACTGTTCCCTCTGGAACTGTAAGCCAAAATAAACCTTTCTCCTCCTAGGCTGCGTTTGTCAGATATTTTGGATGATGACATGGAAAAATAACTAACACAGAAGCCTGAGGGCATGTATGGAAGAGGGACACACACAGGTTCAACATCCAATCACCCACAGGAAGTAACAGGAGCTGGCAGGTGGTGCTTCTCAGTGCAGCCAGCCATCTGAAGCTGACGCTTCTCACATTAACAGCAGCAGACAGGAAACAGATAAGATGGGAGCCAGGGACAGCTGTAACCTTCACACACCCACCCCTGTGAACCCTACTTCAGCCAGCCAGGCCTCAGCTCTCAAAGGTTCCGTGGTCTTCTCAAGCTGCACCAACAGCAGGTGACCGAGTGCTCAAATCAGTGAGCCTTTGGGGAACATTTTATATTCAAACTCTAGTACCCTGTTTAACAGAGCACCATTAAGCACGAGAACTAAACAATGGTCAAGCCTTCCAAGAAGAAAGGGAAACCTGTGACAGAAAAATACCTCCATAGCTCTTCAATAAAGGAAAATGAGATCTGTAGATTGAGCTCCTCTTACTAAGCAGAGCAAAGCAGGGTGGTCACTCTACACATAGGTCCAGACCCCTGAAACCACTGTGTCAATGTTTTAGGGGTGAATTACATAGATCACTGCAAGCAAAGCATCAAGAAATAATGCCAGCATTGTCAACAGCATTTTAGGGGGTCTGGCTCAATATTTTCAAAGAACGATCTTAAATTCTTTATCATCAAAACAAGCACAGCTCCAACTCTCAACAGAGGATAGCATTGTTTTCTTGTTTTTCTTTATCCTATACAGGTTTCTGGGGCTTGGAAATTCTTGTAGGACAAAATGTTTATCTGTGCTAGAATACTTCTGTGACTTGTGTATATAAGGTTGGGGGGTGGCCACAGGAGAAGTTTCTTTAGAACATGAATGCAGTGTGTGTGTGTGTGTGTGTGTGTATGGGTGTGAGTGTGTGTAAGAACCACAGCACAATATCACAATAAGGTCCTATTTTCTTTCTTCAAAATGTAAGGCAGCTCCTTGAATTACTTAGAGTCCAAAATATCTTAAAACCTTCCATTTCAATAGAGATGACAATTGAGACAGTCATGCAATTGCCTCATAATAAACTGAGAATTCTCCATAAAGCTAAGACTGAAGGGGAAAAACTAATCATAATCCTTAAAGATTTTTTTTTCCATTGACTGTTTTAGAAGTTCTTTCTAAGAGCTCTGAGTCCAGAAAATAACAGATGGCCTGAGGGGTGCTAAAGGATACCTACAGGTCATTCACGAACCAGGAAGTCTTACTTGGAAAACCAAAGCCAGCATCATGTTTCGGTTCCAGTGTTCTTGGGTGACTCCTGGTTGGGTGTGTGGAAGAGATATTATTCACATTTGGAAACTGAGCACGGTGGTGTTCACCTCTAATCCCAACATTCAGGAAGTAGAAGCTAGAGAATCAAGAGTTATCAGATACATAGAGTCCGAGGCCAGCCCAGGCTATGTGAGACCTTTTCACAAAAAGAGGAGGAAGAAGAAGAGGAGAAGAAGGAGGAGCTCAAGGAGGAGCAGGAGAAAATTGATCTTTCTGGCATTAGGAGGAAAGTCGTAATTATATAATGGAGGAGAGAAGGTGACATTACTGTTACCATCTCTCAGTCACCACAAAGGATCAATGGTTCCTAGGCATATACAGGATGAGGTCAGATTCTGTTGAGAGTTTTAGGTAGCTCAGCTGCCACAACATAGATGACTAGCAATTTACTAGTTAGCCATTTACAAAAAGACTGCCCTTCCTGGGTCCAGTGCCCCTAGGTGGTCTGGGGGGCTTGTGAAGTCCGGCTGCTTTCCTGCTGTATCCTCACGTGACAGTCAGAGATGCAGGGGAGACATGAGAAATTATGAGAGAACATGGCTGGTAAATTAAATGCTTGAATAATAATTGCATAACCACAGTCTCCAAAGAGGACAATCTCCCTGTGGAATGAGGAGAAAATATCAGAACATCTTTTAGAAATTAAAAATTTTAAATTGTATTTGAAAATCTCATGCTTTATAGTTTCCTATAAGGGAATTAATAATGTTGTGGGAACCCCATTCTTAAGCCTTCATCTAAACCTACTTACCTCCCCAAACCCTCAACACTGGTTGGTTGACTGACTGATTGATTGATTGTGTGTGTGTGTGTGTGTGTATGTGTGTACACACATGGCTTTTGCATATGAATCTGGGGCTGACACAGTTCAGACAGCAGCAGTGAGCTTGAGGAGCTGAGATGTGGTTCTCCTTTGCCTGTTCTCCTGCCCCTTCTATTGGCAGCCATTATTCCGAGACAAGACACAACAACCCCAAGTCTGCTGGCCCATTCAGGAACAACTGGACCAGAGCAGGCAGTCTTTTATAAATGACCAACCAGTGAATCTTTAAGGTTTTAGGGCCACTAGGTCAACAACATAACCATCCAGCTCTGCCATTGTACCTTAAATGAGGCCATAAACCATTTCTAAATGACCACATGTGGCTATTTTCTAAAGAACAATAAACAGCAGAGAGGGCCCTGTTTGGCCCATGAACTACAGTGCTGGCCCCAAACTACCCCGTCTTCTGTTTCTCGGCCACCCCTCATTCCTCTTGTGATTCTAGCATTGATCTCTCAAATGCCAGTTTATTCATTTTCATTTCCTTTGTCCTGATAACCAGTTTCTTTGCCTCTGCCTTCTCTGACACCTATTCTCTGAAACTTTCTGCAAACCATTAGTTTGAGAAATCTATCTGAGCTGTGACCCCACGGTAAATGCTTGCATACGGGGTCTTGGGCCTGGGAGCTACGGAAATAAAATTCAGTCAGACAGAATGAGATAGTGACTGAATATTTTCCCTTCTGCCTTGAATCACCCCGGGAATGTAGATGTCTGTTATAGAGTGTTCTGCATCCCTGGGGTTTGGAAATCCATAGATCAATGGCCAACAGTCCAATCATGGTTGCCAGGCACCTGTAGCTATGGTGATCCATCAAGCCTCTTGATTTAGGTCTTTACTGTGTGCTACTTGGGTCGGAAGAAGATGGCAGGTACTACCATGCTGAAGTCTGACTGGCCAGATGAACAAAGTCCAATCATGGCAGCTGAACACATTCCTCCTACACGGGCGGGCAGCCTTCCCGCTCCTACTGAGCCGCTCCCAGCAGCACTCCTCTCAAGGGCTATTGAATGAGGAGCAGTCTGACAGATGCTGTTTCCCTGCAGTGAATCTCATTCTGAGCCTCTTTCACTGCTGCCTCTGGCCTCAGGCCACTGTGGTCCTTGGTATATGAACGGTGCCTCCTGCTCTCCTCTGACCCTCCAAGGCCACCATGTTTAATCTCAACCCAACAAATAATGTCATCATTCAAAACACCGGATAGCAAGGTACTGCTCAAGATCTCAAGTGCTTAAAGTGCCTGTGGTTCCCAGTGAGCGCCTTCCTCCCCGACCTGTGACTGAATTTTCTGCCATTCTCCCTGTCACTGGCTCCATTCCAGTTCCTCTTGCTCATCTGCTCTAGCCAAGGCTTACTCTTGGCACAACTTCTCTTTCCCTGCATACAGGTATCTGTTCAGATAGCACCATATCCAGAAAGTAAGTCTTAGTGTTGTTATGTTTTTCCTTATTTACTCTCAATGGACATGGTGATGCAGGAGGATCATTTTTAAGAAAAGATCCCTGCATCTCTGGAATCAAGCCAACTTAATCATGGTGGATGATCTTTTTGATGTGTGTCTGTATGTGGTTTGCAAGTATTTTGTTGAGAATTTTTGCATCTATGTTCATTAAGGATATGTATGGGTGTATAGTTTTCTTTTTGGTTGTATCTTTACCTGGCTTTGGTATTAGAGTGATGCATCACTGTGTCCATTTGGGAGTAAATAAGGAAAAATATAACAATACTAGAATTACCAGCTCTATTGAGGAAGCAGAATAAATGAACTTCTGACTGAATAGAAACTCGTCCTATTCTGGACTGTAAATACTGCCAAAATCAAGTATGTGATTCCATATTGTATGTGCCTGTATATGGCATTGCATTTTACTTTATTTCTTTGCTCATAAACATGAGAAAAATGTTTATAAAATATAAATAGGGAATGTTAAGTATGCTTGCCTCTTCTAAAGTGTGTATCATGGGACATTAAATCCAGGAAGTTGTTCTATGGAAGAAAGGGACCATTACCATGTCCGTTTAGGAAGGCCTCATATCAGGGTAGTTAATATTAGTAATTATGAGAGTTAACATTGGTTGATTATTGCTGTACAACAATGGCTTTGCTGTACATTTTGCAAACATCTCTTTAATCTTGTTCATCTCTCTGACTCTTAAGATACATTAGCATATTAAAGGCTCTGAGAAGTCCTGTTGTAAACCTTTTACATTTCCTTCAGCCCAGCATTTCCCAGATAACTGTAAAGAGCCACTTCCTCCACCACCCTGGGGAAACTTATTAATACCTCATAGATCTATCATTCTGAAAAACACAAATTGGAAAGTGCTGCTCTAGATAAAGGAATTAAGTAGAAAAGCAGAATTAGGGCAAAACAGATTTAGCAAAGAACCAAATAATCATTGGCTTTTAGGGTCTTTTAAATTAAGATAGCTATCTGCCAGGCTCCAGGTGATAAGTGGGAATACCAGCCTCTTAAATCCAGTGGTGTAATCTCCCTTTAATTGTTCAAGAAAACGAAACTGTGTTCCTAAGGATCAATACACACCTAAGAAATCCATTTTCATGTGACTGGGATAGATCCTGTGGTTTTGCCAATCTGAACTCTTTCCATTTAGAAATGTTGGCCTAGGCAGTCAGCATAAACTCTTAATGCCTTTGCTTGCATGAAAAGTTTGTTCTGTGAGAATGGAAACTCCATCCTTTCAAGCTAAAAAGATGGTGCTGGCTACTTTCCTTGTTGACTGTGATAAAATACCTGACTAAGGAAAGAAGGAAGGGTTTTCTTTGGCTCATGGCTTGGGGATACAGTCCACCCTGGTGCAGAAGGTGTGGTGGTGGGAGCAGCATTAGCTGTGGTGACAGGAGCATGAGGCAATCGGTCACATGTGTCTCAGGCAAGAGTAGAGAGATGAATGCTGGTGCTCAGCCCACTTTCTCCTTTTCACTCTGTCTGGGACTCCAGCCTGTGGGATGTGCTGCCCACATTCAGGGCGAGTATTCCTCTTCAGTTAAACCTCTTTGGAGATACCTTCACCAACATACCTAGAGGTGTGTCTCCTAGGTGGTTCCAAATTTAGTTGACAGTGAGGATCAACCATCACAGAGGTTAAACATATGCTTGTGTGAGAGTGTGTTTTTGTGTATACTTGTGTGTGTGTACCTGTGTGTTGTTAGAGCTTTCTTGGCCATGGAATGTATCCTTTCCCTGTGCTACTGGATGTGACCAAAAACATCTCCTTATCTGAGACTATAGCCACTTGGGTATCCATGGAAATTGAACTTCCCTCCCCCATCTTCTGCAAGAAACAATTTTCAGACTCAGATATTGAAGATGGGCAGGTGAATGGAACCAGAATTTAAAGAGAAAAGAAATTGTGCCCCAAGGGAAGATAGGGAAAATGCCACCATTCTGTGTATTAGAAAATGCGGTCTTATTTCTGACTGTGCCAGTATTTCTAGGCAAGTCTGTTCTTCCCAAACTCAGTTTCCTTGAGAGGATTTTTACACTCAGAATACCTGATTATTGCAAGGATGATCTATCATGGTGATCCTCGAGTGCTCATTTTTTACTAGAATATCTTTGAGAAAGCACCTGCTGTCTTGCACTGATGGAGACTCGATACGTTACAAGGCAGTGAAGAAAGTGTGTGGAACAGGGACAAATTATAACTCTTAACATCACTTACCTCTTCTTAAATGCCAGTGGAGCGGGAAAATGATTCTGTACTTCTGTTGCCTCAGATAATCTGCTTCTTCTGCTAGAAAGAAAAGAAGTGACTTACAGATCACTTGGGAGAAATCAGAAACTGCAGGACCTCATTCAACGCTGCATGTGACACAACACAGGGATGTTGGGGGCTCTGTGTGGGAACGAACGCAGGAGGAGAGAGGGGGAATGGGGTGATGAATAAACACCTTATCATTCAGGACGTGCACTTCTGTTTCCAAGACACTGATATGTTGCAGAAAGAAGTTCAAACTGGGAGCAAAGGAAAGGGCACAGCCTAAAAAACACTTGTACAGAAACCACTGTCTAGTGGGCATCATCCTGTATGCTCTATGTATTTTAACTATTCGGTCTTCAGTGGTTATATGGGCATTTAGTACCTATTTTTCTCTGTGCACGAAGGCTTGTCACTTCATTTTTCAGAGCTGGGTTCTCATCTGCAGTCTCTCCCTTTGACTCAGGTGGTGCTATAGGTTAATTTGTGCCCTTTGTCAAAGTTGTGCAATCACACAAAGTCCTAGACTTAGTGTTGGGGGAGGGGTAAGGCGTTTATATGGGAAATTCAGTTAAAATGAGGAGCTTGGGGGTGGTGTTCTTAAAAGAAAAGATCGTGGCTGAAGTGCGCATGGAATGAAGGCCACATGAAGACCTACTGACCAAGACAGTAGTCCAAACACCAGAAAGGGCCTCAGAAGAGCCTGAACCTTCCCATGCCTGGTCTTTTACTCTGTGCTTCCAGAACTATGAGAAAATTAGTTCATGTTGTCTGAGTCAGCCAGTCTGTTTACACGGGAGATCTAGCTAAGGGGAAGCATGCAGTGTAGTACCTGGCACACAACAGCCCAGTGAATGATAGCTATGGTTGTCAGTGATACTGATCTCCTGGAAGTACATTCAGGAAAGGCTGGGGAGGTACCTTGGTTAGTAAAGTGGGACCTTAGTTTGATCCCCAGAACACACTTAAACAAAGCTGGGTGTGGTCACCCATACCTGTAGTCCCAGTGCTGGGGAAGCAGAGAAGTGGATCCCTAAGGCTTGGGGCCAGCCAACCTAGTCCATTTGGCAAGTTCCAAGCCAGTGAGAGACCCTTGGAAAAACATAGTGGGGCTAGAGAGAAGGCTCAGCAGTTAAGAGCACATGCTGCTCTTGCAGAGAACCTGAGTTTGGTTCCCAACACCCATGTCAGGTGGCTAACACCCACCTTTAACTCCAGTTCCAGGGAATCTACTTCCCTCTGGCACCTGTACTCACATGCCCATACCTGCCCCCCATACATACAAATTTTAAAAAACAAATCTTATATCTGGGTCTTATAAAAAAAAAAAAAACACCAAAAAAAGTGGGTGATGCCTAAGGAACAACACCCAAGGTTGTCCTCTGTCCTCTTCGTTGATGCCTACACATATGGACCTACACTCACACAAACAAGCAAACACACACACACACACAAAACCAAAACAAAATAAAACAGAAACTCCAGAACATTCATGAATCTCCAAAGAGCTGATACTGGACACTGAAACCAAGTGAACATGATGGCCTTGGTGTTTGGCACAGGCTGCTCAGTACAGTCCCTGCCCTGCCATCTGGAGGTCTCCCTGCCTGAGGAAGGGTAGACTGTACCCTGATGCTAACAAGTCATTCCCTTGGTTTCCTGGAGAACAGAATTGCTTTTCTCCTGGCAAGGCATTGGCATTAGGTATAAACCTGATGATGGTAGTGCACATAGCTGGCATCCAGGGGAGTGGAGACTTGTTGGGAATAACTTAACTAAATAAAAAAATGCTAACAAGGAGCCTGGACACTGAGCTTTTAAAGGCACGCTGAGCTTTTCAGGAAATTTAACAAGAAATCAGCAGAAACCACAGCCAGGAGGAAAGGGGTTGCAGTTGCCTCTCTCATCACCAGGCCAGGCTGTGAGGTGTCTGGTGAGCACTTTGGGAAGTTTTTCTCCCTTCCCCCACCTGGGTTCCCACAGGTCTACTCAGACTTGGCTCTTGTTTTTGTTTGTGAGCTTGCCATCTCTCCCTAGGAACTATGGCTTCCCAGAGAACAGGATTTTTGCAATATTCATCTCTGTCTCCCAGAGGGCTATTGAACAGGTTAGGCAACTGTGTTATTTAATCTAGCTCATTATATATATGAAGAACTACATGTAATAATAATGTTATATATTATTTTATGTGTATGAGTATGCTGATATATATTTTTTATTTATGTATATGAGTACATGTCTGTGTGAGTGTGTGTAGGTGCCCACAGAGGGCAGAAGAGGGTGTAGAATTCTTTGGAGCTAGAGTTATAGATGGCTGTGAGCCATCTGATGTGGATGCTGGGACCTGAACGCTGGTCTTCTACAGAAGCAGCAAGCCCTCTTAACCATTAAGTCATCTCTCCACTACTTTGAACCTAGATCTTTTTTTAAAATATATTTTTTTATTATTTTTATTTTATGTGTATGCATATATTACCTGTATATAGGTAAGTACACCTGTGTCATGCAATGCCAGCAGAGGACAGAAGAGGCTGTCGGATCCCCTGGAACTAGAGATATGGACAGTTGTATAGCTGTCATGTGGGTGCTGGGATTTTAGTTATGGACAGAGTATAGCTGTCATGTGGGTGCTGGGATTTGAACCCAGGTCTTCTGCAAGAACAGTGTTCTTAACCTCTGAGCCATCTCTCCAGCCCTGAACCTAGTTCTTATATTCTTTTGTAAGGTGTTCTCTTTGAGCCATAGCATTGTTATTCATTTATCTGAAATAAATGTTCTCAAGGTGTAGAGAGGGAAGATATGTGCCCATGGACTCAGGTCCACCAGGAAGAAGTGTTCCGACTCGGGCGAACAGGCTGAAGACTGTGGCCACTGAGTGTACTGCCACCATTATGGGCAGAAGCTACTTCTGGAAGCCTTTCCTTGCATATCCAGGGTCCTTGTTTTTTAATTTATGTGTGAGTGTGTGGTGGTTCATGCATGTGTGCACATGAGTGTGCATGTGGAGGCCAGAGGTTGATGTCAGGCTGCATCCTCTATCATTCTCCACCTTATTTTTTAAGACAAGGTCTCTCACTGAACTTGGAGCTCACTGATTCAGCTAGACTGACTGACCAATAAGCCCCAGGGATGCTCCTGCCTTGCCCTAGACACAGCAGGCATATGCTGCTGTGTCTGGGTTTTTACATGGGCTCTGGGGAACTGAACTTAGTTTCTTAACCTTGCCTGGCAAGCACTTTATTGTCTGAGTCATCTCCCCAACCCCTTATTAGGATTCTTAAACTTTTAAATTTAAATTTATGTATTGCCTGCATGTATGTAAGTGTAGCCCTATCGTGTAGTGCCCACACATATCAGAAGAGGGCATCAGATCCCCGGAACTGGAATTATAGATGGTTGTTAGCCACCATGTAGGTGCTGGGAACTGAACCTGGGTCCTCTGCAAGAGCAGCCAGTGCTCTTAACCACTGAGTCATCTTCCCAGCCCCAGGGCTCTTAACCCTTCAAGTGACATTTACTCTTGGAATTCTGGGGCTTCCTGGGAGCTTTTTTTCAGAATAAAACTTTTAAATGCATCAAAAATAAAAAATGCATAAGATTAGTCTACTATAATGAGACACAACTCTCAAACCAATTATAATGAAACACAATGATAGTGAAAAACAGCGATAAAAGTATTAAGACTATTCAAAGATGTTTATTTATGAGATCATAATGTACCTGCATTAATGTACGCATTAAACATCAAGAGCAATGGGACAGAACATTACTGTCATTTCCAGTCTTGAGTGACGGGTGGAAATCAACAGATATCTGAAGGTGATGTTTGTGGAAATCAACAGATATCTGAAGGTGATGTTTGTTAACATGTAACAGTAGTGACCAAAGTTGTTAGCAGAGTTGCTAGGGTCAGAATCTGGTTCCTAACAAGCTAGGCTTAGCCACTCACCCTCAATAGATCAATTAAACAGAAAAGTAAGAGTGAAAAGAGAAAAGGGGAGATTTATTAAATGTGGCCACATTAGGAAGAGGAACAAAGAAGTGCCCCCTCCCACCACCAATCCATCTTCAGAGTCCTGACATGAGGTTCAGCTTTAAATGGAGGGTAAGGGGTGTGTGTAGCTAAGCAGTCCTGGTCAAGATGTGTGCCCTCCCCATAACCCACCCATCGCATCTAGGCTGTAGCCTCTCCTGTAAGGTGGTCTGGCAAGTTGTCAGAATGGTGTGAAATCTCTCCTGGGAGACAAGTTCCCCTCTGGCTTGCCCCAGGGCTTCTGCCTTTCCTTTCCCCCAGCATGACACGACTGGGGAAGTCTCAATTTCTTGGGGTCCATTGCTTCAATAGTCTGACAGCTGAAGTGGGGGACCTGAGCGTCTCTTTAGAGCATGTTTATTTCTGCCAAGGTGGTTGCAAAGTGACAGGAAAAGATCCCAGTTTCCTACTGCTGACAAAACCACAGGTACAGCTCACATTGCTGTGGTTTGTGGTCTGAATTCACAACAGAAGGAAGTGATGAATAAATTCAGTTAGAAATACAGGAAATGACCTCATTAAACTAAAAACGTTCTGTACAGCATAATGGGAAAAAATCTTCACCAGTGACACATCTGACACAGGTTTAACATCCAGAATATATAAAGAGCTAAAAAAACAATCAAGAAACCAAACGACCCAATTAAAAGATGGGCTAAAGATCTAAACAGAGAGTTCTCAAAGGAAGAAATAAAGATGGCTAAGAAACATCTCAAAAAGCATATATCTAGTATCACTGCCTTAAAGAAAACTAAATGCAACTTAAAACCACCCTAAGATATCGCCTTACCCTAATCAGACTGGCTAGGATCAAGAGAACAAATGATACCAAATGCTGGTGAGGATGCTGAGAAAGGGGAACGCTCATTTGCTGCTGGTGTGATTGCAAACTCGTGCAGCCTCTATGGAAAACAGTGTGGAGAACTCTTAAAAAACTAAAAATGAACTTACCATATGACCCAGTTATCCCACTCCTTGGCATATACCCAAAGGACTCATCCTATGGTGAGACACTTGTACAACCATGTTTGTTGCTGCTCTTTTCACAATAGCTAAGAGATGGAAGCAACCCAAGTGCCCCTAAACTGACGAGTGGTTAACAAAAATGTTTACACAACGGAGTTCTATTTAGCAGTAAAGAAAGATGAAATCATGAAATTTGCAGGTAAATGGATGGATCTAGAAACTGTTATACTAAGTGAAGTAACACAGATTCAGAAAAACAAACGACGTATGTTCTCCCTCATATGTGGATCCTAGTACCAAGTCCTTTTAAATTCCAGGTCCTTTTAATAAGATGATGCTGTACAGCAGTCCCTTCTGCATGAAATAACTACCATCATCAGGACTTCAGCCGAGCCTGATCACTGAGCATAGTCACAACTGGGCTTGCTGACAGTTGTGCTTATTCATTAAAGGAAGGCCAAGCAGGGTCACTGGACCCTCACTGGAGTATCCAGCCACTTTTCCCAGTGAACTGTATGTACTTTGACCCTAATAACACACAGCCTCCTGGATTTGGGGAAGGCTAAAGCACACAATCTGCAGAAGGTTAGGAAGAGAAGGCATGACCCATGCTGGGTAAAGGCTTTCTAGTATGCAAACCCTCAGATCATACAGACACCTCAGCAACCCCTCAGTTATCTCAGTAAGTAAGCTCAATAAATCCATTGGTTCCCCAGTAAAACTTTAATGAAAGATTGGTGTGACATAAGAACCTTAAAAGGGAATAAGCATCTCCAAGAAAAGAAGTTTCACAACTGATGGAAAATTTATTTGTTAATGCTATTATGTCTCATAATTATTTTTTAAAAAAAGAAAAGAAAATGATAATATAAAAGATGTTAAAAGGATATGGGAATGGAGATATTTTCCAAAATAGAAAAAATGAGAAGGGCTAAGCAAGTGATGAAGGTCTGTTTAGGTTTGTTATGATATATAAAGATGAGACAAAAATAAGATACACATAATCTAAAACTTTCTAAAGTCATAGCTTTGTCAACTACTTTAAGCAACAAAATACATCTAATCAAGGATTATCTGAGAACATTTGTTTTTTTATAGAAGCTTTATCACATAATATATGGTAATTAAAAGTACCAGACTGATGGAACTAATGTTATTGGACATTTAACAGCCATACTATGAGACCTATACTAATATGATCAGAGGGAGTTAAAGGACAGTTTTTGCCCCTTGCCATCAAGATCGACTAAGTTTCAAGGACTATGGAACATCTCTCAAATGTCCTGTAAATGTGGTGAGTCACCCGTCATCTTGTTTAGGGAGATCATGGAGGCACCACTAGACAGAGTTGAATCAGTATCCAGTCTACAAAGCAGAGGATCACTCAGAGGAAACATTTCCTCCATGCTTCCAAGTGAAGCCAGCCATAATTAAGTAGAGCCTTTGACTTATCTTCACATAGATAGATGGAA